>NC_134535.1:174096159-174413659 GCF_050624435.1 Tenrec ecaudatus
TTGTGTGTGTATCTGCCTTACTGAGTGGTTCTGGAAGTGTGTGGCTGGTATATCAAAAGCCAAAAGGGTCATCCAGAGTCAACAGGTTCCAGCAGGTCTTCCAGACTTAGACAAAAAAGGACTCAACTGCCCACTTCAGAAGAATTATCCACTGAAAACCTTACACATAGCTTTGAAACCTCAGATACTAAAAGGACTAATGAATGAAGGAGAACATTGTCATAGTGCAAGAGGATAGGCAGCTTGCATGTGACTGACGAGCTGCTTTCATGGAGTGGAGTCAACCACATTGACCTACATAAATCTGGTAAACCTTGTGGGAGTGGAGCCTTCAGGATCTTCGTTTGCTGACGGGGCGCAACTCAAGATAAAGAGAAACAGTTATAAAAATCTGCTCATCAGAATCTTGAATGTGCGAAGTACGAATCTTAAGAAAATTGAAAGTCATCAAAAATGGAATGGAGCACATACAGGTTCATATCCTAGACCATCGTGAGCTAAAGCAGACTAGTGTGGGCCACTTTGAATCAGAAAATCATACAACTTACTGTGCCTGGGCTTACAAGAGAAATCACCCGTCATTCATTGTGAAAAGGACATTGCAAAATCACAAGTGCAATGCTATTATCTATGATAGTATTATACATACCTGAATTTAAGGAAATTAATACAATTATTAAATTCAAATTATGTACCAACCCCAAAAGCTAATGGTGAAGAAATTAAAGAATTCTACCAATGAGTTCAGTCTAAATTTGATCAGTCATGCAATCAAAATGCATTGGTAATTATTGGCAATTGGAATGCAAAAATTTGAAGCAAGGAAGGAGCAATAGTAGTTGGAAAATATGATGGTGATAGAATCGAAGTCGGAGAGCACATGAATGAATTTTACAAGACCAACAACTTGTTAATAGCAATTGACCCTGTTCAACGACACGTGGTTATATACATGGACTTCCCCAGATGGAATACACAGCTATCAATTTGGCTACACCTGTGGAAAGAAGGTATCATCGGCAGCTCAAACCAGGTGAGAAACTGACTGTGATACACCATCAATTGCTCATAATAAATCTCAGGTTAAAGCTGAAGAAAATAAAGTCAAGTCCATGAAAGCTAAATATGACTGTGAGTCTATTGCACCTAAATTGTGAGACGATTGCAAGAATGGATTTGACTCATTGAAACACCAATGGCAGAAGACCCGATGAGCTGTGGGGAAAACCTCAAGAACATCATGAAGACAGCAAAAACTCATTAAAGAGAGACGAAAGAAAAGATCTAAGATGCCTGAAGAGACTCTTGACATTTACTTTTTAAAAATTGCTTTATTAGAGGTTCATACAACTCTTATCACAATCCATACATACATCAATTGTGTGAAGCACATTTGTACATTCATTGCCCTCATCCTGAAAACATCTGCTTTGCACTCAAGCCCCTGGCATCAGCTCATTTTCCCCCTCCCTCCCCCCTCCGCCCTCCCTCGTGAACCCTTGATAATTTAAAAATTGTTATTTTGTCTTATCGTGCACTGTCTGAAATCTCCCTTCACCCACTTTACTGTTGTCTGTCCTGCAGGGAGGAGGTTATATGTAGATCCTTTTAATCGGTTCCCCCTTTCCAACCCGCCCTCCCAATATTGCCAATCACACGACTGGTCCTGAAGGGAGCATCCACCCTGCATCCCCTGTGTTTCCAGTTCCTATCTGTACCAGTATACATCCTCTGGTCTAGCCAGATTTGTAAGGTAGAATTGGGATCATGATAGTAGGTGGCAGGTGGGGAGAAGAATTTAGGAACTAGAGGAAAGTTGTATGTTTCATCATTGCTACATCGCACCCTGATTGGCCTCTCTCCTTCCCAAGATCCTTGTGTAAGAGGATGTCTAGTGGCCTACAAATGGGCTTCGGGTCCCCACTCCATACCGCCCCCGCCCCCCCACTCATTCACTATGATACGATTCTTTGTTCTGATGATGCCTGATACCTGATCCCTTTGACACCTCATGATTGCATAGGGTGATGTGCTTCCATGTGGGCTTTGTTGCTTCTGAGCTAGATGGCCGCTTGATTACCTTCAACTGTTTAAGACCCCAGATGCTATATCTTTTGATATCTGGGCACCATCAGTTTTCTTCACCACATTTGCTTATGCACCCATTTGTCTTCAGCAATCGTATCAGGGAGGTGAACACACAATGATAAGATTTTTTGTTCTTTGGTGCCTCATAACTGATCCCTTCAGCACCTTGTGATCCACAGTCTGGTGTGCTTCTTCCATGTGGGCTTTGTTGCTTCTAAGTTAGATGGCCACTTGTTTTCCCCTTCAAGTCTTTAAGACTCCAGACGCTATATCTTTTGATAGCTGGGCACCATCAGCTTTCTTCACCACATTTGCTTATGTACCCGCTTGGTATTCTGCGATTGTGTCGGGAAGGTGAGCTTCATAGAATGCCAATTTAATAGAACAAAGTACTCTTGCATTGAGGGAATACTTGAGTGGAGGCCCAATGTCCATCTGCTACTGTAATACTAAACCTATAAGTATATGCACATAGATCTATTCCCCATAATATAAATATATTTACATATGTACATGCCTTTATTTAGACCCCTATAACTGCCCTTTGCCTCCTAGCTCTTTCCTCTATTTCCTTTGACTTTCTTCTTGTCCCACTATCATGCTCAGTCTTCATTTGGGATTCAGTAATTCTTGGTTACATTACCCTTGATCAAACCCTACCAGGCCTCCTACACCTTCCTCACCACCGATTTGGACCACTTGTTGTTCCCTTGTCCCTGGGTGTGTTATCACCACTACCTTTCCCCCTACTTCCCCCTCTCCCATGTCCCTGCGGAGCTGTCGGGCCCGTTGTTTTCTCCTCCAGCTGGTTCATCCAGCCTGTCTTATTTAGATAGACCTGAGAGATTTACTCTTTAATCATCATGCAGCTCAAACACACGAAAGAAATGATAAAGGCAAAGAGATGAATACAAAATTTCTTCCTTTTTTAATAGAAAATTTCAAATGGGAGCTTGGTTAGTAAAATAATAGAAATGTGCAAAGACCCCTGCTTATAAAACAAAAAAGGAACATGATCGTCATGAAATAACTCAAGGAAAATTCAAGCCTTCAGTTGTAATAGTGAAATTCTATGGGCAAAATATTGAAAGATGCAGCAAGCAACAAAGAAGGTGGAAAGAATACAGTCACTACCAAAAACTTCCCACCATTTCAGGAAGTAGCATATAAGCAAGAATCAATGGTGATGAGGGAAGAAAGTCAAGCTACACTAAAAACATTTGCCAATTACAAGGCTGCAGGAATTGACGGAATATCACTTGAAATGCTTCAAGTTGATGAAGGACTGGAAGTGCTCACTCATCTATGCCCAGAAATTTGGAAGATAGCTACTTGGCCATCTGGCATTAAGATCCAAATTTGAACTCATTCCAAAGACAAGTGACCCAACAGAATGCTCAAATTCTAGACCAAGATCTTTGCTATCACAGCAAGGAGTGCTGAAGATCAGAGTTCATTGATTGAGAGCTGCCAGAGGTTCAAGAATAGGACATGGAACAAGGATTACCATTGGTGATATCAATGGTCAAGTATTTTGTTGTGCTGGGCTGCAATCAGTATCCATGGAAGCACGATTTAAGGATGTTACTTTGAAGTCTAAGATGTGCTTGAACTAAGCCATGTATTTTTCATCGCCTCCTATGCATATCAATGTTGGACAGTGAATAAGGAAGAGTGAAGTAGAAACAATGCATTTGAATTCTAGCACTGGTGAAGAATATTGAACCTTGTTCTGTTAAAGGGACAAACATCTGTTTTGGAAAAGGTATGGTTAGAGTGCTCCTTGGAGGCAAGGATGGTACACCTTCACCTTGCTATAACAGTGGCCTCAAGCACAGGAGAAATTGTGGGAGTGGCAAGGGGTTGGATTGGGAGTGGCAAGGGGTTGGATAGTGTTTCTTTAGGTTGTGCTTTAGGGGGTTAATGGTCATAACCAACTTGATGGTACCTAACAATGGGTTAATAGAATTATCTTCTACCCCAGGGGGATGATTGATAATGTTTAAATGACAGTGATGTCTCTAAGGTAAACCAGAGACATATATAAACCATAGATACACGAATGGATTTTGGGCTTTGTACTTAATCCTAGCCAATATGAGAACAATTAAGTCTTGATTGCCCTGATTGATTGTTGCCCTCATGACGAGATTATGAAGTTATGAATATGCTATAGGAAAATGTGGTGAAGACACATGATGGTGCCTGGCTATCTGAAGGAATAGTATCTGGGGCCTTAAAGCTCGCATTCAGACAAGCGACCATGTAAGTGAGATGTCAAAGAGCACCAGCCTATGTGATTCATGGATTTTAAGTAATAAAATTCAAATCCAAAGGAGGAAATGACTTAACATAACACTCAATCTTTATGAGAGTAGAAAGTCTCCATTTTCTCCTATGGAGCAGCTGGTGATTCAAACTGCTGACTACGAGGTGAGCCCTTCCTGAGCAAAACCATGGTTGATAACGTTTCCTATGGAGATTCCTGTGATAGGGCAGGGATGAGTCCCAGCCAATCGTGGACAGCCAGTTAACACAACAAAAAGTCTTGACCCCATAAGCCCCTGCCCAGGCAGATAAGAAGGACTAATCAGCTCTACACCAGGTCTCACTACTATCACCCCTTCTATATTGTAGACTCCCTCTGGCCTGTCCCTAATGTTTCCTGGCATTACTGCTGAATAAATCTGCTGCTTCTTACCTGTTACTTAAGTCTGCATTGCCATCAATTCACTGTTCCTTTTGAGAAACCGATGACACCAATATCCATCCCCAGAAAAGGTCACTGTACCTTAACACTTAGATAAGGTAAGTTTGATTAGCAAGATAAGGAAAACCTGGCATATTCGGTATTTAAAACTACTCATAATCCTCTTGCCCTTCAATAAAAAGCCCATCTTGTCTTCTGCAACTTAAAAAAAAATTTAGGACCTATCATTCTTCAAGACTAAAACTTTGTTGTACTTTCTACTGTCCATTTTGTGCTTTTCATAACTTACTGTCAGAATCTTTCAACTTCTTATCAAAAGATTGTACTTTTCAAAAGTACATCACTCAGTGTAAAATAAGTAACAGAAATAATAACTATTATGTCCAAGTTGTAATAAATATAGCATCAATTAAAAAATATGACAAACTCCACAGAGAAACACATCAAAAAATGAACGAGATACACAGACACCACTCAAAAGCTAGCAAAAAACAAAACCCAACTTACTGACCTGCAATCTACAACAACCCTATGGAACAGGGTAGAACTGCCCTTTGTGAGTTTCCGAGACACAATCTCTGGGGCAGAAAGTCCCACCCCTCTCCCATCAAAGCTAAAATGGGACAAAATAAATCAATAAAAGTTCATGGCAAAATGGAATGAAGACATAATGGGAGTTTTCAATAAAACTTTTTGAAGCCACCTTGTATAAAATCTGATCAAGAGTTTGGCACCCAATTAAACATTCTCAATTTCAATTAAAAAATATCACAAAAAGAATTCAGCCCAGGATAGTGGCTTAGAGGGAAATTCAACGCTGCTGGAATGCAGGAGGAACATCATTTAGATAAGTAGGCACAGACCCAACGGGGTTTTGAGGGGCTGGTGGCTTTTGGATTACCTCAGTGGAAGCTGGCTGGGGCTTGACCTTGGCCCTGCCACTGTGTCTGCCATAGCTGGGACCATTTGGAGCCCGTATGGGGGCTTGGTCTCAATACAGCCAGAGTTTGCTGCCGCCTGCCTCAGGTCAGGGACTGGACCCTCGCAGCTCTATGGGCAGGGATCGGGGTTCGGGTACACTGTTGCTTTTTTTCCCATCTCTTCTCTCTATTCCCCCACAGTCTTAAAGGGCTGCACAGGGGCTTTTTCTCAACACAGCCACAGTTTGCTGCCACCGACTCCAGGCAGGGACTAAACCCTTGCAGCTCCACAGGACTCAGTTACATTGTGGCTTTTGTTTCCCTCTCTTCTCTATATCCCCGCACAGTCCACACAGTCTTACTTTTTAATTTCATTTTTCTCCACTTTGTCTCTTTCCTGTTCTCTCACACTCCACTGCTGACCTCCAGACCACTTCCCTTAGCCTAGGGCATTTACACCTGTGCTACACCCAGCTAGGTGAACTCCACCCTGTGTAGCTAGTCCAAGGCTACAGAAAGCTCTACTGACCTCCACCAGGGGATAATCTGCCCAACTTATCAGGGTATTCCTGCCTGTGTGCCTAGGGGCATACGGAAGCTCAGCCAACACTCGTCAACATTCCAAGCTGCTACAGGAACCTCTGACCAACCTCCGCAACACCAAAGCAGGCAATCCACCAGCCTTCTGGGGCACTCCCCTGAGAGGGAAGCCACAGGAGGATAAAGTGATAGGTTAATTCCATAGTGAAATTAAGAGCTGGAGTTCAAAGAAGCATTCATACAAGTCTCCCAGAGAGAACCAGTGCTCTTTGACTGCCTAGAAAATGGCACCTGGCTCCTCCAAAACAACACAACACAACACAAATAGCCATCAGCCCCAACAACCTCAACTAAAAAACAGGAGCAACAAAAGGCAATGGAAGAAGACCCTAACATAACGACATGCATAGAAGAAGCAGACACTGAGGTGCCACAGAAAGAAAATTTCAGAATGCTGCTTGGAGTCATGCAGGTTATGAGGGAAACAATATAGAAAATGTATGAAATAGAGGACATAAAGGCCATACACCAAAGGGAAATACAGGAGCTTAGGGAGGAGATAACAACAACCAGTAGCAGAAACACGGACCTCAAGAATAAACTGGCGGAAGCAAAGAAACGCATCAGTGACTTTGGGGGCAGTCAAGCAGACTTTAACAAATGTGAACAAAAATCTAATAAAATCATCAGAAAAGCTGAAGAAAACCTAAGAGCTATGTCCGATGGTATGAATAGGAACAACTATAGAATTATTGGCTTACGGAGGAAGACACAACCAAGAAGTCATCTGCAACACTAGTGAGATAATTCTTGGAGGAAAACGTCCCCAGCTTAATGAATAGGAACCAGGTAACCACTCAGGAGACTGAAAGAACACCAGCTAGACTGAATTCCAAGAAGTCACCAGATCACAAAATAGTTAAACTATCAAACTTTGAGGATAAGGAGAAAATCATGAGAGCAGCTAGGGAAAAACATACATAAAGGTTCCCAAATAAGAATATGCTGAGACCTATCAGCAGAAACTATGAAGAAGAGGAGAGAGTGGAGTAACATATTCCAAAATTTTAAGGAAAATAATGCAAACCCAAGAATACTCTACCCAACCAAATTATCAATCCACATAGATGGAGAAGTAAGAGTCTTTCCAGACAAGGAAAAACTCAAAGAATACGTTAGAAGAAACCCAGCCTTACAAAAGATCCTTGCCAACCCAGTATGGGCAGAAGAACAACTCTCACCAAGCATAAATAATAAAGCGCCACATAGAACAACCTCATCCAGAGGGCAGCAAAGAGGAAACAGACCCCAAAATAGCATTGGCTTAAGGATGGAAAAAAGTCAGGAATGATACATGCACAACACACTAATGAAAAAGGAAAACACCCAACACAAAAGGTATAAGATGATGTCACAGAGTCTGCAGATGGAGATAATAACCATGAATATCAATGGCCTGAACTCAGGCATTAAAAGACTGACTAGCAGACTGACTTAGGAAACACAACCCATCAATCTGCTGCCTACAGGAGACACATCTCAAGACTGCAGACAAAAATAGGCTGAGAATCAAAGGCTGGAGAGAAGCATATCAAGCAAACAACAATTGAAAAAAAGCAGGGGTTACAATTGTAATCTCGGATTAAATTGACCTCAAAATGCAAACTGCAAAAAGAGATGAGGGACACTATATAAAGCTCAAGGGAATGGTAGACAAAGAATCACTAAGCATTTTAAACATATATTCCCTGAATGAGAGACCCGCTGAATACATCAACCAAATACTCAAAAGATTAAAAAAAAAGAAATCACAGCCTCAACAATAATAGTGGCTGATTTCAACACACCGTTCTCTAAGAAAGATCACAGAAAAAGAAACTCAACAAGGAGGCTAGAGATCTAAACACAACAATTAGACAATTTGACCTGATAGATACTTACAGAGCTTTTCATCCAAATTCCAAAAAATTCACAACGAGCACACGATGTACCAAAATTTATGGGACAAAGCAAAGGCAGCTATCAGAGTAAGTTTCATAGCAATACATGCACACCTTAGAAAGGAAGAGAGACTCATGATGGATATGCTGGCACAAAATTTACCAACTAGAGCAGAGTCAGCAAGATAATCCTAATAGCAAAAGAAAAGTTATAAAAATCAGGGCTGAGATTCAGGAGAGTGAAAATAAGAAAACTATGGGAAAAAATTAATGCTGCTTAAAGTTGGTTCTTTGAAAGGATAAACAGAATCGACAGACCACTAGCAAACCTAACCAAAGAAAGGAGGGAACCGATATCAATAGCAAGAATAAGGGATGAAAGGGGACATTACAACAGACCCTAATGAAATCAAAAGGATAAGTTAGTACTATGAAAGACTGTACTCCAATGAATTAAAAAATTTGGAAGACATGGACAAATTCTTGGAAAAACAATCCCCCCCCCCCCCCTAGTCTATCCTCGATGGACATCAAGGATCTCAACAGACCCATAGCAATAGAAAAAACAGACAAGGTTACCAAGGGATTACCAACAAAAAAATCCCCTGGACCATATGGCTTCACTGGAGAATTCTACCAAGCATTTAGGGAAGAACTGACACCAATCCTACACGAACTCTTCCAGAACATAGAAAAAGATGGCAAACTCCCGAACGCCTTCTATGAAGCTAGTATAACTCTGATACCAAAACCGGGAAAGGACCCCACAAGAATAGAGAACTATAGACCAATATCCCCAATGAACATTGATGCAAAAATCCTTAACAAAATACTAGTCAACAGAATACAAAAGTATATAAAACAAATAATTCACCATGACCAAGTAGGATTCATACCAGGGATGCAGGGATGGTTCAACATACGAAAGACCATTAGTATTATTCATCACATTGACATGAAAAACTATAAGAACCACATGATAATATCGATAGATGAAAAAAAAAACATTCAACAACATCCAACACCAATTCCTGTTTAAGATACTTGAGAAGATAGGAATAGAAGGAAAATTCCTCAAGACAATACAAGCTATATATGAAAAACCAACAGCCAACATGGTAGTCAAGGGAGAAAAGACTAACAATCCCACTGAAAAAGGGGACGAGACAAGCATGCCCCTTGTCCCCACTCTTGTTTAATATCGTGCTGGAGGTTTTAGCTAACAGCATAAGGCAAAGAAAAGACATCAAAGGTATTCTTCTAGGGAAGGAAGAGGTGAAACTATCGTTATTTGCAGATGATGTGATTTTATATATTGAAAATCCCTAAAGTTCTACAAGGGGAGTACTGGAAGCAATAGATGAGTTTGGCAGAGTGGCAGTATACAAGATCAACAAACAGAAGTCCACCGGACTGTTATACATATCGCATAAGACCACAGAAGAGATCAAAAAGGTCTTACCCTTCACAATAACCAAACACAAATTGAAATATCTAGGGATATACCTGACTAAAAGAACAAAAGATCTATATGGGGAAAACTACAGAACACTATTACAAGAAACCAAGAGCGACCTCAACAAATGGAAGGATATCCCATGCTCATGGATTGGAAGACTCAATATAGTCAAGATGTCAGTTCTGCCAAAGGCACTATATGAGTTTAATGCAATCCTGATACAATTACCCTCATCTTTCTTCAAAGAAATGGAAAAACTGATTGCTAACTTCATATGGAAAGGGAAGAAGCCCAGAATTAGCAGAGAACTCCTCAAGAAGGAGGATACAGTGGGAAGGTTTGCTTTTAAAAGAAAGAAAAACCTGTAAATAGATCAAGGTCTGATTTTTTATCTCTAAGCATGTCCTTCAGTCAGGTCCAATGAGATATCATGCTTTGGCCCCAGAGTCTGTCCTTTGTACTTCCTTGGGGGCTCCCTGCTCTGCTCTCACAGTTGTTCTGCCGCACGATTTTAGTGGTTTGCCTTGGTGTCACAGGGTCAGTCTGGGCCAGTCACAACACTGAGTCTCCAGTGGACAATTAATCTTTCATAAGGACCCCAAAAATATCAAATGGGAAGCAGATGTCCTCTTTAACAAGTGGTGCTGGAAAAAAAATGGATACCTGCAGAAAAATGAAGCAAGACCCTTATCTCACTCCATGCACAAGAATAAAAAAGGTGGATCACAGACCTTGAAGTTAAACCCCAAACTATTAAGGCCATCAATGAGGGAATTGGGACCAACTTGAGAACTTTGCACAGGGAATACGTAGGCTATCAGAAATAGGAAAGGCCACAAACACAGACAAGGCACAAATTGACAAATGGAATATACTGAAGATAAAACACCTGTGTACATGGAAAGAATTCATGAAGAGAGTAATAAGAGAGTCCATGGACTGGGAAAACATCTTTAGCAATGACACATCAGACAAAGGCCTTATTACTAAAATCTACAATACTCTGCTAGCTTCCAAAAAGAAAAAAGAAAAAAAGGAATTGCCCAATTGAGAGGTGGGTAAAGGACCTGAACAGAAGTTTCACAGAGGTAGAAATTCAAATGCCAACAAACATATGAGAAAAGGTTCCCAATCTTTAGCCATAAGAGAAATGCAATTTAAAACAATGAGGTATCACTTAACACCCTCAAAGGTAGCCCAATTCAAAATATCAAAAGCAACAAGTGTTGGAGGGGCTGTGGGGAGACAGGAATGCTCACCCACTGCTGGTGGATTTGTAAGTATGTACGATCACTATGGAAATCGATCTGGCGATACCTAAAACAGATGGAAACCGAGTTACCATACGACCCAGCAATCCCCCTGGGCATATACCCAGAAGAGGCAAGAAACAAACCAAGACCTAACATCTGTGCTCCAATGTGTATTGCGGCACAGTTCATAATTGCAAGGAGTTGAAAGCAACCCAAACTTCCATCAACTGATGACTGGATTAGCTGTGGTATATACATACAATGGAGTACTACATATCGCTAAAAAGCAGTGATGAACGCATGAAGCACATCACTGCATGGGAAGAACTGGAGGAAATCATGCTAAGCAAAGTAAGTCAAGCACAAAAGGACAAGTACAACATGAGTCCGTTGAGGTAAGCTTTAACAAAATGCAGAAGGAGCATAGGAAAAAGCTACTGTCTACAAACATTCCTGGGGTGAGGACCAGGTAATGTGGCAGGGCCAGCTCAAATACAAGGATATACATGGTAGACAACTAAAAAGGAGGTGGGGAAAGGAAAAAAATAATAAAAAAGAAATGGGTAGTGGGGTTACAGGGCACTAACCCACCCAAGAGGAGGGCACTGTTTATATCTCTACAGGGAAAGAGGGACCGGACTTTAACCCAGTGCTCCAAGATGTGAATGCAACATGCCGGCGTGGAGTAGGGAACCGGTGGACATGTCTGGGGGGCTGCCCCAACCCCAACTACTCTTCCCAGTCCTTCCCAGAAGAATTTATTTCAAAGGACGGCATTGAATCTGCAGCTCCGGGAGAGGGACATAGCTTATCGGAGGACACAGAAGCAGATGAAGGGGGAGGAGGAGAGAGTGGAGCACATCATGGCCTACCAGTCCTTGAAGACGATGTTCCCAATTAGAGCAGCCAGTCCACAGAGAGGACCACATGGCCAGCACCACTATGAGACATGACGCCCCTCATTGACCCATAGCTCTACATAGGACAACACCAGAGACACAGTGTGGGAATTGTACCTAATCTGATCCCGCCACACCAAGGCAAAACACTAAGAGGGTACAACAGAACAGCAAGGGAATGGAGCGGCGAGGTCTCCAGGGAATGCTGAAGGTGGGCTTTGAGGCCAGGCTGTGGTGCCCTAACAGACTACACTGGAAAACACTACTAAAGGCCAAAAACAATCCTTGAACTAACTACAAGATTTTCTTTCTTGTTGTGTTGTTGTACATTGTTGCTTGGTTTAACTGTCTTGTTTTGGGGCATGTTATTATCTCCGCAAGTCTGTCTAAATAAGATAGGCTGGATGAACAATCTGGAGGAGAAAACAACAGGACCAACAGTTGCGGGGGGACATGGAAGAAGGGGAGGTGGGGGGGGGGAAAGGAAGTGGTGTTAATAAACCCAGGCACAAGGGAAAAATAAGTGGTCCAAATCGGTGGTGAGGAGGGTGTGGGAGGCCTGGTAGGGCATGATTAAGGATAATGTAACCAAGAGGAATTGCTGAAACCCTGGTGGAGACTGAGCATGATAGTGGGACAGCAGGAAAGTCAAGGGAAATAGAGGAATGTGCTCGGAGGCAAAGGGCATTTATAGAGGTCTAGATAAAAACATATATATGCAAATATATGTAATATATTATGATGGGGAAATAGATCTATGTCCATATATTTATAGATTTAGTATTAAGGTAGCAGAAGGACATTGGGTCTCCAATCAAGTACCCTCTCAATGCAAGAATACTTTCTTCTATTAAATTGGCATTCCATGATGCTCACCTTCCCGACACAATCACAGAATACCAAGTAGGTGCATAAGCACATGTGGTGAAGAAAGCTGATGGTGCCTGGCTATCAAAAGATATAGCGTCTGGGGTCTTAAAGGCTTGAAGATAAACAAGCGGTCATTATTCAATTAAAATAACACGATCGTGATTTTGTCTGTACACAGTGCAAGCTATGTTGCTTTTCTTGGCGCTGGTGTTTTCTAGTTAATGATTGTGTCAAATTTTCTGGTGTTTGAGCTAAAATAGTGTGTAAATTAGCATTTCAGAAGCTACATCAGCAAGGTTTTTCAGAAGGAAATAGTAATTGGAGGAAAGGAAAAATTTAAAAGAGGCTCCCATGCAGTTACTGATATAGTATCTAATAGACTTACATCATCCATTTCATTTACTGTAAAGCTTTATGGAATGTAAGATGCCCTCTTTGTGTATTAATAAGACCTTAAAAAACATTTTATTAGGGACTCATACAACTCATCATAATCCACACATACATCAATTGTGTAAAGCACATCTGTACATTCTTTGCCCTCATCATTTTCAAAGCATTTGCTCTCCACTTAAACCTTTTGCATCAAGTCCTCCTTTTTTGCCCCTCCCTCCCTGGGCCCCCCCCTCCCTCATGAACCCTTGATAATTTATAAATTATTATTTTGTAATATCTTGCCATGTCCGGTGTCTCCCTTCATCCACTTTTCTGTTGTCCATCCCCCAGGGAGGAGGTCACATATAAATCCTGTAATCAGGTCCCTCTTTCCAACCCACTCACCCTCTACCCTCCCATTATCGCCCCTCACACCCCTGATCCTGAAGGTATCATCGGCCCTGGATTTTCTGTGCCTCCAGCTCCTATCTGCACCAGTGCACATCTTCTGCTCTATCCAGACTTGCAAGGTAGAATTCGGATCATGGTAGATGTGGGGGGAGGGAGGGAGGAAGCATTTAGGAACTGGAGGAAAGGTGTATTCTTCATCGGTGCTACATCGCACCCTGACTGACTCATCTCCTCCCCTAGACCCCTCTGCGAGGGGATCTCCAGTGGCTGACAAATGGGCTTTGGGTCTCCACTCTACACTTCCCACTTCATTCACTATGGTTAAGATTTTTTTGTTGTTTTTCTGATGATGCCTTATACCTGATTCCTTCGACACCTCGTGATCGCACAGGCTGGTGTACTTCTTCCATGTGGACTTTGTTGCTTCTGAGCTAGATGGCTGCTGCTTACCTTCAAGCCTTTAAGACCCCAGATGCTATTCTCTTTTGATAGCCGGGCACCATCAACTTTCTTCGCCACATTTGCTTATGTACCCGTTTGTCCTCAGCTATCATATCATGGAGGTGTGTACCCAATGATATGATTTTTTGTTCTTTGATGCCTGATAACTGATCCCTTCGGAACCACGTGATCACACAGGCTGGTGTGTTCTTCCATGTGGGCTTTGTTGCTTCTGAGCTAGATGGCCACTTGTTTATATTCAAACCCTTAAGACCCCAGACACTATATCTTTTGATAGCCGGGCACCATCAGTTTTCTTGACCACATTTGCCTGTTCACGTGGCACAAATTTCTAAAATTATAAGTAAAATTTTATGTATTATTTGGAAGCTCCATTGTGCCTAACGGCCTCAAAGTTCAGGTCAAGTGGAGAGAGTGACTAGAACCTTAAAGGAAGTATTAGCTAAATTATGCACAGAAACTGGCAAGAACTGGGTAAGACTTTTGTCTTTTCTTTAATGCATGTCCGTTGCACCCCTTACCTTGAAAATATTGCACTTTATGAAATTATGTATGGTTGACCCCCTCCTTTCCTACCTAGGGTTGGAATGGAGCAGTTGGCTCACCTCACTAATATTGAACTTTTAAAGTCTACACAGGTGTGCCGGAAGTCTGCAACACTAACAGCACCTTGTTGTGTTGCCTCCACCATTCAGACACCGCAGGAGATCTCGGATCAGAGCAGTCGCATGGATCAGGATCCTTCCATGACCTAACCCCAGGCAACTGGGCCTGGCTCAAGCGGCACAAGACCCTGCATTCTAGACAAGGTGGACTGGGCCATACCAGGTAATTCTTTCCACTCCCACTACGGTAAAGGTTGCAGGCAAGTTGCCATGGATCCACTACACCCAAGTGAAGAAAACCATAGTGGGGCATGTTCCCAAGAAATGGACCATACAGAAAACAGACAACCCACTCACGGTAAAGCTGTGAAAGCTCCCCTAATTGAACTAATCATGCTGTGTAGTGTCGGGGTCGACACCAACCCCATCGACCGCAACCGTATAGTTGGACCCTGACAGACTTTACTACTGGCACTGTCGTAAACACCAGCGCTCCCACTGTGCTTGCCCCCACCTTTGAATTTTATTTATGCACCCTGTTTAAATAAAAAATAGCAATTGACCCCATTTCACATTATGGCTATGGGGGGGTTGTCCTTTAAAAGAGGTTATGGGTGTGGGGGCACAGGGATAGAATGGTCGCTGTAAACAACAGATATATATGCGTGCCCATCCAACGGTGGCCCTTCATGCCAGCCTAACACCGAGTTTTATTGTGCCAAGTGGGGATGTAAAACTATGGTGGCTGGGAGCTGGGAGCCTAACCATAAAGATACTTATTCCCGTTTTTGGAGAAAAGGACATTATTACCGGTCTGTTTGCCATGTAGGGGCTTGCAACCCCATGAAGTGGCGAGTTAAAAACCACCAATCACCAGAATAGGTAACTGGAAAAACCTGGGGAGTTAGATTATGTGTCAGTGAACCAGATCAAAAGCGGCTTGCTCCTACAAAACCTACCCAGCCTATTGGACCCAACAAGGTTCTAAATCCTCCTCCTGTAAAACCCAGGTCCACACCGCTGCCTCATGTTACCAGGACTTATACCTCCGAAGTAACCTCTACGCATAGCCCAGATCCTGAGGCTTTGGCTAAAGTAACAACAACAACAACACCCCACCCACCACCACCACCACCACCACCACCACCCCACCCCATCCCCCATGCTAGCAGAAGTAAAACCCCTAGAAACCTTTTTTGCTTTTATAAATGCAACTAACCCAAACTTCACCGGTGATTGTTGGCTTTGTCTTAACCCAGCACTACCCTACTTTGTAGGAATTGGATGTAACGATACCTCCTCAGTAGCCAACATCACACTGTCCGATTATAATAATAACAGCAGTGTGTGCAGGTGGAAGGAAGCTAGGAAAGGTCTACCCTAACCCTGGAAGACTAACAAGGGAAATGACAGTTACCAAACCAGCTGGACACCCCAACAGTACAGTCAGTATTGTGCCAGTGTTTCTGTTATACCCAGCTCCAAGGAACCCTTTCTGTTAGTAGCCCCACCAGGAATGTGGTTTGCTTGTTCTACTGGAATCACTCCCTGCTTGCTCTCTACAACCTTACTCGCCTCTAACCACACTGGACTTTGTATATTCATATTTTACCCCAAGTGTTTCTGTAGTCCAGGGAAGTCGGTGGCAGCATTTTAACACTTATTCCAGAGTCAAACGAGCCCCCATATTGGTTCCTCTACTTGTGGGACAAGGTGTAGCAGGGTCAGCATCAGTAGGAACGGCAGCCTTAATACAAGGAAATGAAAATTATAAAATTTTAAGTCAGCAAATTGATAATGATTTACTGGATTTAGAGAAGTCTGTCAGTTATGTAGAAAAATCCCTTAATTCCCTTGCTGAAGTAGTATTACAAAACTTTTTGGACCTTTTATTTCTTAAGCAAGGCGGCCTTTGCATGGCTCTGGGTGAAATTTGCTGTTTTTATGCCAACCACTCAGGAATAATCAAAAATAGCTTAGCTTTAGTCAGAAAAAGATTAAGTGAGCGAGAAGAAAACAGAAAAAGGCAAGAAAGTTGGTTCCAGCAAATGTTTAGCTCGTCTCCATGACTCACCACCATAATCTCCAGCCTGGCAGGCCCTCTGCTTTTGCTTTTAACAGGACTAACTTGTGGCCCACTAATCATCAATAAATTAGTGCAGTTTGTACCAGACCAAGCACAATCTGTCAAGTTGTTGGTACTAAGTAAATCGTATGAGCGACTAGCCCAGAGTAAGCCTCCGCCACAGTCCTATGAACGCTTGCACCTGGAAGATTCACAGGTGTAACAACCACAGGGAGGAATATGATAGTTAGCCTGAGTGGAACCATCTTGTAGCAGTCTCCATTTTGTATCAAGCTGTGGAAATTCCCCCGAGGTTAAGGCCAAGCAAACATTAGCCAGAAACTAGCAGCTGAAAGATAAGGCCACACATCTATCTTGAAGAAAAAAAAAGGTTTTAAAATGTCAAGGCCAACTGCAAAGTCTGTTTCTGTTCTTGCTTGCTTGCTTGCACAGGTGAAGAGCCCCCATTGGTTAGCCCCCCTATAAAAACCCAAGTCTGTGAGCGATCGGGACCAGCCATCCTCCCTCTCTTTGGGACGACTGATCCCTGCGCAGGTTCTTTTTTCTCTTTTCTGTCTCCCTTAAATAAACTGTTT
Organism: Tenrec ecaudatus; assembly: GCF_050624435.1. Lineage (NCBI taxonomy): Eukaryota > Metazoa > Chordata > Mammalia > Afrosoricida > Tenrecidae > Tenrec > Tenrec ecaudatus. The sequence continues at coordinate 174,113,353 of NC_134535.1, forward strand.
TGCTACTTACCAGAGACCGAGTTGTTCTTGTCTGGTTCATGTACAAGATCACACAGTGGATTTATGGAAAAGCACCGAAGCCTATGCATTGTAGAGCTCTGCTCTTGAACAGAAAGCCATCAATAAAGGTAAAGGCCAGCAAAGGTCAACTGTTCTGCAACTACCTCCAGGAGCACAAAATAGGACCACGACGAGGAAGATGTGGCGTGCCTCCCCTGGCTGCGTGGCAAGCCTCCGTCTGGAAGAGCACCACGAGCCAACCTGCCTCCTACCTTGAAAGGCTCCGGCTCCTCCTCTGGGGTCCACGAGCTCTCGAGCAGGTTCCCCGGGTCGAACGTGGTATCTTCTGCTCAGTCAGGGCCTCAAACGACTCCTCCAAGACTGCTGTCCTTAATGGCGGCTTCTTCTTCACTTCGGTGAACATCCTACTGCGCCACCATTCTGAAACCTGTGCGTTTCGCAGAGGATGCTGGGAGATCTGTTCCCACGCGCCCGAGCGTTGTGGGAGGTGTAGTTTTTTCTTCTCTGCGAAAGTGATGATGGAGGCAGTCTGGTCCTTCAGCTTTCCTGGACGTTTTGGTCGAGCTCCATTTGTTTCTTCAAGCCAGATACAGCACAAATAATTACCAAACCATAAAAGCCACGGATAAGAAATACAGAGTATGAAACTAAGTGTTTTAATTTTCCTGTGGGCATAAAGGAGTGTTTTATAGGTGAGATATTAGTTCAAGCCCTTGAGTGCTTAGAAGCTCACAGCAGTGGAGAGGGATGCGTTTTAAGCTGAGCTGTAGGGTTGGATGAATGCATGCCAGGGCTCCTTGAGATCTGTAATTTGTGTGGAAATTGGGGGAACATGTTATACCTTTAAAAATCAACCTCAGTATAGCCTTGTAGGACATCCCAAGAATTTTATTTGGGGAACCACTGACTCTGACTGAGAAAGCCATCCCTCTTTGGCTTCCATCATCCATGCCTTTCCCTAAAACTAACCAATCAACCAATGCCAATCATTGCCCTGGCAATGATTCTCATAACCTCCAAATTGCTAGATCCTGTGGAATATTTTTTTAGAGGTCCCTATCATGGTTCCATCACAGGAGTCCTGACTTAGTGGTTATATGTCGGTCTGCTAACTGCAAAATCAGCAGTTCAGAATCACTGGCCGCTCAGCAGAAGAGGAGACTTTTTACTTTTTACAGTCACAGAGTTGAAAACTCACAGGGGCAAGTTCCAGCCTGTTCTATAGGGTTGCTTTGAGTCAGCATCCACTAGGGAGCAACTTTGTTTTCTTAAGAGGACCAAAACATTCAGAGCTGGGCTACTATTTGAAGGTTAGTGTTTTGAACCCACCATGAGGCACCTAGAAAGCAAGCCCGAGATCTGCTTCATAAACTTTATAGGCTACAAACCTTTATGGAATAGTCCTGTGCTCTCACTCATGGGTCACCATGTGTCGGAATAGACTTGGTAATGTGTTTGATTTGCTGGAATAGCTTCAGTTGTACTGCAGGTTATTTTGGCCACATTTCCTAACTCCTTCTACCTTCCAGGTTCAGTGACATCACTCTCCTGGACAAACTTCAGTCTTACAAATTTTGTATTCCTTAACTCCAGTTATGAATATTCTGTTGTAGTTAGAGCTGCTATAACAGAAATGCCACAAATGGGTAGTTTTAACAAATAGATATTTATTCTCTCAGTTTGGGAGGGTAGAAGTCTGAACTTAGGGCACTAGCCCTAGGGTAAGGCTTGCTATTCTCTGTCAGTTCTGAGAGCGAGCTAACACTTGTGAGCTTAGCAGACCTTGGAGATGCACATGTGTTTTAGCATCAATTTTCATTGGCGAACATGAGGTTGTCAGTGCAGGGCCCTGGATCTGAAGGACGCATTCAGCTCTTCATTCTTCTCTCTTCATTTTGCTAACTTGTGTCTCCTTGGGTCTTCTGTAAGATAAGAACTGATGTAAGCCACACTCCAGAAAAACGCCCTCCCTTCAGATCAGAGTTGTGACGTGGGATCTGTTGGATCCCAACATGGTCCTGAATAACTGATGGGCTGATCCCATGAAATCACATCATGGGAAATGATTACATCACCGGGTAACTTGCCAAACTACTGAAAATCATGGAGCAGCCTGTTTTCCAGCACTGCCATCTACTAAATACCGGCTCATACGGACCCTGTAGGACAAGGTAGAATTGCCCCCAGGAGTTTCTGAGACTAACTCTTCACCTCAGGAGTGACTCAGTTTTGAACTGCAGACCTTGCAGTTAGCAGCCCAGCTCATAACCACTACACCACCAGGGCTCCTTGATGCATGTGCTGTGGGGAACACAATTCAATCCATGACAGCTATCAAACCAATTACTGGACCGGTCCGCTTTCTCGTATACAGTCCCCTTATGTTCACACCAAAGACTTCAGACCTCTAGTGATGCTGTTGTTTTTCTTTCTCCCTTGGCTTTGGGCTTGCCAGAAATAAAACCTTTTTAGCTCTCTGAGGTGCATTCCAGGGTTATTATATTTGATGGCTGAAAATTGTGGTGTGTCATTAGTTTGTACATTTAAGCATTTATATCTTAAGGAAGAGAGAGGTTATATTCTGGAAAAATGGCCCATGGTGTCCCTGTTTTTCATGCTCTCTATGTGGTTTAACCAGTATAGTGAACTTTAATAAGAAATCATATTTTTCCAAATACCAAAATTATTATTCCCCAATACTAAAGTTAATTACTTCCCCTGGGACACTTATATCTGCTATCTTTTCTTTTTTACCATTTAACTTGTTTTAATTTTTTAATATCTGCTATCTTTATAATAAAAGGACACACAAGGGCATATTGCTGTGCTGATGACAACCAGGCTAGCCCAACCCTTGAACTTTAGGAGGACCCATCCCTGCAATGCTTATGTGTCCCTATTAACTGAAAAAGGATGATTGTACATTAGTCACACTGGAGTTTGTGCTGACCTGAGATTCCCTTGTTGCAATATTTTAAAAAGGAAAAAGAAAATGTGTTGAACAAGAGAGAGAAACAATGTGGGATGGTTTTCCTGCTCAGGATGTCTTTGTGTTTGCGGGTGGACTCTGGGAGACTTGAGGCAGACTAAGGTGTCTCTGAGATGCATCACCAGTAGTTATGAAATGGATTGAAGCAGCCAGTTCCGTGAAGGACTTGCATCAACCACTGAATTAGAAACTTTGCATTACAATGTGAAGAAACATCTTTCCCTTTCCAAAGAGCAGAAGGACACATATGGGGTCCTCAAGCCATAGCTATGCATCAGAGCTTTCCTGTGTATCTCAAAACGTGGCTTGTCTTAATCCACTTGACATGTTCAGACACTGGCTGGGAATCAGGACTAACAGGCAATGGGTTACAGGGCCTGGAGTTTTGTGCTGTCGTGTCTAGAGTAAGGAGAGGTGCTTTCACTTGAACAACAAACCTGTTGTCTGCTGTTTGCATCCCCTCCCCCGAAAATGTTCATAAAGGGTATGTGTCATATTTTATACGTTAATAATTTAAGTAATGGTATTTCATTATTAAATTTAAATATAAATGTGATTCAATAATTAATATAATATAGATTTCAGAAAGTACCTAGGTTCCATGTTGAGAGGAAGCTGAGTTGAAAAAGAGATCAAGGTGCTGAAACAAGTTCTTGACCCTCAGCCCTCAAGGCTTTCCATGCTTCCAGTCAGGCACAGCTTGCCAGACTTACGAAAATGCCTTCTTGGAAGAAATGACACCATAAAGATTTTCAAACAGGAACTACATGGGTGCTGGTATGAAACCTTCTTCTCCATGCTATTTGTGTTAGTCTGGGTAGACTAGAGAAACAAATTCATAGACACTCATGTGTATAGGAAAGAGCTTGATATACAAGAGCAAATGAATATTGAGAAAACACCCCAACCCAGTCCAGAACAAGTCCATAAGTCCATGTTTGATACCAATCTATAAATTCCTCTTCAGACTCACAAAACACACACAATAATGCCAAATGCAGGAAGATCACAGGCCAGTGGGTAGATCCAGTGGCAGTGGAAGCATCTCAGGGCTGGCAGGGGTCTCCACGTGGCTCCTTCACTTCCAGGGCTCTAGCATAGCTCCATGTGTCTTCTCAACAGGAATGTCTCACAGGGAGTGTATGTGTGTTCCACCTCCAGAGAGCTAGTTATCTCCTTAGTGCCTCCAAATGATGTCACACAGAGCTATTTATCTCCTTAGTGCCTCGAAATGATGTCATCAAGCTGCGACCTGATTAACCAGGTAACCTCCACCCCATTCATTCTTAAGTGTCAAACTGAAAAAAGATTATGTAACTGCCACACTATTTCTTTGTTACAGAGTCAGAAAGCCAAACCAAACATAAAGTTATAATTTTAAGCTGCAAGTTTTATGCTTGCTTACTATACAACAGTACACAACTGAAATCAATGTTTGGATTTTCCTTGGAGCAATACATTCTATCATGTCCACATTTCAGAATTTTGGAGTTACTGAGTGCCCAGAACATCCACATCTAGAGATCAATGTTTTGCTTCGTCATAACACAGCGAGAATATATACGCTCACTCAGGATATGGGTCACAAACTTGGAAGGAAAGTTATGTGCAATGGGATGATGGCAACAGGTTTAAACTGAAGAAGATCCATGTTAAATAACCACTGTCATAGGATTAGCTGAGACAATCATGGCATTCACATTCAGAGATGGAGGTGACTTGAACTAGTGTGCAGCTACATCACAGTATGAAACTTATATTGGTCCGCCAACCAAGAGCAACCGATGCTATATGTGCTGGAATGACCATGCTAATGCCATACCAGTCTGTATGTGAAAATGGAACTAATTCAATGAGCTGAATTGTTATCTGAAAATATGTCATGTGCTTGAATTCCTGGATTTTAGTGAGACATATTTGTAAAGCAATTGCTTATTCCTTTCAGCAAATTCTGGCCCAGAGAAGTTAACCACCACCTTGTACTTGGATTTCCCCGTTGTTAAAATAAATATTGATTTAGAGATAAACAATTTAATCATTCAGTAAATGAGGGTGTCAACTGTAAACTTGGAGAAAATGCCTGTGATGGTGGATATACACGAGAAAGTGACCTGACTGGAACTGAACTTTAGAAATGCATACTTAGAGGTAGTGCTACTGAGTTCACGGTCCATAATTTGAAAAATATTCCAAAATAAGCTAATCTATGAGTTCAGGTAGTAAATTCAAGGTTGAGATCCCTGAGCAGTCATCAGGGGGTTGTACCTAAAGCACAAATAGAGAGACAGACTTTGGTGGGAGATGTTCCAATTTGAAGTGAGCCCGAGTCCCCTGGGTCAGGTACATTTAAAACCGTCTATGCCCATTCCCTAAATTTGGAGGACCTGAAGGGACCCTATTTAATCCAAGTGTTTATTGGATCTCACGCTGTTGTATTTTGGCTCAAGATCTGAATTACTGTTCTTGGCTCGTATTCTTACTTTACTCTATTACCACCCACTCCCTACTCTGATGTAACTCTTAAGTCATGACACTTGACAGGCTTTGCACTAATTTGAATATTCTCTGCCAAACAAAGGGGTTTCCCTGCAGAATCCTGCCGTTTCTTAGAGACTACAGAATTAACAACTTGTCCTTGTCTGGGACCCAACTTTTCAAGGTAGCAACTTCTTCCCTGAGGCATGCTGACACTTGAATGACTCTACTGACACTGATGTTTTCCGTAGCATCAGGCACTGGGATGGAATCTTTGTGTTGCTTGTAAGAACGCTGGGGTTGGTGATGATCATGGCCAAGGTGGGGGAAAAACCTGGCTGATTCACATTAGTAGGCCAATGCCTCCTGGTGACATCCTGCCAGAGGCCTCAGGGCACATGTACATAAATAAAATAGAGAGACAGAAGAGGGGGACCTCCTGTGGTCCCAGCATCTGGCTTACTGCTGCCAGATCTCAGGAATTTGGACTGAAGTGCACCCACCAGTAGCACCTGAGCTATTTCCTCAAGCAGGTATCAGTTTCTGTAGGACAATGCAGCTATTCGCAGAGCCAAGAATCATGAGGAAATATATTCAAGGGAAGAGTGGTTGGAAAATGGCACTGAATGGCATCCTGCAAGCATGGAATGTTTGAGGCATCAACAACCCCCAACTCCATGGAACCAGTGTAGTCTGTGTAGACTAGAGAAACAAATTCAGACACTCATGTGTATAAGAAAGAGCTTTATATACAAGAGCAACTGTGTATTAAGAAAACATCCAAGCCCGGTTCAGATCAAATCTGATATTAGCTCATGTTTGATACCAATGTATACATTTCTCCTCAGACTCATGAAACACATGCAATGATGCCAAATGCAGGAAGATCACAGGCCAGTGGGTGGAAGGTCTTGTGCATCCAGTGGCGGTATGGTATAAGCATCTCAGTGCTGGCAGGGGTCTACATGTGGCTCCTTCAGCTCCAGAGCTCTGGCTCCATCAGCTCCTTTCCATGTGTCTTCTCAACAGGTATGTCCCATGGGGAGTGAGCCTGCATCCTGCCTCCAGGGAGCTATTTATCTCCTTAGTGCCTCCAAATGAGGTCATCAAGCTGTGACCTGATGGACAGGCTAAACACCACCCCTTTAATCTTAATCCTCTCAAATTGATAACAGATTATATAACAACCACAGCCAGTCTGACATTAATTATTCTAAAACATCTATTGACCACATATGAACATTACCAAGGTATTTGATGAGGTTGATTAAGAACCATCAGTGTGTAAAGAAGAAATGGGTTTTGGCAAGCGTGAGGTAATTAAGGTACTCTATACTGCCCAGCCTCTGATGCAATGATGCATAGGAGCCTCAGTCAGGGCAGGAACAATGAAGGGCTAGAGGCAGAAATACTGGGCTCAGAAATGTGGTACACTGTGCACACTAACACCAAATGAGTTCAAAAGAATTACGCTACGACATATCTGATTGGAGCACACGGAAACAGATGAAGAGGGAGGAGGATGAGAGTGGAGCACATCCTGGCCCACCAGGCCATGAGGACGATGTTCCCAATTAGAGCAACCAGTCCACAGAGAGGACCACATGACGCCCCTCATTGACCTTTGTTTACTCTGGTCCTATTCTTTCTCCTCTGAACCAAGTATTATCATGGGAGGGTTGTGTCCTACAAGTAGCACTCCTCTCAGTGCATGAACAATTTTCAAGCTGAATTTACTAATGAGTATGGAGTAAAGCTTAGCCCTAGAAAACTCCATAGCCATTGTGAATTAGAGGACTACATTTGGGTTAAGGTGGCCTGCCATGGGAACTTATGACCCTAAGGTAGCCCAAGCAGTGTGGAATGTAGTAACAGGGAAACCTGGCCACCCTGATCAATTCCCCTATATTGATGTATGGCTAAATCATTTAGCCATAGGATCTCTGCAGTGGTTAAGAAAGTGTGCCAAGCAGACAGGTCTCCAGGTTATGTAGCAAATTCCCGCTCAGGGTCTGTTAAAAACTAAGGGTAGCGCACCAGCTAGTGCATGACCCCAGGAGCCAGTCCCCAAGGCTGTTGACCTTGTACTTCCCGGAGTGTGGCCTTGCCTTATGTTAAACCCTTGCAGGGAGCGAGCCCCCATAAAGTCTCTTGAAATCAAAAGACCAACTTGTCTCCTTGCCAAACTGCTAGTGGGCCCCCTCACAATGTCCCCTGGAAAGTGTCCAGAGCATGGTTGTCCTCTGGGGTATTTCGGTCCCATCTGGGTCTGTTCTGGGGAAATACTATCCTCCAGTTGGTCCCAATTTTCCTCTATGGTCATGCCCCGCCCCGCCCCCCAAACTCCCACCCAGGGGCCTACAATGGTCTTCTGGGATTCTGATGAAAATGACTTCCTTCTTATTTTGTAAGAGGATGATAAGTAATACATGACAATCATCCCAAGTGGGGCAGTGGGTTTGGAACACAGACTCTAGGAGAATAATTAGAACCTGAGGTTTAACAAAATCACTGGGACCGTTTCCTGTAGCCCCTTGGGTGATAACCTTGTCAAGATTATCACCCAAGGGGCTACAGAAAATCTTCTACCTGCACCTGGAGTCCCAAAAGTTGAGTCAGCCTGGGGAACAGCAGTCACTCAGTCCTTCATAATCCTCCCTGAGTATCCCTAACCCTCCCACTTGCCGAACTGGCTGTGGTTTTGTCCTTATAAAGTTCACCTGGGCATCATTTTGGGCCTCAGGGATTTTCTGACAGATTTGATCCTCCTATTGGCCACTGGGTGGAATAAAGACTCACAATTTGGACATAAATGGCATTATAGTGGTTATAATTTCTCATGGCACAACACAATATACCCGAAATGGGTAAGACTAAGACTACTCTTGCCATCCTTTCCTTTCAGGAGCATTCTGGTCTTATTTCTTCCAAGGTAGATGTTTGTTGGCCACAACCCATAGTGACACTAGACATCACAGAACACCCCTATTGCAGAACATACACAGACTACCAAGTATAACGGAGGAGGAACTTTCAGGAAAGACAAGGTAGACGATTTGGACATGCTGAACTTACATCACTTATTCACATCAAAAGACTTCATCAGGAGAGTGAAACGAGAGCACAAAGATTAGGAAACAGCTTTTACCAATGGCACATCGGACAAAGTGTTAATTACAAAAATATACAGAACTCTACAACATCTCAATAAAAAAGATAACAAGAGTCCCAATCAAGAAATGGGAAAACACAGATCACCAAAAGTACAAATGATCAACAAATATATGAAAACATGCTCACGATCATTAGCCTTCAGGGAGATGCAAACTATAACGAGAGTAATTTATACCCATAATGACAGCCTAACCAAAGAAACAGAAAACAACAAATGCTGGAGAGGATATAGGATTGGAATTCATATACACTGCTGGTGGATTTGTAAATACATACAGACACTGTGGAAAATGACATGGCGATACTTAAAAGTAACCAGAAATTGAAATCCCATGATACAGCAATACCACCCACTATTAGGTTATCACGGATTTCATATAGAGAAATGTATTTTAAAAAAAATTACAACAGCAATAAAGCTCAATCGAAAAATATTAAAAACAATAGATTTGAAATGGGTCAAAAAGGAGCTCAAAGGATAAAGGGTTATATCTTAAACTAACTACATCTGCAACAATCCAATATCCAATACATTCTGCATAATAGCAAGGCCATTCACATTCCTGATCTCTGGTCAGAGTATTTCTCCTTAACTTTTTAAAAGACTGAAAATACCTAACATGGGTCAAAAGGGGCATCAAATAGAATTTCAGATTGGTCTGATAGACCCGGTAGACTAGAGAAATAAATCCACTCATATGTATGTAAGAAAGTGGTTTATATGTAAGAGCAATTGGATATTAAAAAAAAACATCCAACCCAGTCCAGATCAAGTCCTTAAGTCCAATATTAGCCCATATGTCCGATACCAATCTCTAAAAGTCCTCTTCAGACTCACTCAACACATGTATTGATGCCACATGCAGGACGATCACAGGCTAGTGGGTAGTTGGGTAGTCTTTGGATCCAGTAGCGTTGTAAGCATCTCAGAGCTGACAGGGGTCTCCACGTGGCCTCTCCAGTTCCCAGGGCAGCATCAGAGTAGGTCCATGTGGCTTCTCCTCAGGAGTGTCTCACAGGGAGTCAGCCTTGTCAGTAGTCTCCAAGGGAGTCAGTAGGGAGTATTTCTCCTGCCTCCAAGGAAATACCAGAGTTCCCAGAATTCTCAGGAGAAAGCCATGGCCACACAGAGGCCTCATTGGTTTATCTTGACAGGCCACTTCAACCCTTCACTCATAATCCTCTCAATTGACACCAGATTTCTTTATATCAATGTATATATACACACAGGATGAGTCTGTCAGGCTTTCCCAGTCTCTGTATTCATAGGATTTCCCAGTATACAAACTATAGTCATACTATGAGGCAGACATTTTGTTCAGCACTTCTAATTGGTGCATCACAGCTTATCCTATGGGCTTTGTGGAACATAAAATAAAATGTAACTGGATACTAGAGGCACTGCCAGTCACTAAATGCACCTGCATTGCCACATTCACTGTATTCATATGGTTTCTCTGCTGTACAAATCTATTGTCACTTGACTCCTTTCTGGTTAGAGGCCGTCCCACCAGAACTACATTAGTTAGGATCCCACTGGTGTTTACTAACACATGAGAGAAGCCACAGAAGGCATTTGCAAAGTCACTATATTGCTAGGGCTTTCCTTCTACATGAGATCACTGGTATGTGGTGACATACAACTCTCTGTGGAGAGCTTTCCCACCTTGACTGAATTTAAAGCTTTTTCATTTTTTTGTATTTCCCTGTCAAGAAAACTTAGAAACACAGGTAAAAGTTTTCCCACACTCGTTACAGGTACATGGTAACTGTCCTACATGAAATCATTGAGACATGAGCTCTTCAATGTTTTTGAAACTTTTATGATTTAAAATGTTTAGACTAAATAGGTTGTCCATTCAACAATTCATACATTGACTGCAGTCCCCATGAGTGCAGACCAGCACTCTTCCCACTTCCGCCCTCCGTTTTATCATTATTATCATCTTTCTTTTCTGTCCCTTGTTTTCAAGTTTTTATCCATAGGCAAATGCTGTCCTTTTGATTTTGTACGGTTGATTGTTCTAAGGCATGTATACCTCTCTGGTGTTATTCTTCCCCTCCAAGCCTGTATATTTTTTGGCTAAAAACTGACTCAGAAGAGAGTATAGCTCAAAGATTGAGGAGTCGCTAAGGGCGGTAGTCTTAGGATTCCAAGTCTCCACCAGATCAGTAAGCCTAGTCTATTTTATGACTGTGGGGTTTATTCCACTTTGTTCTCCCACTCTACTCAGGACCCTCTTTTGTCATCCTTTTCAGAGAAATTAGCAGAGGAAGATGGGCACCATCTTCTTCTGGTCTCAGGGTTGTGGAGGCTGAGGTTTGCTGTGGTCCACTTGTCCTCTGGACTAATTGTTCCTATATGCCCTTCTATTTTCTTCACTCTTATTTCACGGTACTTTTATGGTATCACTGGGGGGTAACAAAGAGCATGCAGGTTGAGTGGGCACTACTGGCATCTGGGTAAATTCTACTGCTTGGAAACACCAGGTCCAAATCTTTCAGGCACTGAAAGCTGGAAGACCAAAGAGGTGTCCATGTGCCCTGCGGAAATCTGGATGTCCCTCTCCCCCTACCAGTGGGCTCAATGAGTAGAGGGACAGCAATTCAGAGCATGGGTAGCCACATGGTAAGTCACAATTATCTGGTCCAGCACCCAGCTGGGGCCACACCCTAGCACCATTGTTTGACCAAACCCTCTTTGTTTTGAAAGCTTTGTTACACTAACCCCATTGAAAGGTTTTCTCATTGCGTTTTCTCATGTTGAATGACACTTGACTATCACAGATAAGATTTTCCACATTTAAGTCATGCCCAGGGGTTCTTTCCTGTGTGAAATCTCTGACAAGCTGTAAGGCATCGCTTCTGGCTGAAAGGTTCACCACATACATAAGGTTTATCTCCAGGATGAGAACATGGATGAGTTTTGGGATGTGATCTCTGAATGAAGCCTTTGCTGTACTCACCACACACATGGGGTTTCTCTCCAGTTTGAGTTCACTGACAAACAGTGAGCTCATAATTCCAGGTAAAGGCTTTTTCCAAATTCACCATATCCATGTGGCTTCTCTACAGTATGAGTTCGCTGATGCACAGTGAGGTCCTTCTTCCAGGTAAAAGCTTTCCCACATTCACCACACACATGAGGTTTCTCCCCAGTATGAGTTCGCTGATGAACAGTGAGAACATTCTTCCAGATGAATGCTTTTCCACATTGATCACACACATGGGGTTTCTTTCCTGTGTGAGATATCTGATGTTCTGTAAGGCATCGCTTTTGCCGGAAAGCTTTGCCACACTCACCGCACACATAAGGTTTTTCTCCAGTATGAGTTCGTAGATGAATTTTGAGATGTGCTGTCTGAATGAAGCCTTTGCCACACTCACCACATATATAGGGTCTCTCCCCAGTATGCGTTCGCTGATGCACAGTGAGGTCCTTCTTCCCGATAAAGGCTTTCCCACACTCACCACATACATGGGGTTTCTCTCCAGTATGAGTTCGCTGATGAACAGTGAGATCCTTTTTCCTGATAAAAGCTTTTCCACACTCACCACATACGTGGGGTTTCTCCCCAGTATGAGTTCGCTGATGAACTGTGAGGTCTTTCTTCCAGAGAAAGGATTTTCCACATTCCTCACATACATGGGATTTCTCTCCAGTATGAGTTCGCTGATGAACAGTGAGCTCACTCTCCCAGGTAAAGGCTTTTCCACATTCACCACATACATAGGGTTTCTCTCCAGTATGAGTTCGCTGATGAACAGTGAGGCCCTTCTTCCTGACAAAGGTTTTGCCACATTCATTACATACATGTGGTTTCTCTCCAGTATGAGTTCGCTGATGAACAATAAGCTGATTCTTCCAGATAAAGGTTTTTCCACATTCACCACATACATGAGGTTTCTCTCCAGTATGAATTCGCTGATGAGCAGTGAGATGTGCTGTCTGAATGAAGCCTTTCCCACACTCACCACATACATAGGGTTTCTCTCCAGTATGAGTTCGCTGATGAACAGTAAGAACATTCTTCCTGATAAAGGCTTTCCCACATTCACCACATACATGGGGTTTCTCTCCAGTATGAGTTCGCTCATGAACAGTGAGCTCGCTGTTACTGGTAAATGCTTTCCCACAGGCACTGCATACATAAGACGTCCTGGAAACATGAGTTTTCTGATGTTCCTTGAGGTATGATTTACTGTGATAAGTTTTCCCATATTCCAAGCACGTATATGGTTTTTGTTCTTTATGAGCTGTTCGATAATGTGCAGTGAGTTTGAATACTTTGTCAAATTCTTGCCCACACCGACTGCACTTATACGTCTTATCTAGTAAATGAATCAACTGATGATCACCGATGAAGGACTCCTTGATGAAAGTATTCCCACATTTATCTCTTAGGTGTGGGTCCTCACGTTTGTCAGATTCCTGATGCGGAATGCATTGTGACGTCATGTTACTGGATTTTTCACACTCAAGGAATTTCACTGCAGTACAAAATTGTTCTTGTTCAAGACTGAAAGTTTTCTCATCTCCACTGGGCACAATTGACTTCTGTATTTTGCTGTTACTATTTTGATTTAATGCCAGCATGATTAAATCTGATTTCACAATTTTTTCATGTAAGCTAAATACCTCATAATTTTCTTTTTGAGGAAAATTATTTTTGTGCTGATGAATATTTTCCAATGTATTAAATTTATAGCATTGTTCGGTTCTGCCCACGCTTATTTCATGTTGCCAGTGCTCAAGCAAATGATCATCAACTTTGTGGATCTCTATAAAAGAACAGAACATTGAATCTTTTCATCATTTTGATTTACAATGGACCCCTTCAAACATGCATTGATACAAGGTAGATCTTTATTGACAACCCTCTCATATAAATGTAAATAAGTATGCTTTATGTTTCTTGCCCTTTGGTACAAATACCATTGTGTAAACAATCCAAATAGTAAAAGCAGTTACTAAAGAAACCAGGTTAGATGTGAAAATAATGAATGAACACAGATTTGGCAGTTGCTTAATAGGACCATGAAAATATACAAAGATTATAAATACAAGCAAGTCATTGAGACCCACAGACCACAGGGGTGGTAAGGCCTGCTAGTTTCAGGTGCTAGAGGTCAGATGTATTCATTCTATCAATCTTCACTGAAAGACAACTAAGTACTGGGCAAAGTTGGGAATGTGAAAAATGCATAATGTTCTACTTGGGAGAAAACAATTTTTACAGGTACATATGAAAGGTAGTATGGTACACAAACATATTCCTTATGTTTATGGAACCTATCTTCTAACTTACACTATTCATCTTCCAGTGCTGTCCTGTGATGGCTTGCATTTTGCTGTTATGCTGGAAGCAATGCCACCCAGATTTTTAAATACCAGCAGGATCAACCATGGTGCACAGATCTTAGTGGAAATTCCACAAGAGAAAAGTGAGGAGGATCTGGTGACCTACTTCTGGAACACGAGCCCCTCAGGTTTAATGGCAATGAAACAGCACTGAAGAAGTACTAACTTCTCAAAGTACAGGCAACCGTGGATGGAGTAAACTTTTGGGGACCTTCAGTGAGTAACATGACATGACTGAAAGTGAGAAAAAATAGCTGCAAATATCCACTAATTATTGGAAGATGAAATGTATGAAGTATTATCAAGAAAAATTGCAAGTTGCCAAAATGAAAAGTTTAAAGATGGATAGTGTATGTATTATTGAACCTTAATAGACTAGTACCAACTATTTTTATTTAGATAATCAAGTGGTTTGTAAGGCTAAAATTGATAAAATCAAGAAGATTGATGTCATATTCATCATCAAAAAGTACACTGCAAGATATTTCTTGACGTGCAACACCTTCAGTGGTAGGTTAATGTTCATATACCTGCAAGTAAGACCAGTTACTACACATTTAAATGTGTGTACCAAATGTTAAAGCAAACATAAAGTGTGGGATCGAGCCCCACAGTTGAATAGGTTCTTAGGAGTGGTGTGTCCAATTAAGGAAGACAAAGCAGGCAGCAAATACAGAGTACAGGGGCCTCATCGGCAATGCCAAATAAGAGACTGCGGTCACTGAGCAGTGAGTTTACATAGACGTGAGATCTGCAAGTCTCCAGCAGGCACACACACAAAGGAATAGGCAAAGCATGAATCTGGGACATCTGATCTGTTCAGGAGAACACTTCATGATAAGTATCAGGCTGTGGGAAATCGAGGACCAGGAAGAGAGTGTATGCAGACAAACTCTCTATTGTCTGGATGAAAGAAGCCTGAAAGGTCAGGATTCTGGGTAGACGGAGGCCATCATATGTCTGGGTTGGAAAAGAGTCCCAGTCACATTGTCCTAATTAAAACATCATGAAATGACATGGACAATTACGAGCAGCTGCCAGCTTTATCTACAAAAGCAGACATGCTGTTATTGTTCTCCAGCTCAGGGGACAGTCACTCCCCTCTACCTGCCCTCAGCACTGATGTTAACCCTCAACACTGGTGTTAAGTTACTCATTTTCCACAATAAAGAAACTGAAGGGTGGGGGAAGGAGAGATGATATCAAGGAGTTCAAGAAGAAAGAAAATGTTTTGAAACTGATTGTGGTAGTAACTACAATACGCCTTGATGTGACTGAACAATAGAATGTAATGATTTAAAAAATATATTGAAAATTTGCCTTTTTCAGCCTGAAATCGATCAACCATACAATCAATGATGAATGTAAAATTTGGAAACAGTATCAGTAGTTGGGAAATGGGCCTTAGTGATAGAAATGACACATGTAATTAACAATAAAATTTTGAGAGACTAATGAATTCATAACAAATTCCTTATTAAACAACAGAAATGGAAACTATACATAAAAACCTTTCTGAAAGGAATACATGAAAATCAAATCAACCACATCTGTGGAATGAAATGATGGAGAAGCTCATCAGTCAAAATAAGGCCAAAATGAGATAATCAATTCCTCAAATCCAAGTTGAAGATGAAGTTCAAGGAAGTCCACAATAGCCAAAGTACCTGGTTCACTTGCGCTTAGCGACTATCTAAAGAATAAACTTGAGGAATAAAGGGCTGATGACTGAAAACTAATAACTGAGACAAGAGTTGTGGGATGATACTGAGAACATCATACATATGGAAACCAAAAGGCTACTCAAAAGACAGAAAAAGAGGGAGCAGCACTGACTATGCCATGCAGTTTAACAACCAAAAAATCAGTGCTGGAAAATACAGCCAAAATGGTCTTTAGAAACAGCAAAGGTCAGGGGGTCCAACAACAGATAAGTTGGGTGAAGGGAGACAACGGTCTATGTAAGACATTAAAAAAATAATAATTTATAAATTATCAAGGGTTCATGAGGGAGGGAGGGAGGGTGGGGAGGGAAAATGGAGGAGCTGATATCAAGGACGCAAATAGAAAGAAATGCATTGAAAATGATGATGGCAATATATGTACATATGTGCTTGACACAATGGATGGATGTATGGATTGTGATAAGAGCTGTAAGAGCCCCCATTGTAAAATGATTTTTAAAAATGTCATTCCCACTTACAAAATTATTGGAGACGCAGACAACTTTAAAGAAAATCCTACAAGTGAAGAAAATTGAAGGTACAGTGCTAAAGAATATTCTAAGCTGACAACAATTTTCTTGCTGGGAGATGATCTTAGACACCTGACAATAACATTAGTCACACATATGTTCCACCAAAAGGAGTAAAATATATAGATATGTGTCTGTTAAGCAATTCTGAGGGAGAAGGCAATTTGACCATCTCGATTAGAAAACAGACAGAACTTGTATCCCTAGAATGAAGAAAACTTTCCAAGGAAAACAAAACGAGAAAATGGAAACTAAAGCCTTTGGAGAAACTCCAAGGGGGACTAAGGAAGCACAATGGAGGCCCATTTACAGTGGGAGCTCAGGAGCCAAGGTGGGGTGCACACTCCAAAGGGAAATCCACTCTAAGTCAATAGGGGAGGAATGTGCTGAACCCAGAGGACAGTTACAAACTCAAAGGTCTCTGTTTGGAGAGAGGCTTGAAAGATGGGCTTTCATAGAAGGTAGAAGGACATAAAAGAGAGAAAGGTTTGAGAATCTTCAAAAATTATGGAAACAAATGTACATAGTGCAAATCAAAGAAATAGAAATCTAAACTCAGAAGCGCTGGAGTATTTTTCTAAACTTCTAGGAAAAGCGAGGTTTCACATTGCAAGAAGCACACACTTTTATGTATTATCCGACACCTTCTCCCAGTTGAATCCACTCCCCCAGCCATTTCCCCTGAAGGTGTTTTGCTCACACACCTGTAAAAATTCTACTATGGCTTTTTACCTAGTACAGACCACGGTTGTTCTCTTTGTTCCAATTGAGAGGAAGCTTCTGGGGTGCCAACGAGATATCCAGTTCATGAGATATTATAGAGTCTTAGACACCCCAAAATTAAGGTTAGCTTTGTGAAGCCTCCAGAATATTGCATTTCTGGGGGGAAAATAATCAAAGCAACAAAAAAAGGGCTGTTCTCTCTAGGGTATAAGACTGGATCCAATAGCCTAGGAACAGAGAATGCAATGAGAATCTTCCTCTTTGAGAACACCACAGAAAATGCAAAGATTTTCATGCATAAGTCAGGAACTCTCCTCACCGATGGAAACCAGGTTGCGATAGTTCTCCAACATCACATCCTGATAGAGCATCTTCTGAGCAGGGTTCAGGAGCTGCCATTCCTCCCAGGTGAACTTTACAGCCACATCGTTGAATGTCAGTGATTCCTGTAGTAACAGGAGTGTATTTAATGAAGTATTTTCCATTTGAAGATTAAAAAAAATCTTACAGTAAAGAATGCAAGAGAGTAATAAAAACTATTTTGTAATAGTACATTTCATAATGTATAGTAAACTGAGGACTTGGTAGGAAGTATTTGACCTTATTGCTACACTCACAACCACGAGCACAGAAAACTAGGCCTGTTTAGAGAAAGAGCTCCATTGTTCCGAGACAGAAATGTTTTCAAATACATGTTCTCCAGGCCATGTAATGTGCCCCCTGCAATAGGAGCAGCCTTAAAGTGGCAACCACAGATGAATCAATTTCTGTGCCTGGATACTACACTATGCCTAAAGGTTATCTACCTATTAAAGCATTTTTTTCCTATAGGAAACCTACCATAAATGTAGCAAACCCTTGGGGAGGGCTTGGATTGGGGGGTGGAGGTGGTGGGGGTTGAAGTCAACTAACACTAGGTCAAGATGGTGACTCATTTCATTGTTGTTCTTTTTTTAATGGTACCTGCTTAATGATATCCCCAATTGACTATGTGTATGTTAACCGTAGGACGTGCCTTAAGAAAGATCTGTAAGCCCCATTATATAGGCCCAGTAGAAAATACATTTACTCTCTCAGTCCTGACATGGGACTAGGAGCCCCTGTGCCCTGCCGTCTGTCTCTGTCTTTAATATTTTCCACAACCATGAAGTCATTCCTGAGGACCTGTTCGCATGTTGGGGACACCCATGCCCCAACAATAATGCACCCACTCATAAAATTAGAATTTTGAGTAGCAGTAGAAATAGCTCAGATTTATACTCACATACAATAGATAAACACATACCTATTTATATTCACAAGTTAACAGAACATTGTGAAATGGAATTAGGAGTCCTAGCAGTAGCACCATTATGAGATGCTCTGTACCTGCAGTGGTGATAGGTATTAGGCTCAGTTCAGAGCTGATTTCTAAGAGGGGGAGGTGAAACACACCTCAGCTCTCCAACATGTGTTGTCAGTTCTTACATTCCTCCAACACCATTCTTTGTCTTTCTCTCTCTCTTCTGGGTTTGATAATCAGTTGCTATGGCCACTCAAAACTCAATAGATCAAAGTGGTTTCTTAATGAACACGGTACAACTCAGGATCAGGAACAACATGCTGTATCTCAGGACTAAGAACAGAAAACTCAAAGGCAAAATCTCCCTCTCCAAGTGCAAAACAACTTCTAAGCTTAGAGGCTACCTTAGGACAAGCACCTAGTCTACCTTAGGACAAATTGTTCTTAGCCACCTTTGGATAGTACTGCCTTAACTTCAATTACAAGGTCCTCTTGGACCTGCCATCTTTCATCCTATGCTCTCCAATGGGCCCCTCCTAGTTCTGTGGCCATTGGCTTGACCCTTCTAATCTTGCCTAGCAGGGAAGGTACTAAGTTGGCCCAAGAAGCCATCAGATCAAGAGCAAAGGAGAGGGAGAGAGAGAACTGCCTGCAGGCATGGTTGAGAAGAGACAGTGAGACACTGGCCTGTCATCTGACCTGTTGATTTGGTTTTGTTAGCCCTGCAGCCTCACAGTTCAGAATGAACCCATGGATTGGGGATTTGCCAGCTTCCAGAGATGCAGGAGCCACTTTCTTGGCATCCCTGCAACTGGGAACCACCTGGGTGATCTGATTTGAGAGCTTCCACCACTCTGTGAGCCAACAGCCTGCTGTGTGATCTTCCAATTTTGGGTTCCTCAGCCTGCAACCTATTATCTGAGCAGATTCAACAACTTCACCTTGTGAGGCAGTGGACTGTTGTCTGACCTGATGATCTTCTTCATCAGCCTTGGTAAACACATTAATGAGGGCAACCCTCCACAGTGATACCTCAACTATGGATTTGGGACTCACCAGTTTGCACATCTTGAAGACTTATTTACTTGATGGCTATTCAGTCTTCTGAGATGCTGCACAGCAAATCATAGAACATCTTGAACCTCTAACTCATAGGGACTGGTGTACTACTGCTGCTCCTGCACAATGAACTATCAGATTCACGGGTCAAGAGCTTTACCAATGGAGATAATGACCAGGGCAGATGGGACACAAGGACAGAGCCAATGGTGAAAGGTCCAGAAAGGGCTTTTCAGCAAACAGTGGGCCAGGCAGGCAAGATCAGGAGGAAGATATCCCCAAGGGGCTAAGAGGAGCCTATACAGATGGATCTAAGACATGAGCCTATCTTCAGGGGGCAAAATGTCTGAGAGGGGACAGAGAGAACAGGCTTGCCCTGAAGAAGAAATCGGCTGGCATGTTTCCTCAAAATGAATCCCAATATGTAGCCTATTGATTCTGATACCAAGTTACATTCTGTTACTGAATAAAACTTGTACCTGTGACTCTGGACTGTAATCTGTATGTGGCCACTGCAGAAAGTTAATGAGCTGAGGCGAGGACTGTGGGAGAGATAACTGGTGTCAGAACTGGAAAAACACTGGAGGGTACAGGTATGTTTAAGCTGTCTCATATGAATCAGAGCTGGTGTTGATGGATGATTCTTTCTCCTACATCTTTAGTTAGAGGAAGTCAGAAGCTGTGAACCATTTTAAAAATACTATTGCTACAAGGCCCATTTCAGATGCATTAATGAGAATGCTGCAGTTTGCGAGATTATATTATCACCTTCAGAAAGAATGATTATAGAAATTTACTCAGACAAAAATCCCATGGAATACTGAACTCTCCCAATGACTTGATCTTATATCTCCTTAAAAACTAGGCATAGCGTTTAATTGGAATGATTCTCATGGGTTGGTCATAGAATAACGAATTATGAGTTGAAAGCTAATGTCATCCAAATAATCCTCAGTAACATATTATAAATATGTTCAATGTCAATAGTTTAGTGTTAATCCTATGATCAATATATTCCTAATTTTCTCCAGCCCAATGTTGAAGTCAAAGTTTATCTCTAACTCTAGTATATTTAATTTCCACTTTTCCAGTGAACTGCATCAGTGTTATACAGGCTCCTACACTTCCACTAGGAAATAGAGAAAAGGATGAAACGCATCAAAATCACCTGAGCATTCGTCATTTTCTTTGGTCCTCAGGACACTGCTGGCAACTGTGAAGCTTTATTTTTGTCTTATCTGGATCAACTCTAAGGATGTTCACAAATTTCAATCTCTCATGAGGACATCCGAGAAATAATAATACCCAATCCAGGCACTTCTTCCTCCTTCCTCTAAGCTGCTGGTGACTCAAAACCTGCAGGCTGATGGGAGAATACAATGTGAGCAACACATAACCTGGAGGTCCAGATGCTGTTACTGTACTGTCGCTCTTCTTAACACACAAAGTCCCCAATACTGTTAACGGTAACTTTGAGTGACAAAAAACATGCTTATACCATGAGCAATAAATTTTAAAACTCATAATTTTCAGACATGAGTAAAAGATGACTTTGTAATAAATAGGGATTGATCAAATATACATGTCAAAAAGAAGAAACAAAAAAACCCAGATCCCTGCCTTACAGAATACAAAACTATTAATTCCTTACTGTGTGACTCTCAAGGAGAATGACAATTCAATGACCTTTAAGATGATGTTAAAGCACCTGGAAACATTTAAAATGGGCTATATATAGAACTGTTATAAACTGAGGTTATTTTGCCAGAGGAACTGCAAATTGTACAATCACTTTACATACACTTTAAAACTCACCACCAAGTAGAGGCAGACATGTAAGCACCCGATAGGACACAGGAGAACTGCTCTACTGAGTTTCTGAGACTATAAAGCCATGACAGGCAGCTAATGAACGGGTTTGTACCTCTGACCGGGAGATTAGCAGTCCAACTCTCAACACATGTCAAACCAGGGCTCCATATAAACACTTACATATCATCTATTAGTATGTATATTGGAATGAAGGAAGAATACATCCCCCATAGTGAGTGCACTTTTGGCCCGAAGACAAACAACGTTTTTAATGTAACATGACTTGCAGTAATGCAATGAGGTCAGATAGTTTGCCTGTGCACGTATGCAGTCTTGCAGCTATGGCCCCTTGACTCCTTCCAAACATCTAGGTGGGTGTGTCATCCACCAATGTGACTGAGGCAAAGGACTCGGGTAGCACAGTGGTTACTGTTGGGCTGCTAACTGCAAGGTCAGCAGTTGGAAACCACCAATTTCTCCTGGAAAGAACAATGGGGCTTCCTCCTCCCAGAAGTGATACTGATTTCTTCTCTGCTAAAGAGCTTCAGTCTTGGAAAACCACAGGGGCAGTTCTACCCTGTCATATAGGCTCGCTGTGCGTCTGTGTTAACTTGATGGCAGTGTTTGTTTGTTTGGGTTTTTTTTTTTTTTGTTTAAGAGGATTGGGACCTTGCCCAATAATAGATTGGTACCCTTGTGGCCTGCGGTTATGCAAATAAGTTGTCTGAAAACCTAACCTGACGATTAGTCACATTGGATATCATGTTAGGTTTTTTCAAAGACAGGAACTGGGATCTCACTACCATGAAAAAAGAAGAGCCAGGAGTAGGGGTCTTTGGATTCTAGATTTGTGCATCAAAACTCTTCAATCCAGAAGACAGAGAATTGTGACACAAGAGAGAAAGTGATAGGGAGAAGCAGCAACAGAGACATGGTGGCAGCAGAACCAAGAGACTGAGACAGAGCAGTAGGATTCCCAGGCCACAGAACAAGAGAGCTCAGTACCTTTGGGCAGGAGGCTAGTAGGTGAAGTGTTGTACATCTGAGTACTTATCTGGGGAACCAGATTTGCCAACCTACAGAGATAAAGAACATTGTAACATTTGATCATTCAGGACAGAAGCCAGGCAGCCTGGCCTGGCCTTACCTGCAGGTATGGCTGTCAAGATGCTGTCCCAAGAAGAACTGTATCTTGAGTCATTGATGATCCTAAATTGTGTGTTAGGGTACAAAAGTGACCCCTATGCCAAATGTAATTCAAGGAGAACATTTTTTAAACTTTAAGCGACAACAAAACACACACACACTCACATCATATGGATAAGGGAGGCCATTAGGACAAGGTCAAAATAACAACTGAGGATTCACAGTCAGAACCCAGGATAAATAGGGCATAGAACAAAGAGCATGTCACAGATCATGGTTGGTGGCAGATCAGTACATCACAGATACAGGTGGGACTGCAGCAGCAGGAATGGGACTATAATTAGGACATGCACATTATTCAATAGAAGAACTTACAAGATTGGTTCGGGGACTTCACACAAAGCCGGTCAAGGTCAGACTCATGACAATGGCCCCTGTTCTGTCCTCA
This sequence comes from Tenrec ecaudatus, assembly GCF_050624435.1. Lineage (NCBI taxonomy): Eukaryota > Metazoa > Chordata > Mammalia > Afrosoricida > Tenrecidae > Tenrec > Tenrec ecaudatus. The sequence goes on from NC_134535.1 coordinate 174,136,098, forward strand.
GCAAGGTGATCTCCATTACGGACACACCTAGGCAGGCCCGTGGAGCGGGGCTGGCTGGAGAAGCGTGCAGCCAATGTTCTTCTAAGGCATTCTCCCGGAGGGGAAGGCGATCTACAGCCTAGATTAATGAGCAGAAAGAATTCAACGGAGGCTGAATCGAAGTGGGGAAGCAGCAAATGGACCCTGAGTTGTCAGAGTCATCAGCAACGCAAACCTTAAACAACTCACTGCCATCGAGTGGGTTCCGACTACAGCGACCTTTTGGGAGAAGGTGGAACTGGCCCTTGTGCCTGTATCTCTTCACCAGATTAGAAACGCGGTCTTCCTCCCCAGGTGGGACTTGTGATTCTGCACCGCAGACCTTGCAGAAAGCAGCCCAATCTGTAACCACTAGGCCACCAGCCTTTTGCAAGTTGGAGCGCTCAGAACTTAAGACGTTCTAATACAATTCTAAACGGTGACTCACCCAGGGTCTTCTCTCGTTCAGGGAGATGCGCAAAGACCTGCGGCCCTGACGGTGCGGACAGCCCGGGCCGTGGTCCCGGAGCGCTCGCCCCGAGTCAGACCCCAGAAAGCGCGGGTCCCCGCACTCCTTCCCCTCACGCCCCGCCGCCCGGCGCTGCCCCGGTCCTGACGCCCGCGCGTCCGCCCGTGGCCCGCCCTGGTTCCGAGACCGAACCGCACTCGCTCCCTGCCCGCTCACCGTCATTCCGCTCACCTCCACCAGTGCGCAGAATCCAAGTCACCCGCGCCGCAGCTCCGAGAGTCGGGGAGACGCAGCGCGCACGTACGGCGGCCGCGGACGGCCTAAAGGCACGCCAGGGAGTGCGGACCGGCTTCCGGTCCCGCCCCCAGGGGCTGGGGGAAGGGCGCTGTGGGGAAATTGTCTCCGTACCCTTGCCCAATCATATGGTGGGAAAGACAAAGCAGTGGACAGGCAGGCCCAATAAACGCAATCCATCACTCCACACTGGCTCATGAGGTTATTCATTCACTTTCAAATAGATATATAGATATAATTTTTCTATGTGCTGGGAAATATCAAATCATGTAAAACCAATATTCTGAAATTTCATTGTCTGGGATCATTTAAATGAAATGATGGTCATTTAAATGATGATTTCCCACTGTAGTTTCATATGTTTTTTCATATACATACACACACACACACACACATATATACACATCTCTCACTATATTTTCATCTGTCATTATAGAGTCATAGCACAAACAGAAACCCAGGAAGTCTTGATCATTCTCTCTGATGTTGTTTGGTGGGGATGATCACAGTTGTCCAGCAAGCACATGAAATGTGATTAATAGAATTAAAAAACTGGATTTTAGGTTTTGCGTTTTGTACTCCACTTCTAAACCCAACAGCTCCCTATACTTCTCCCTGCTCAGCTGGGTTTGACAACTCCACACACTATCTGTACAGACTCACACCACACTCACAGGTATGTGGTTTATTGGGGGTGGAAACAGTTACACAATGGGATCAAAATTAAATTGGAAGTAATAAGACATAAATAGAAAGTAGTTGACCAAACTCGGGGAGCTTCCTCTGCAAACAACCCTTGGAACACAAATATTCCCTAGTGATACAAATCTTAACACCTTGGACAGTTCTCTGACCCTGGGGTCTCCCTGGTCTACCTCCAGGTCAGTACAGCAGCTCTTCCATTCCTTCTCTCCGCTATCAGCCTTTCTACTGCTATGTGACCTAGATCACAGGCAGTGAATAGCAGATTTCTCAGCCTTTACCTGCTATCTACATTGGGTAGCTCAGTTGACAGAATTCCTGCTATCAGAATCTCTGCTACTAAATCACCTAGAATCTAGGCCCTGGATCAGTGGTTCTCAACCTTCCTAAGGCCGAAACCCTTTCATACAGTTCCTCATGTTGTGGTGATCCTCAGCCATAAAATTATTTTCATTGATACTGCATAACTAATTTTGCTGTTCTGAATCATAATGTAAATATCTGATATGCAGGATGTTTTTTCATTGCTACAACTTGAACATAATTAAAGTATAGTGATTAATCACAAAAATAATATGTAATTATATATTGTGAAATATTTATTTCTAATTACAAATAAATGAAATCTTGCTTAAAGCATGGTGTACCATGGGTAACAGTCTTCATGTAGGGTACTTGTATGTGGGTGTATCTGCATATAGGCTGACCCGCCTGGAGACCAATAGAGGAGCAGTGTCTCAGTTCCTAAGATGATCAGAAATGTATGTGCTTTCCGATGGTCTTAGGCAACCCCTGTGAAAGGGTCGTTTAACCACCAAAGAGGTTGTGACCCACAGGTTGAGAACGGCTGCTCTAGTCAGACCTCTCCACCATGCTGCCTCTCAACTAATCTTTCTACCATCATGGGATCTGACCCTAAATAATTAAGTCTACAGACACTGTATCACAGTCATAACCATTCTGCTTGCATGTGGCTCTGGTTTATTGTCATCCTACTTCCCATCCAGCAAGTCTTCTGCCATCCAAATGATCTCAACCACAACCATCTCCCATTTGTTGTTGTTACCTGCCATAGAGTTGGTTCTGACCCATAGTGAATTATATACAAAACAACAAAACACAGCACAGCATGGTCCTGTGCCTTCTGTACAACTCTCCCTATGCTGAAACCCATTGTTTCAGACACTGTGTCAATCCAGCTCCTTGAAGGCCTTCCTCTTTTTCAGTACCCCTTCACCTCACTCCAAGAGAGATCAGTTTGTCTTTTTTACAGTCCCTGATGCTTTCAATTGTCTTCTCCAGGACCACAATTCAAATGCATCAGTTCTTCTTTGGTCTTCTTTATTCCATGACCAACTTTAACATTTATATGAGGAAATGGAAAATATCAGGGCATTGGGTCAGACATACTTTATTCCTCAATGTAACCTCCTTGCTTTTTTCAATACTCTAACATGGTTTGAGTATCAGGTTTACTAAATGCAATACATGTTCAGTTCTCTTGACTGCTGCATCCATGAGCATTGGTTATGGATACAAGTAAGACAAAATCTTTGCCAACTTCAACCTTTTCTCGATTTATCGTGAATTTACATATTGGTCCACTTGTGAGGACGGTGGTCTTGTTTACATTGAGTTGTAATCCATACTGAAGACTGAAATCCTTCATCTCCACCAGCAAGTGCTTAAAGTTCTCTTTACTTTCAGCAAGTAAGGTCATGTCATCTGCATGTGGCAGGATCATAAGCCTTCCTCCAATCCTGATGCCATATTCTTCTTCATATAAGTCAGCTTCGCTGGTTATTTTTCAGCATACAGTTCCAACAAGTAAGGTGAGAAGATACAACCTGACACACACCTTTCCTGATTTTAAGCCATGCAGTACTCTCCTGTTCTGTTTTCACAACTGGCTCTTGATCCATGCACAAGTTATTCATGAGCACAATGAAGTGTTCTGGAATTCCCATTCTTCTCAAGGCTATCCATAGTGTATTATGATCCACAAAGTTGGATGCCTTTGCATACACAGTGAATGAAATGCAACAATGTCTTTCTGGGACTTGCTTTCAGGCAGAACAATCTAACATCAGCTATGATATCCCTTGATCCATACCCTCTCTGAATCCAGCCTGAACCTCTGACTGCTCCTTGTCAATGTACTGCTGAAATCATTGTTGAATGATCTCCAGCAAAATTTACTTCCATGACATATCAATGATATTGTTCTATAGTTTGAGCCTTCTTTTGGTTTATCTTCCTTTGAAAAGGATACAAATATGGATCTCTTCCAGTCAGATGGCCAAGAAGCTGGCTTCCAAATTTCCTGGCATGGACATATGAGAGCTTCCAGTGCTTCTTTACCTTGCTGAAACATTTCAATGGATGTTAAATCGATTCTTAGTTTCTTGGTTTGGGCTAATGCTTTCAGTGTCACTTGAACAGTTTACTTTAGCACTGTGGGCTCTTGCTCATAGGCTGCCTCCTGAAACGGTGGACTGAAGACTTGCTCTGTTTGTTACAGTAGCTCTGTGTCTTCTTTCCATCTTCTCTTGGTGCTTCCTGCATGATTCAATCTTTTGCCCATAGAATCTTTCAATATTGCCGCTTGAGGCTTGATTTTTTTTAGTTTCAGTTTCACATATGCTCTTTGTTCTTCCCTTTTGATTTTCTAATTTTAGATCGTTATATATTTTGTTATATTTGGCTTTGTCTTCTTGAACTACCTTTGAAATTTTCTATTAAGCTCTTTAACTTCACCCCTTCTTCACTTTGCTTTGCTACTCTACGATTAAGAGCCAGTTTGAGAGTCTCTTCTGACCTTCTACTTGATCCTCTTTCTTTCCAGTCTTTTTAATGACCTTTGCTTTTATCTTGAATGATGGTTTTAATATCGTCCCACCAGCTCATCAGAACTTCTGTAATTAGGGTTTGATTGGACAAATCTGCTCTTGAGACGATCTGGAAATTCAAATGGGATAGACTTAAACTGGTATTTTGGTGCTTGTAGACTTGATTTAATTTTCTTCAGTTTTATCCTGAACTTACATATGAACAATTGATGGTCTGTTCCACAGTCAGCCCACGGCCTCGTTTTAGCTGTTGATATTGAGCTTCTTCATCATCTCTTCCTGTAGTCAATTTTATTTAGCTAACTATATATTCTAATGCTATTCAGTTGCAAGTTGAGGCGTACTGCCTACTCTATAATTCAAGAATTTAAGCAATCTATTTATTCACATTATGTCAGACACGTCAGGGTTTCTTTATCAGCAGTCTGGGGTGGACAAATCTATCTAAAAGTCAAGCTATTTGCATCTTACCCAGGAAATGCCAATTAAAGTGGGGAATTTCTTGGGCAAAAGTAATCAAACTTTTGGGGTGGAAAAAAAACCAGAGATAATCTGGCATGTTGTTTTACCAACAAACTAGGGACAATGTGACACCAACTCTGAAATTAGGGGGGGAATCTCTCAATTTCTTTTACTTAAAAAATAAAATGGACAAAGTCACGTACAGAACCAAATTGTAACAAAACTATGAAGGAATATAGAATCTCCCTGGTGAGATAGGACAGACATTTAAATAAAAATGTGTTCACTAGACTGGATAAGTACTATTAAAAGAAACTTTTGGCCCAAGAATTCATGGTTAGAACCAACAATTAATGTATTTGGTTGCTAACCTAAAAGGCTGGAGATTTGAGTCCACTGAGAGTTGGCTGAAAAGGCCGGTGACGCACTTAGGCAAAACTCAGCCATAAACAAACAAACAAACAAACAGCAGCTTTGGAAAAGGCCAAGTTCTAATCACATAGGTCAGGGTCAGCAGGACTAGGAACCTACTCAGTGGTAATTACATTTTGTTTTTCTAACTTTCAAAGCCATTGTCTTTTTTATCGAATACAAATACTGCGTCATGTGTTCACTAGTTTAACTGGGGTTATTAAGATTCCACTTTTTAAAAATCCACTTAAATATTCTCCAGTTAAACTCCAAGTTCTCTCTGAGAAGACATGGAAAGTTTCCTTTTCAATCTTGACTTCATCCTCAGCGCCTGGAAACAGTGTCAAAGCCAATGACACTAAGTGACAAATATTAATTACAGTGTTGAGTAGGCAACACTGCAATTGAGTTCTTAGTCCCTCTGTTCTAATTATAAAGTTATAAAATTTATGGTGGAAATTCTGGTTTTCAATTGTTGCTTTATATTAACCTGGGAAAACGGAACTAAAGTATGTAAGCAATTCCAAAAATCCAATATTACCCTGTAGGGTTTCTCTCGTAACTAATTTGTCATTTAAACCAATGGGGTCACAAGTAGTCAGAACTGACTTAATAGCAACTAACAAGAAACAACATTAAGATACCAATTACCCATTTTATTTTAAAATCCAAATTACTTATTTTGCTTGACATAAACTCAGATTTCACTCATTTAATTGCTAAAACAGAGCAAATTATAATGCATGTTGGTTAAAATCAGATTAATGTTACTATCTACTTACATATATTATTAAACTTTCCTAGCCTCTCTTCATGATATTCCCAGGATACACTTTGTCGCCCTACAGAGGTAGATTTTTTTCTCTCAACTCTGTGGGGGACCAGCCTCTACACGGAATGGGTTCAAGGGGTGGTTGGGTAATTGAGGGTAAATTAAAGAGACATCAGACAAGATAAAGCATTCAAGGGCTCACTTCCCCCATGGCAGCAGGAACTAGGTCCAAGCGGAGAGAACGAATATATTCTTGCTCTAGTTTATGTACTCTCAGGCATCCAAGCCTTCTTAAGCACATACCTAGCAGGATGGGGTTGTACTAGAGGCTACATGCAACAGCATGGGGAGAGCTAGGGGTGTGCATGCCATAGGTAGGGGAGGCAATAGAGGCATACATGTGACAGGAAGGCATGCATGTAACAATACGGGTGGGCTCTCAAGCTAAGATGGTAGCCGATCGACCTTGGGTGTCTTTGAACTCTTCTGCAGGGGAATAATCTCTTATCCCTATCAGGAGGGCGTGGGCTGTGCCTAGGGCTATGGGTTATCACCTTTAGGCATTTGGAGGCTGCAGTCCCTCAGGGGCATTGAAGCTTTGGTCTAGAGGTTTTGTTTAGAAGCAAAGTCCTTAGATAAAAAAATCAGTCCCAATCGCTTCTTGGCCTTTTGGCTAAAATCAAGTGTAAAAAAATCAGTCCCTGCTGATTGGGCTGAGCAGAACAGATCAGGCTCCCCTCTTCCCTGCACATCTCCGGAGGTCAGCAAAGAACAGTGCCTGGAATGCCTGACTCCCTGAGAACTAGTAGGCCTGTCTGCCAGAGCTGATAAACTACATCCTGGGTAAGCCTTGCTCCTGCAGCCCGGACCCCCATCTCCCTGTTTTCTTTAAAAACCCCAGACCTGGGGCAAAGCCTACGGTTCCCCTGGGCTGCTTGCTAGACCATGGGACTCGGCCCAGCCGCTCCCCCTCACCCCCTTCCTTTGCTACAATAAAGCTGTCTCTGACCTTACCTGACTTTGTTCTCCCGATACCTCAGTTTACCTCTCAGCTGCTTCTTCAGTTTTTCCTGAAGTTTCATCATCTAATTTGGATTCAAAGAGACTTTAACTTGCTTGTTGAGATTTGGATAGCTCACTCAAGACTTTTCACTAGACTGATAATCCTCTTTCACTTCTTCCTGTAGAGGGTCTAAAACCATCTAAACTGGAATACACAGAGACCATGTCTTCATGGGGCTATTCTCCCTATTTCAGTTTACGATTTTTTTTAAGTTTACGAGAACTTTTCCTAGGTCTCTAGATCAAAAGTGACTGGGTCAGCTAAAGCAGGCCGCCCCCCCACCCCCGTTCCCCCTCCCCCCCGCCACCCCACCCCCGCCTCTCCCCTGCTTCTCTGCATGTCCTGAAGGTCAGCAGTTGCCCCTGGAATGAGGAGACTGAGAAACGGCACCAGGGATGGCTGACGCCCCGATAACTGGACACCCTGCCTGCCAGAGCTCATAAACTGCATCCTGGGCCATAAATCCCACCGCTGATCTCCTAGGCCGTAAACCTTGCTGCTGCAGCACCGACCTCCCTCTCCCGGCTTTCCTTTAAAAACCTCAAAACCTCACACCCTGGGCAAAGCCGGCAGTTTCCCTGGGCTACTTGCTAGACCACTGGGCTTTGCCGGGAGCTCCCCGAATAAAGCTATTGCTGCCTCTGCTCTCCCTTTGTCCTGTCAATTATTTTTGTCCGTCTCCCTGTGCCTCAGTTTACCTCTCACTCGTCCTGTGCCTTAGTTTGTCTTTACAGAAAGTTCCTTCCTCTGGGAACCATGGATTATACTTTTTTTCTACCTGTTGAAAATCTTGCACGTTTTTGTTTGGTACTTTTACACCTTTTTTTTTCTCTCCAGTAAATGGATGTGTGTAATAACATATATTTTATCTTTACTTTATTATTTTTTTTATCTTTACTTTTATTTTGCCCCCTTTTCCTCTTTTAAAAATATATTTACTACTACTACTGCTACAATTATTTATCTGCTAATCTCCCAACTGGATTCTCACATCAAATAATTTCTTCAATTTACTCCACGAATGGTGAGGGTACACAACCCTGGCACGAAGTAATTTCTCCTCTGGGAGACTTTCTCCTCTGGGAGACTTAGTTTGTATTTTGGGGTGTGTGTTAGTCTGGGTTGACTAGAGAAACAAATCCTGAGACACTGGTATGTATGTAAGAGAGAACTTCATATCAAAGAGCAATTGCACATTAAGAAAATATCCCAGCCCAGTCTAGATCAAGTTCATATGTCCGATATTACCCCATATGTTAATACTAGTCCATAAATTCCTCTTTAGACTCACACAGCCATGCAATGAGGCTAAATGCAAGAAGATCACAGGCCAACGAGTAGAAAATCTTGTGAATCCAGTGGTGGTGGAAACATCTCAGCACTGGCGTGGGTCTCCACATGACTCCTCCCCAGGGCTCTGGCTCCATCAGCATAGCTCCATGTGGCTTGTCAGCAGGAATATGAAGCAGAGAGAGGTGTCTGGCCTCCAGTAAGCTATTTTTCTCTATCACACCTCCAAATGAGGTCATCAAGCTGCAACATGTTTGACAAGCTAGACCAGTGGTTCTCAACCTGTGGGTTACAACCCATTTGGGGTTCGAAGGGCACTTACACAGGGGTCACCTAAGACCATCAGAAAACACGTATTTCCTATGGTCTTAGGAACCAAAACACTGCTCCTCTATGAGTCTCCAGGCTGGTATGCCCACATGCAGATATGCCCACATAGTAGTAGTTGGCATGAAGACTGTTACACCATGCTTCAAGACAATATCTCATTTATTTATAATTAGAAATATATATTTCACACTATATACCATATATTCATGTATAAGCCAAGTTTTTCAGCACATTTTTATGCAGGTTTTGTGGTAAAATTAGGTGCCTGACTGATATTCAGGTTGGCTTATACTTGAGTATGTATGGAATTACATATTGTTTTTGTGATTAATTACTCTGCTTTAATTATGTTCAATTTGTAACAATGAAAACACATCCTGCATATCAGATATTTACATTAAAATTCATAACAGTAGTAAAATTACAGTTATGAAGTAGCAATGAAAATAATTTTATGATTGGGGGTCACCACACATGAAGAACTGTATAAAAGGGTCACAGCGTTAGGAAGGTTGAGACTCACTGCACTAGACTCTACCCTTTCACTCTTAATATTCTCAAGTTGACACCAGATTATATAACTGGGTCGGGTCTCTACCAAGGCAGCTCCTTTTACCAGCTTCTTGAGAAGACAAATGACCTGGCTGAATTTCAAAGCACCTGAGCTTCAAAGCACCTGCTTTCAGTGTTTCACAGAGTGTACATCCCCAGACAGAACATGGTCCGCTCTCCCAATCATTGTTTCCTAAGAACAAGATGATCTCCCCAGACAGAACACAGCCCCCTCTCCCTAGCATTGTTTCCTAGGAACAACGTGATTTCCTAACAAAATGTCACCTGGCCCAAAACTTGCAACCACAGCACAAAGAACCTCCCTTCCCCTTACTGGCTCATATGCCTCTAAGTTCATGCCCTATATATGCCCCACCCGCCCCCGCACCCCCCCCCCCCCAGTACCAGGTGTGACTTCCCTGACCTAACTCTTTGGGTTGCGGAACCTGCCTGTGGCTCAAGATGCCCCTGTCGTTTTCCCTGGCCTCCCTTCCCTCCTGGGAGTTCTTTCCCTGCCTCAATAAAATCTTTTTCAACTTTACATTCCTGGCTAAATTCTATCTCTGTTCTGCGCCTCCATATCCAACCTTTCAGTAACTACCAGAGGGTACCATTTGTTGGGGACCAGTCTCCCACACAGAATAGGTCTAAGGGGTGATTGTGTAATTGGGGGGTAAATTAAAGAGACATCAGACAAGATAAAGCATGCAAGGGCTCACCTCTTCCAATGGAGACAGGAACCAAAATGAGACCTTCCATTATTGACTCATAGGCTTATATAATATTGGGCCAGCAAGCCACAGTAAGCTCATACATGACAGGAAGGGTTTGTATTAAAAGCATACATGTAACATGAGGGGGAGGAGCTAGGGGTATACACACAAGAGGAAAAGTCATCAATAGAGGCGTACATGTGACAGGAATGCACATATGTTAAAAAATGGGCATGCTCCAGAGTCCAGATGGCAGCCCAACCTTGGTTGTCTCTGAGCTGGCTTGACTTTAGGTGTCTTTGGGTTCTTCTCCAGGGAAACAATCTATGATCCTTATCAGAGGGAGTGGGCCCTACTTAGGTGGGACACACAATAGGGTCTGATTGCTTTTGATAGACAACCTTTAGGCAGATAGCTTTCAAGCAGTTGACCTTCAGGTGTATATATTAGCACCCATATGCTTGTAAGCAGCACCTTAAAATTTCCATTATTGTGGGAGGGGACATTGTCCACCAATGTGAAGCTTCCCTAGACAGGAGCAGTACCTCCCAGGCTCCTTCACATATGGATGTTGAGTTTGTCCACATACACTCTCTTCCTGGTTCTGTTTCCCACAGGAGGGGGGGGCTATAGGATGGTTAGGATTTCCCTAAAGTTTGCTCAGTCCTGTCAGGTGGGTCTCAAAAACAAACTTGCCTAAGCCCTGCTGCCATCCTCAGCTGCTGGCTGTGAGTCAGGACAGAAGTGATGGGTGTGCTCCTGTGCTTGAAGCAAGAAGAGGTGCTTATTTTTGAATAAAATTCTTTTCTACACTTCCCCTGTGGTGTTGAATGTACAGTCCCCCAAAGTATTTATAATGTGTCAACTCTTATGGACAATGTTAGTTTAAATAATTTTATTTCATCATTTTTATTTAAATATAAATGAAAATCAATAGATTTTAATGTTACTTCACTTTATTTATCTCATGACTTTCAGGAGACACCCAGCACCATGGTAGCAGAAATCTCAGTCCAAAGGAGAGATCCAGGTTCTAGAACAAGGTCCTGGCCCTCACCCTGCATGGGTTCCTAGCTTACAGCCAGGGCAGCTTGACAGACTTAAGACAAAGCCATCTTGGAAGAAGCAGCTCCATTCATCTGTGGAGCTTTCCAATCAGCAACAATCGATGCTAAGAGATGGGAGTTTGCTGGAGTGACCATGGAAAAGTGATGCCATATCACTCTGCACTTGAGAACTAAACAAACTCAATGATATCCAAATGATTGATGCTGGTGCCCTGTGCTCGAACCCTTGATTTTGGTGAAATCTATGATTCTTTGTTGCAAAGCAACTGCTAATCCCCCGTCCCCCCCCACCCCGAAAATTCTGCACTGAAGTCCACATGACCACAACCTTGTGCCTGGATTTTCAGAGTTGAAATGTATATTAATTAGAAACTTAATGAGATTAGAACTGATCAAAAATGAGGGTGGTCAACCCAAATCTAGGGGGAAATATCTTTGTTATGAGGAAGGAAACTGAATGGGAATTGAGTTCTTAAACTTCGTGTTTAGTCAATAATATGAACAATTTCCCCAAATGAGTCAATCCTTGAGTCTAGGAAATAAACTCAAGGTTTAGATCCCTGCACAGTTACGAGGGGGCTGTGCGCTGGGTACAAATGGAGAGGCTGATATTGGTTGGAAATTCTCACATTTTAGATACATCATAATCCCCTGGGTCAGGGGCATTTAAAACAGTTCTATGGTGTTCCCCTAAATTTTGAGGGCTAGTTGTCTGAATGGACCTTATTTTAATCCAAAGAACCGATTGGACCTCAAGCAGGTGTCTTTTTGTTCAAAACCTGAGATACTGTTATTCTTCTTCTGCCCCCCCTGCCCCCGTAACTGTTGATTTTCTACTCACTGCTCTGCTGTATCTTTCTGCTGAACTCCTGACCGATTATGCCCTGGTTTTGAATGTGCTCTGGTAAGCCAGGTCCTCGCATTTCACAATCTTGCATCACGTGGAAGTTACAGAGTTGAAACTAGTCTTTTCTGGGGTCTAAATTCTCCAGTTGGAAACTTCCTCCCTGAGATCCTGTGACATTTCAATCTCGTTATTTATATTGAGACTGGCCTCAGCAATCAGGATCTTGGATGTGGTGTTTGTAAGAGTGCTGGAGTTGGTGAAGACAGTGATCCAAAAAAAACCCCCAAAGACTTTGAGGAGGTTGATAAGGAAATGTCAGTGTGTAAAGAAGAAAAGAGATTTGGGAGGAGGTGTGGTAGTGAAGATACCCTGGTGTCCATGTGATGCTTTCAAAATCTATCTCCTTTCCACTCTCTGGAGCACAGGACCTACAGGAACCCAAGGCAGGGCAGGGGCAATGAGGGGCTGGAGGGAGAGAACATTATCTCAGGAATCCTGGGCTTTCCTTTGCCCTTTTCCACACACATCTTAGGCCAAGCGCTCCCTCATTATGGACTAACATGCAAATGAGTTCAAACAAAGAGTTACTCTACAATGGACTCTGAAGGTAGAGGAGTCTGGTCTCTATCATTCTCTGGTTTCTGTTTGTAAATATAGGGCTCCCTCTCATGCAAATTATTCTTCAGGCACTAGGGTAAAATTTCACCCTTGAGCTGGGAAAGCTATCAGTTCTCTTCAGACAGGCCTGCAGGTCTCTTGGGAAAGCAGAGGTGTGGTGTAAAGCTGCTATTGCTGTGTGTTCTCCTGAGCCTGCTGAGAGTGCCCCAAGGTGAGAGAATAAGATATCCGACCTGGGTCTATGGGGATGGTTGTGACCGCACGTGCCTGACAGGGAACATTTGTTTTTGTTTGCAGCTTTTCTGTCCGAGATGCAGCTTCAGGAGGCGGGTCTAGGACTGGTGACTCCCAGAAGCTATCCCTCACCTGCACTGTCTGGTTACTCCATCACCAGCGGTCACTGCTGCAGCTGGATCCTCCAGATCTCGGGGAAAGGCTGCAGTGGATGGGATGCATAGATTATGATGGTGAGACATATTATAACCCGTCCTTCCAAAGCCGACTCTCCATCACCAGAGACACATAGAAGAATCAGTTCTCCCTGCAGCTGAGCTCTGTGACTACTGAGGACATGGCCATGTATTACTGTGCAAGGAGCACAGTGAGGGGAAGTCAGTGTGAGCCCAGACACAAACCTCCCCTGCAGGGAAGACACTGGGCAGCAGGGGGCGCTCAGGACCCACTGAGCACAGACACCCAGCCTAGACAGGCACAGATGGATGACAGGGAGGACTTCCTGTTGGAATTAGGGCTTCCTCTCTTAGCTCTCAGTATCCCCAGAGACAGTTTTTCTTTTTCTCTAAATTTCCTCCTCATTGCAAGCTTGAAAGGAGGAACTAGCATTCTCTGTTTTCGGTACAAATATTAAAATTGACTGTGACCCTCCATTATTATCCTATATGACCCATTTTTCTTCTAGAGAAATAGATTATCATGGGCATTCTCACTTTGTTACTCAAAATCTGTCAACAATGAAACTCAGGCATGTACAGATTCGTGAGTGCAGTGCATGTCTCCGATGTCCTGAGCTCACAGTCCTACCAAAGCCCAGGCAGGGTCAGGTCGCTGCTGGAGAAGTCTTTCTGCAATGCTCCCTGTGCACCGTGGGTAGTGATTGACTAATGTCCTCTATGTCTGAGAAAATAATTATGGAGACTTCTGGGACTTAACTTGTGACTTGTCCTTAGTGATGCTTGCCACCTATTGTCTCCCTTGATGCAGAAACAAGGGTTCCAGGCATAGAGAGGCCACTGACACTGGGAACGGGTGGACTAGAATGTCCTGTCCTCTGGGAGGAGTAATTTGTGAGTTTACTCTTTAGAGTCATAATGCAGTGAACATTCATTGGAAGGAAACTTTGATTATAAAAAATAACAAATGTGTCACAAGAGGAGAAACTTGCAGGCTTATATCTCAGAATTTTCTTTAGAATTGAGAATAGTTACTTGACACAACGATATATGTATGGATTGTGATAAGAGTTGTAAGAGTGCCCAATAAAATGATCTTTAAAAAAGAACAGAAAATAGTGAGACTTCTTACATATCTTGAACATGTGATCAGGGGAACCAGTTCTTGGAGAAGAACATCCTGTTTGGCAGAGTGTCAGAAAAATAGATGAAAACACTTAAATAGAAGCACAGAGTGGCTGCAACAATGGTCTCAAACTTAGCACCAAGTGAGGATGGACCAAGACTCGTCAGTTTATGTATTCTGTTGTATACCCACTTATTATGAGTAAAACTGATTCAAAAGCACCTAACAGCATCTCTGATGGAGTGAGGTACAGAAAATTGAGATTAATTCTAGTTAGCCAAGTGTAATTACCTAAAATCATAATATATTATACCCTTTTAATATTTAGAAGATGTTAAGTTATTTAATATTTAAAATTCAATACACACAGCATTCATATTCAGTTTAGCTGTATGGTTATCAAACCCCCAGGAAAACAACATGCAATAAATATGTAACAAATACTATATACAAATGAAGATTATTGGGGCTTCCACTGTCATCAATAACCTCCTGCAAAACAGAATCTCCCAATGTAAGCAATTGCAGTGCCTCCTCTTCTCACTTTCCAGGACCCTTTGGGAAGTGATTCACTAGACCTTCCTTTCAGGCTCCTGCATGAGTGTGAGTCTCCTGTTATTTGGAGAGCAGAGCAGAGTTGAATCCTTCACCAAGGAACTCCATAGAGGCAATGGAATACATTTTAAAGTAAACATTATGTTTATACAGCAGAGCGAAACTTATTTTACAGAAGAGCATTCTGCATTTGTTTGCACATATTACTACATCTGCAGGTCCACCTAGATAAGATAGGCAGGACAAACAATGTGAGAAGAAAATAACGGGACCAACGGTCCCAGAGGGACATGACAGACTGGGAGGTAGGGGAAGGGAGGAGGTGTTGACCAACACAGGGACTAGGGAAAAATGAGTGGTTCAAAACCAGTGGAGGGAGGAGATGGGAGAACCAGTAGGGAGTGACCAAGGGCAAGGTAACTGAGAGGAATTAGTGAAACCAGAATGAAGGCTGAACATGGTAGTGGGACAGGAGGAAAGCATAAGGAAATAGAGGAAAGGAGTAGGAAGCAAAGGGCATACATAGAAACCTAAATACAAACATGTACATATGGAAATATATTTATGATTATGGGGGAAGTAGACCTATGTGCATATATTTATAGGTTCAGTAGCAGGGCAGCAGGTGGACATTGGGCCTCCTTGCGCACATTCCCTCAATACAATAGCACCTTGCCCAGCTAAACGGTCATTCCATGATACCCACCTTCCCGATATGATCACTGAAGACAGACGTGTGCATAGCAAACGTGGTGAAGAAAGCTGATAGTGCGCGGCTATCAAAAAGATATAGTGTCTGGGGTCTTAAAGGCTTGAAGGCACACAAGCGGCCATTTAACTCGGAAGCAACAAAGCCCATAGAGAAGAAGAACACAGACTAAGTGAATACAAGGTGTTGAACGGACCAGGTAGCAGACATCAAGGAACAAAAGCCATCATTGTGTGATCACCTTCCTCACATAAACGCTGAAGATGAATGTATGTGCATAAGTAAGTGTGGCGAAGAAGGCTGTTGGTGCCCAGCTATTGAGAGATATAGCGCCTGAGGACTTAAAGGCTTGAAAGTAAACAAGCGGCCATCTAGCCCAGAAGCAAGAAAACCCACCTGGAAGCAGCACACCAATATGTGTAATCATGCAGGGCCGAGGGGACCAGGTTTCAAACAACAAAGGTGTGTGGGGGGGATCACATCACCGTGAATGAGGGGAGTGCATGATGGCGACCCAATGCCCATCTGTACACAGCTGGACATCCCTTGCAAAGGGGTAGTGGGGAGGAGATGAGTCACTCAGGGCTCAGGTTAGTAACAATGAAACTCAAAACCTTCCTCTAGTTCTTGAACGCTTACTTCCCCCCAATTATCATGATCCCAATTCTACCTTGCGGACCTGGTTAGACCAGAGGATGCACAGCATCTGGAAACACAGGGAATCTAGGGCAAATGAACCCCTCAGGACCAGTGGTGGGAGTGGGGACACCGGGAGGGTAGAGGGTGTAGAAAGGGAGAACCAATCTCGGGGATAAAAATGTAACCTCCTCTCTGGGGGATGGGCAACAGGAAGGTGAGTGAGGGGAGACGCCGGGCAGTGTAAGATAAGATAAAATAATAACTTATAAACTATTAAGGGTTCATGAGAGAGGGGGGAGCAGGGCAGGGGGGAAGAAAAATGAGCTGATTCCAGGAACCCAAGTGGAAGGTGAATTTTGGGAATGACGAGGGCAACGAATGTATAAGGGTGCTTTACTCAATTGATGTATGTGATAAGAGTTGTATGAGCCCCAATAAAATGATTTATTAAAAAAGAAAATAAATTAATTTAAAAACTAAAAAAATGAGCATTAAATCTGTTCATTGAAGGAGTCCTTAAATAAATGATTCTGTAAGAACTAGATTTCCATATTCAGAAGAATGAATCCATGTATCAGACCACAGTCCACCCCCCAACAAACACAGACATACAACTAACAAATATCCAAAGATCTAAACATGAACAATGAAGTCATTTTTAAGTAATTATAAGGGTGTGATTTTAAACATTATATTTTAATGAGAAATAACCATATGACAGCAGCAGAAGAAGCATACATGACAAAGTAGATCAATTTTGCTTACCACAAATCTGCCTTGTGACCCAGGGCCAGAGGGACAAGTGTGGGTTAAAAACTATTCAAAATTATGGATCAAGGGGCTGTCTAATCTATTCATTGAGTTAGTTACATTAGAGGCAGAAAAGTTAACTCAGAAGATTATGGTGATTACATTTTATTATCAAATCATTAATCTTCAAAGACTTTTTTTAAACTTAAGGAAATAGAATATGATACTCATTGTGAATTTTTAAGAAAATGAAACATGCAATGATGGGAAGATGTCTGCAGAGTAGAATTGAGGAATTGTTCCCCATCAGGACATTGCACCCGCCTATTCTTTTAGGTAAGAAGAATTGTCCTCTGATAATTTCATATGAAAATCTTACAAATTTCACCCTATAGCACCGAAGTGGTCTACCCCCAATTTTTTTTCTTTCCTTAAAAACCCAAAGGACATGGGCAAAGAGCATGAGGTGAGTCTCTGGGGGATGCACAGCTGAAATTTTAAGAACTCCATTTGTAGTTTTACATCAGTAAGGCTGAGACGGTGATGGGGCCTCTACCCACATTTTGTCTTTTTATTAAAGAATGCAATAAAGTGATGCGTTCTCTCAGTTTAGTATAGTAAAATTACACATCACTTATTTTATCCAGAATGCAGTGTCCTTCCAAAAGCACGTCCAAAAGTCACCACTGCCACTGAGTCATTTCCTTCTCAAAATGACACAGGAGGACAGCATAGCACTGCCCCTACAGGTTTGCGAGGCTGTAAATCTTCATGGGAGTGGAAAGCCTCATCTTGCCTCATCCCAATGAAGCACTGGCGGTTCAGACTGCTGACTTTGTAATTAGCAGCCCAACTCATCATAAACAACACCCCTGAGACTCCCCACGATACTTAGAACCTGCTCATCTCCTCCTGTGACGACTCTCAGAAGTCATGCACCTTCACTTGTGGGTATAACACTTCCCTCTGCGGATGAAAAACAACCCAGCCCTCACCCTGCAGCTCTAGGAGAGGTGCCCCAACTCTGGAATTCCCAGGTGTCCAAATTCAATGATCAGGACTGCACGTAGTGGGTCACCATTGAGTCTGCTGAGCTGGGTCTCCCTTGTTGCTATGTTAACAGGTGATTTTATAGAGAACAAGCGCATGTGAATGGGCACGGCGGAGAAACACAGTGGATGTGTGTGATGGCTTTCTGACCAGAATGTCTCTGCGTTTGCAGGTGTCCAGTGTGAGTTGCAACTGGTGGAGGCCTGGGGAAACCTGAGAAAAATTGTTGGAGGTGATTCTAACTACTTCTTGGACTAGGACAGAACCATTACTTCCCATGCCTGAAGCTGGGCCCTGTGGGAAGGGTCTGACAGCTCACGGAGCTGACACACTAGGTGGCCTGGTCTTCACCGAAGATACAGCTGACACGGCTCCTCATGTTCCCTGAAAACCCATGAAGCATGACGTTCTGCAGAAGATCAGCTATGCTTCCTGATCCCAGATTCACCCTCCCCTTGAACTTGTGATGAAATTCCTTACGGCTTGCTGTATAAACAAACACGCTGCCGTGATTGGGAAGTTCTTCCTTGTCTGGGGTAAGGCTCCACTTGGCCTCAGCTTCTTGTATCCTGTCTCCTGTCTTTCTTCCACCCCCACCGTCCTCCCTCCAGTGTTCCAGGTCACTGGAACCCTTGTGGGTTTCCAGGGGTAAATTTTGAGCAAACAGATGGCCTCAACTTGACCCAAGGTGTTGTTGTTGGTAGCCTGATTTCCTTCTAGGACAGTCACAATTATTTATAGAAACTATTCCAAACACAAGTGCACACTTTCCTATCTCGTTTTTAAAGATTGCTTGTTGGGACAGGGGCTCAAACTTATACTCAAATTTATGGCAATTTTCCTCCAAAATCATTTGATTGTGAGCTCTTACAGAAATCACACTGATTCATAATTCAATCACATCAAGCAATATTGTACAATTGATACTACAATCAGTTTTAAAGCCTTTTCTTCCTCCTTGAACTCCTTAATATCTGTTCCTCTTTACCCCTCCCTACCCTGGTCCCCCCCCAGGAACCCTTATTCTATTTGTGTCTCTGTTCATCAATCCTGGGTTTCACATACCGCAAAACAGAATATCATATAACAACAATTCAAGAGGGCTACTCACAATGGCAAAATACATCAGAGATAAACCCCTCTATGGAACTATGTCACGCATAGACACACACATACACACACACACACACACACTATTGAAAACCAGATGAGGAACAATGAACAGTTCAAGTCTGGTTTATAACTTTGATCTCCTATACTCATCTCTCCAATATTCAGTTTGGCAATCATGTTATTCCCATTCCTCAATTATGGATAGAGGCTTATTTCCTGTGTAGACTGCACACTTGTATCAAGGGCTTCCACTGTCATCGATGGCTTCCTCCAGAACAGAATCTCACATTTCAAGCTCCAACACTACTCCTTCCTTTGATTTTGATTACATAACTTACAATCTTCGGTCATGGATGTTGGGGTGCTTCTTCCATGTGGCCTTAGTTGACATGTAACTTAGATGGCTGCTTGTTTGGAAACAAGTCTTTGCGATCACAGAAGCTATTCTATCTGATAGCCAGACACTATTTAGCTACTTCATCACATTTTGCTATCGCATCTCTATCTTCTGTGTTTTCGTTATGAGGGCACATATAGAGGGAGGCCAAGTCATAAGAAATTATATAGATATAGATGTAAATTGGAGCTAGGATTTAGTGTGAGCCCAAATCCATTCCTGGATCTATGTTGTTGTTGTTTAATCTGCCCCTGGCTCCCCTCAGAGTCTTCCTTGTTAATTTATGATAATCTTATCATCTCCCTGGAGCCTAGAGATCTTCAGTTAATAGTATCATTGATTAGCTCCTAGTACTAATTTTTAAGACATTGTTGAGGGAGGGATATTGGACCAGTGTTGTCTAACTCTATACCATGATAGCTGAATTATTCACCTGTATAGAATAAATCCTTACATCACTGAACATTAATTACACAAAGAGCGGGAGGTGGTTGTCAGGCAAAATTTGCAGTAATATCCACAGACAAAGTCAATCACAAGTCTGCCAGAATACTATGTATCCTAATACAACAAGTAAGGCATTCATGTACTAAGTCTATGTTTGTCCGACTACTGATAGTTCAATAATCTTGGTATAGCTATCTTTTGATTCTTCAAACACCATGAATTTTCAGTGTTAAGTATTCAGGTTACTGGTGGGTTTGAGGTAGAGCCAGTTCACCTAGTGTAGTTTCCACGTCAGATCCCTCTGATATAACCTTTGTGTGTCTTGAAGATCCAAGAATCTATGCCCCAGCCTATGGTACTTTGCCTGGGTCCCCAGGATGTATACAGAAACTTGGAAAAATATGGCTTCTTAGCTATACTCCCTCCTTGTGGTCCTTAAAAGTATTGTCGTTTTCTCCCTCTCATAAAAGTTAGTCCACCCTCATTGTCTACCAACAGATGCACTTGTGTTCTCCTACATGTGTCTGGCTTCTTTTTCCTCTCCCGACTTGACTTTCCCATCAGTATCCCCCATTCTGGTGATAGGGATGTCTACCTGTCTGAGCGGACCTCAGCATAACATCGCATGGAAGCTATTAAGTGGTCAACATCTTCCCCATTCCCTTGACAATTTGATCCTAGGTTACCCAAGGAGCCCGCTGCCAAAATGACCCTCAAGACACACACTTAGAGAGGATGGTTCCTGGTTCATTGGCACTGGTCAGGTTCTCTAGGAGGCTTTCTGGACGCCCTGGTCACTAGACTGAATGACCGGCAAGCTTGTGCGCATCCTGTTGCTTGTCCTTACAGCAAGAGACTCACACAGTCTTTTCCCTTTTGTGATTGACTAACTTCACTCAGCACATTTTCCAGATCCCTCCATGTCATAAGGTGTTTCATGGTTTCAAGCAGTTTTTCTTAGAGATGTGAAGTATTCTACTGTGTACATATCACATGTTAAAAAAATCGATTCTTGTATTGATTGTGATTTAGGTTTTTCATACCTTCTTGCTATTGTGAACTATGCTACAATGAACATGGGATGAGGACATGTCTATTCGAGATCTGTCTCTTAGTTCTTTGGGCTATATACCCAGCAATGGTATTGCTGGATCACATGGTATATCTTTGCCTCTGCTTTAGGAATCCCATATGGATTACCACTGTTATTGTGTGTATTTACAAGCGCACAAGCAATGTATGAGTTCCAATCTCTCCACACCCTGTCCAGCATCTGTTGATCTCTGTAGTTTGCTTGCTCATTGGAATATGATTATGGGTATTAGATGATGTACAAGTATCATCTTTATTTTGAATTGCATGTCTCAGATGGCTAGTGAATGAGAGCACTTCTTCATGTTCTTGGTCACCATTCAGGTGTCATCCTTTGTAAATTGTCTTTTCAGGTCCTTTGCTCACCTTCTAAAAGTGTTATTTGTTTCTTGATTTAGGCTTGTAGTATTCTTTTTTTATTTTAAAATTTTATTAGGGGATCATACAACCCTTATCACAATCCATACATACATCAATTGTATAAAGCACATGTGTACATTCATTACCCTCATCATTCTTAAAACATTTTCTCTCCACTTAAGCCCCTGGCATCAACTCATTTTTTCCTCTCCCACCCCACTTCCCTCACGAACCCTTGATAATTTATAAATTATTATTTTGTCATATCTTACACTGGTATCTCATTTCACCCACTTTTCTGTTGTCTATCCCCAAGGGAGGAGGTTATATGTAGAGCCCAATAATCCGTTCCCTTTTTCTAACCTACCCTCCTTCCATCCTCCTGGTATCGCCACTCTCACCACTGGTCCTGAGGGATCATGCATCCTGGATTCCCTGTGTTTCCAGTTTCTCTCTGTACCAGTGTACATCCACTTGTCTAGCCAGTTTTGTAAGGTAGAATTGTGATCATGATAGTGGGGAGGGAAGAAACATTTAGGAACTAGAGGAAAGTTGTATGTTTCATTGTTGCTACACTGCACCCTGACTGGCTCAACTCCTCCCCATGACTCTTCCATAAGGGGATGTCCAGTTGCCTACAAATGGGCGTTGGGTCCCCATTCCACACTCCCTCTCATTCACAATGATATGAATTTTTGTTCTTCGATGCTTGATGCCTCATCCCTTTGACACCTTGTGATCACACAGGCTGGTGTGCTTCTTCTCTGTGGGCTTTGTTGTTTCTCAGCTAGATGGCCACTTGTTTATCTTCAAGCCTTTAAAACCCCAGATGCTATATCTTTTGATAACCGGGCACCATCAGCTTTTTTCACCACATTTTCATATGCACCTGCTTTGTCTTCAGCGATTGTGTCAGGAAGGTGAGCATCATGGAATGCCAGGTTAATAGAACAAAGTATTCTTGCATTGAGGGAGTGCTTGAGTGGAGGCACAATGTCCTTCTGCTACCTTAATACTAAGTCAATAAATATATGCACATAGATTTATTTCCCCATCCTCATATATAAATATATTTACATATGTACATGCCTTTATTTAGACCTCCATAAATGCCTTTTGCCTCCTAGCTCTTTCCTCTATTTCCTCTTGTCCCACTATCATGCTCAGCCTTCATTTAGGTTTCAGTAATTCCTCTTGGTTACATTATCCTTGATCACGCCCTACTAGGCCTCCTACACCTTCCTCACTACCAATTTGGATCAGTTGTTGTTCCCTTGTCCCTGGGTTTGTTAACACCACTTCCTCCCCGCCCCCCCCCCCCCGCGAACTGTTGGTCCCATTGTTTTCTCCTCCAGATTGTCCTTCCAGCCCATCTTATTTAGACAGACCTGGGGAGATAATAACATGCACACAAAAAAGACAGAGCAAAACCAAGCAACAAAAAGCCAACGACAAAACCAACAACAAAAAAGAAAAGCTTGTAGTTAGTTCAAGGACTGTTTGCTGGCCTTTAGGCATATTTTCTGGCTGAGTCTGATGGGGTGCTAAGCCCTCGCCCCAAAGTCTATTTTTGGTATTCCCTGGGGACTTTGTTGCTCTGCTCCCCTTGCTGTTCTGTTGCATGCCTTTAGTGTACTGCCTTGGTGTGGTGTGATCAGATCAAGCAGAATTCCCACACTGTGTCTCCAGTGTTGTCCCCTGTAGGGCTATGGGTCAGTGAGGGATGTCATGTCTTGTAGTGGGGCCGGCCATATAGTCTTCTCTGTAGATTGGCTGCTCTGAGCGGGAATATCGACCTCAAGGCTTGGTGGGACAAGGTGTGCTCCACTCTCCCTTCCTCCCCCTTCATTTGCTCCAGTGTGCTCTGTTTAGACATGTTCCTCTCCATGATCTGCAGCTTCAGTGCTGTCCTCTGAAATAAACCCTTCTGGGGGAAGGAGCAGATGTCCACGTAGCTGGGATTGGGGCCGGCCCCTCAGAACTCTCCACTGGTTCCTTATGCAGTATTCTTTAGATTTTAGTAATCACTTCTGTTATACCATTGCTAAATCTTTTCCCAATCTGTGGGCTATCATTTAAAAACTTTGATGAAATCTTTTGATGTAAAAAAGTGTTTCAACTCGGACCAAGGAGTCTAACACGTGCGCGAGTCAGGGGCTTGCGAGAAAGCCACTGTGGAGCAATGAAGGTGAAGGCTGGCCTCGTCTGCCGGCCAAGGTGGGATCCCGAGGCCTCTCCAGTCTGCCGAGGGCGCATCACTGGCCCGTCTCGCCTGCAAAAAAAAAAAAAGTGTTTCATTTTTAATAGTTCCCATTCATTTTTGTCTTCCAGGATGTGTTCTTCCTTTGTTATATCTGGTTGCCAATGTGTGCCTTACACTAGGGCCCTTAAATTTATCCCAATTTTTCTCGTTGATGATTCTGATAGCTTTGAGTTTTACATTTAGGTCTCTGATCCACCTGAGTTCATTTTTGTGCATGGGGTGGGGTATGGGTCTTGTTTATCCAGCACCATTTGTTGAAGATGGCACCTCCTTCCTATGTAATATTTACTGGGCCATTGTTGAAAATTAGTTGTCTTTAGGAGGGTTTTTTTAATTTCTGGACTTTCTGTCTTGTTCCCTTGATTGATGTATCTATCATACAAGTACCAAGCTCTATTGACAACTGTTGCTTTGTAGTACATTTTGAATTCAGGGAGTGCAAGACCACCTACTTTGTTCTTTTTGAGACATTCTTTGCTTATCCTGGGTTTCTCTCCATATGAAGCTGGTAATTAAATTTTCCATTTTTTAAAAATAATGATGTTGGCATTTACATTGGAATTGCATTGAATTTTTAGATTGCTTGAGGCAATATTGACATTTTGATAATATTGAGTCTCCCTATCCATGAACATGGATATTCTTCCATTTGTGTAGGACTCTTGAATTCTTGTTTTAGTCTTCTATTGTTTTTGCTGTACAGGTACTTGGTTTCTTCTTTTTTTCCCACTTAAAATATATTTTAATTGATTATTAATTGAGAGTTAATACATATACCTTTCCATATTTCAATCACGTCAAGCAGTGTTGTACAATTTCTACCAAAATGTTTCCACTCTTTTTCTTCCTGAACTTCACATCGTCTCCCTTTTACTCCCACTACCACCACCAATGTACACTCACCCACCCCAGAAGCCCTTATTCTACTTGTACCTATAGATTCATCAGTCCTGGGTTCTATATACATTTAACATAACTTTGAGAGGGTGAATTCCAATGACATAACATCTCTTGGTTAGATTTGTTCCTAGATATTTCAACTTTTGCTTGGCTATTGTGAATGATGTTTTCTTGATGTCTTTTTTCAGGATTTTTATCACTAGAATATAGCAGTCTAATTGATTTCTGCTTGTTAATCTTGTATCCAGATACTTTACTAAATTCCTCAATTGTTTCCAACAATCCTGTTGTGGAGACTTTTGGGTTCTCTCTGTATTAATCTTATCCTCTGCAAATATCGACATTTTCACTTATTCTTCGCCCAGTTTTAATCCCTTAAAGTCTTGTTGTAGTCTTATGGTTCAGACTAGGCATTCCAGCACAATGGTGAATAAGAATGGTGATATGAAATATCCTTGTCCAGTTCCTATTTTCAGTGATAATGTTTTCAGCTTTTCCTATTGAGTATAATATAGACAACTGTTTTTTTTACATAGGGCCTTTGTTGTGCTGATAAATTTCCATTTTATTCCTATCTAGAGAGCATTTTCATTAGGAATGGGTGTTGGATACTATCAAATGCTATTCCTACATCAATTGATAATGATCATGGGGTTATTATGCTTTATCTTGAATATATGGTTGATTACATTGCTTTTCAAATGTTGAGCCCTGGTATGAATCCCACTTTCTCATAATGTATTATTATTTTGATATGTTGTTGGAAACAATTGGCCAGAATTTTGTTGAGAATTTTTGCATCTGTACTCATGAGGGCGATTCATTTGTAGTTTTCAATCTTTCTGGGGTCTTTTTCTGGCTTTGGTATCAAGGTTATGCTTGCTTTGTAGAGTGAGTTTGGACTTTTGTGATCCCTTTCTATATTCTGGAATAGTTTGTGTAGAATTAATGACATCTCTTCTCTGAATATTTCAAAAAATTCTCCTGCGAAGCTAACTGATCCTGGGATTTAAAATTGTTTTTTGGCTTGGGAGTTTCTTAATGACTTTGACTACTTCTTGTTTTGCTATGGGTCTCTTCAAATTTTTTAAAGTCCATTTGCACTAATATGGGTAGAGGGGGCAGTTTTAGGTATTTGTGCATGTCATCTAGATTATCGAATTTGTTGGAATACAGTCTTTCCTTATCTGTGTTATTATTTTCATTCATTTTGCTCTTTTGTGACACCACTAGATTATCCTCTAGTTCTAGACATTTCACCTGCTTTTTATTTTCCTTTATTAAGTTTGCTAACAATTTGCCAATTTTTTAGGCTCTCAATGAATCACCTTCTTGATTTATTGAATTTTCCTTTTTTTTTAAACCTCATTTTGTTGTTGGTTGATTTATGCTGCTGACCCTGTTCTTATTATTGAAGGTGTTGTGTTGAAGAGGTGGAAATTATTTTCTCCTTTTTATTTGTGCACTGATTTAAATGAAATTCTGATAGGTGCTTTTGCTGTGTCCCATAGGTTTTTGTATGCTGTCTAATCATTCTCATTTGTTTCCAGGCACACTCTACTTTCATCTGTTACTTTGGCTTCATGTGTTTGTCTTTATGTTTTTATTCTTTCAGTTGTTGATTTCCTATTTATAGCATTATGGTGTGAAAAGATGGTCTGAATAATTTTTATGCATTTGAATTTGTTAAGGCTCGGTTTATTGACTAGCACGTACTCTATTTTAGAATATGTGCCACATGCACTGACAAATAATGCATATTTTATGCTGTTGGTTGAGAACTCCGTGAATGTATAGGAAGTCGAGCTGTTTGGTTGTGTTGTTCAGCTCTTCAGTTTCATTATTGGATGGATTTCTTTCCTGTTGATCTACCTTTCGTGAGAGTAGTGTATTGAAGTCTCCTGCTATTATTGTTGATCTGGTGATATCTCTTTTCATCTCTTTGAGGATTTGGTTGATACATTTGAAGGATATTATGGCTGTGTGCTGTTGGCTTGTTGACTCTTTTTCATTATGTAATATCCATTTCTATTTCTCAGTATGTCATTTAGTTTGCAGTCAATTTTGTCAGAGATTAATATTGATACTCCTGATTTTTTTTTTGGTTGACGCTCAGTCTGTATTTTCTGTTCATTTGAAGTGTGTCTCTCCAAGGCAGCAAAATAAGCATCTTATTTCTTAATCCAGTCTGCTGCACTTTTTCTTTTGTTTGGTGCATTTAGTCCATTGATTATTCAGTGTTGTTAGTTCCCTTCATATAGTTTTATGTGTTTGGTATTATTCTTTGGGCGAGGAGGGCGCAGAGTTTATTCATGGCTTTGTTTCCTCACTACATCTGCATTGTTTTGGGTCCTTTTTTCAGTGTGTTGATTTCTGCATATTGTTAAATACTGTGGTGATTTATGTGCAGCAGTTGTTGATTTTATGACCATAGATGTCAAGGTAATTAAAAAAATGAAT
This sequence comes from Tenrec ecaudatus, assembly GCF_050624435.1. Lineage (NCBI taxonomy): Eukaryota > Metazoa > Chordata > Mammalia > Afrosoricida > Tenrecidae > Tenrec > Tenrec ecaudatus. Next base: position 174,162,826 of record NC_134535.1, read on the forward strand.
TCTTAAATATTTCCTTGCTTGAGGATACATTTATTTTCCCTTCATCTTAGATGGATATCTTTGCTGGATATAGAGGAGGAAGAGAAGAGGAGGAGATTTCAACTGGACAACTGTGTCATTCTCAGGAATTCCCCATCTCAATGCCCATCTGAGCATGTGTCAAGGGACAGGAGCCTCGGGTCTGGGTGCTGTGGCACAGGGAGCAGAGCCTGAGACCTGTGTCTGAGGATGAAGCAGGTTGTGAAGGGTCTCCCCGTTGTGGCTCTTGATTCTACAAGGCTTAGGCCTCTTCTTTGAGTTGGGTGGTTGAGAGGCATTCAGGTGGAAGCCATGAGAGAGTGGAGCACTTTAGAGAAGAAATAACGTGTGACACTAGGGCCCAGCCAAGAAGTTGGACCATCACCAAACAGCTGATCCGAGGAGCCACCGCAGAAGTGTGGGGAACACTGATAAGACTTGGCTAAACCTGACCGACGCCCAAAAGCCAGGCAAGTCGCCTAAAGTGTGGAGAAACCCGATAAGACTTGACTGGGACAGTGAAGACATCAAAGAGCCAGGCAAGCTGTCCATTCAAACCTGGGTACAGACACTGACTTTTTGGAGAGGTGGGAACCAAGGAGACATCAACTCCTGCTCTCTCCAAGTCTACCCGGGATCAGTGCACGGATGAAGGCAATGCTTGTTGGGATCATGATGCTCGAATGATGCGTGTGGAGAGTGCTGTTATTGTGCCCTTATGCTCATACTTGCCCCTATACTTTCATCCTTAGTAATCTGAGTTATTTTTAGATTGTTTGATGGATGTTTGCATTAAATAAACTGAGCAGTCAAAAATGTCTAAGAGCATTAACTAATTATTGATTACTCCACTCATGACATAATGGCATAAGTCGGCATTTTTGCCTTGTCATTCAGACCTAGAGATCCAGCCTCTCTGAACTGAGACTCACAGGACGCGACTCACCGAGGGGAGGGGCCTCTGAGACTGAAAGGTCGCTGGTGGTTACACTCCATCCATAAGATGACTGATTTCAGTGGCACCCAACTCAGGGAGTGCTACCCAGGCTGAGCAGTAGTCACCCCAGGCACAGAGGACCAGCAAACTCATAGGGGAACCTAGTGAGTCCAAAGACCACGCTGGGGGGTGGGATGGTACCCCAGTCACTATAACCTGAGAGGAGCTGGAACTAACTGCCTCTCCCCGGAAGGGGTGCGGCGATGAGAGTAGTTTCTCGTGCGTAGACCGGTCAATGGGGTCTAAAATAGAAGCAAAAAGTCATTACTGCCAGCATATGATCAGGCTAATGCTCCAAACAATCTAATATTAATACATTCCTTTATGAGGAAATTACAGAAGTGGTTGTGGATCTAGGATCTATGCAACCATGTTTTCGATGTTTAAAAAAGGTAAACCTCAGGACTTGCCCCTAGGCAGTCCATGGGGTGAAGTGAAGCAAGCACTCAAAGATAAGAAAGCCTACAAACCCAGATCTTTGGAAATACTTAAGAAACCCTAGAAATATCAAACCAGTAATTGAAAGAGCTGAACCTAAGGAAGTACCAGCTATTTTACTGCATCGTTGTGACCAATTACAAGGATGGACAATAAACGAAGACAAAATACAAAAACCAGATACCAGTGTAAAGTTTTTAGGTATAGAATGGAGAAGTATAGGATACAAGGTGCCTGACAAAATTCTAGGAAAAAATTGATACTATACCTGAGACAAAGAACAAAAAGGATGCACAGAAATTAATAGGACTATTTGGATATTGGAAAATACATATTTCCTTTTTACAATGGCTATTGAGACCAATGTATAAAGTCACAAGAAAGAGTGAGCATTTTCATTGGGGAACAGAACAAAGAGAGGCTTTGAAACATATAAAGCAATACATTAGAACTTATCAAAGGCTAGAAAGGCTGGGGGGACAAGATAAATTAAGAATAGACATAATAATGAAGGACGGATACACCATATGAGGGGTATTCAAAAAGTCACCTGGAGATCCAAATTATAAACCGTGTGGATTTTATATTCAGGGATTCCCATATCCGAGAACAAGATATAATTTAACAGAACAAGTCATATGGGCCGCCTACACAGCCACCCAACAGGCTGAATCCCGGATCAAAGATCGGGAATGTGTGCTGAGGATACACATACCCATTGCAAAAACAATTAGCCTCACCCCTGAATAGTGAAAGGAGTGAGTCTGGATCCCAAACAGATCACTCGGAGATGGTATCTCCAACAGCTCACTATGAAGAACACAGGAGCCCCAAGCCTCAAGAACCTTGAAACCTTGGCAGAGTTCAAAGTAGAGCACCCTATTAAAGACGTAGGAGAACCAGAACACTCCCCGCCCAAACATTGGGCAATGTGCTTGGTTCACAGACGGATCCTCCATTGTGCGGAATCACAAGACACAATGGAAGGCAGCAGCGATCAGAGTGAAGGACAACAAACTCCTAACCAGAGAGGACTAGACTAAATCAGCACAACATGCTGAATTAAGAGCATTGCAATTGGCAATAACACAAAGTATAAAAGAAAACCAGAGTGTGATCATTTATTTTCAGACTCTTGGTCGGTCGCTAATAGCATTGCCCTTTGGTCAGGAAAATGGGCTGTTAGAGATTTAAAAATCAATGGCCAAGAAACTTGGAGTAGGGAAATTTGGAAAGAATTATATGTGTTAAAGGATAAAATAACCATCAACATTACACATGTATCTGCCCACCAGAAAAAGGGAAGACCAGAAAAAGGTGGATGAATGGAATAATAAGGCGGAGCAGGCATCACGAATCTCAGTGGTTACAAGAGGCAAGAGATACATAGACTCCAAAGATAAGCCCCCTGGACTAATTAAAAGTGAGGAGAAAGAATATAGGACACCGGAAACAGAGAAAGTGACACCCATAGAGAGAGAGACACCACTAGGGGAATCCCTGACTGACACATTAAGCATGCATGAGGTTTTGGGACGTGCAGGAACACATGCAGGATACAATTAGTTAACAGAAATACATTCAAAGTAAAGGAAGCTAAAATTAAATGCCATCCATGTAAAGATAAAATAGCAAAATTCGCTAGGAGAAGAGAGGGACATATAAAAGAGGAGACCAGATTTAATAAAAAACCACAGATAGGTTTCATTGAGCCACTTACATTTTTAGAGAATCACTACATTTGTGTAATCATAGCTAAATTTACTTCTTTGGTGATGTTGGACCCAGGGAAACACCCTGACACACACGACACAGAGATCATTAGATCGTTGGTGCGCTGTTTATGGACCACCGGTGAGTATACAGTCTGACCAAGGCTCCCATTTAAAAATAAAATAATAAGAGTGGACAATGAATTGGGATATACAACGGACTTATATCATTTGACCTATAATTCACAAGCAGCAGGCCTTGTAGAAAGGATTAATGGTTTGATACAAGAAAAATTAAAAATTCAGAAAATAAAAATGAAGGGACACCTGTGTTTTCTCGTGGCCAGAAGCATTAACGCTTCCCCCAGAACTAATAGGCCTTCACCCCTAGATGAAATGTCACCAAACCGCAGGCCATCTCGCTATCATTCACAGAAATCAAACATAAAATTATACCCTACAAGGTCTGGATATTGAATAGGAATAAGAGCAGTGTTATGAAGGGTGAAATCATAGCCCAAAATGATAATGGCACGGTAGGGACTACAAGTGATAAGGGAAACCTAAATTTAAGTTTACGGAAGCAGGTCTCTCATAGAGAGTAACTTGCCTTTCCTCTCTTGCAGGGACCTCCATAGACAGCTTCACGACATAGCACTTACACTTACTCCCATTGTAACACTGGCCACCGTAGGCCTGGCCTCCTGGGAATTTTGGCTCTTGGCCTGTGTAGTGCTTGCTGAGGTGTGTCATCCTCACCCTGGGGATCCTACTTGCATTCCTTTGGGTCCTGCCGCTCACCGGGCATTATACAATTTGCCACAGCCCGCAGTGCCCGAACACAACCACGTCTGACTGTCGCCCTATTACCAATTATACCATTTGCATCATAGACACCTGGCTGGAATCTTCAAGTTGAGACCTTTGAATGATGTCCAATCCTGGATTCATGTCGGCCACCACTTTGAGATCCAGGATCCCCAGGAGGCCAGCATTGACCTGGAAAGCTTCAAAACTCACCTTCTCCAGGAGCTGGACCAATCGCTACCCCATATACAGCTTCTTGCCACAATATCTACTAGTGGCCTTTTTGATATTTATCTGGAACATCTTCTTCACCATGTGGCTGATCAGGTAAAATTCAATAGAACTTTGGGATATATCCCATCTTCTCATGTGCTCACCTGGCATGCTAAACCGCTAATTCTACACCTCCAAAGAATCGAACAACTAACCTATGAGCCAACCGAATTTCACCCCCCCCCCTACGTATAAAGATGATGGTGACCCTTCCACAGCTTCTGAGTCTGCTGACCTGGACATCGATGACCTCTTACATCCCAATGATGCTGATGAACTCTTATGTTCCCTCCACCTCGATGACCTGTTGCGCTGCTTCATATCTGGAGACGACTACCCGGACTTAGAAGACCCCAGCCTCAAAAGACAACATATATAAAACATACATGGGGAGGAGAACATCACCTGAGCCCTCCGAAGATCCCAGCAAGATAAAGATAATGGACGACAACGCTTATCTAAAACTTTACCTCTTATGGATATTGACTGGGACAGTAAGGACATTGACCCCCAGCAGTTGTGTTCGTGGTCATTTAGGAAAGAATGGTGCCACCACGTGCTATGGAGACATAAACTACATAGGTATTATAATGTCCCAGTCCGTAAAAATGTCTCCACACTGGCCTGCCAAATGGACCTAAATAAATGTAGCATACCACATTCTTGCAACATGAACTTCATGTTCAGAAATTTTACCAAGAAACGTCCAGCTTATGTGTCCCATACCTCTAATATTACTTCAATGATAAACAACAGCTACATAAAATTTGAAGTTTCCCCAGACTTAGACTTCATCCATAAAACCTACTTAGGACTCTTTTACAGATACCATTTGTTTTGGTCCACTTATATACCAGATATAGATGACATGAGCACTTCTCCAACAGATTAGACAACCATCACGTCATCTGCCATCCCAACCACCGCACCATCTGCTACCACCAAATTTGAAATACCTGACCCCAAACCTCATTTTGGTTTTGAAAAAGTACCTATGCCCTGGGGATACTTTGAGGATTCTGCAATCTTTAAGAGACACAAATGTCACCACCTTTAAATTGACTGAGTTCCCCAATTTCTACACTTTTGGATACTTTTGCATCCACGCCACCCACACTGTCCCACCTTTACAAAGGATGATGCATTTACATCTCAAGACTATTATAAGGAGCATCTATACTACTATAATTGGACCACTGAAATTTTACCTCACGTGATTATTCACAAAGACCCCGACCATAACACCCATGAAGTCGATGAAGAATAATTTACCCACTGTGGCAGGTTAATGTGTGCTAACCCCAGCCACATCTGTACTGACACCATCATCAATAAGAGAGCGCTTAATATTACCACCAGTACAGATGGAGGGACCCAGCCCCGGGACAAATTGCAAGTCTATAAAATCAAAATACGCGCAGCAGTAAATAAGGCTAAAATAAGTTTTAAGCTGATGGAAAGGCACTATAATGATTGGCAATGGTTTCCACAAACACCCCCTTAGCCTGAAAATTGGAAACCCCCAAGATATCTCATACAGATAATTGCTAGGTAAATAGCATATGGTGATCTACACAATTGGGAAGAAAAATGGAATAAAAATTATACCTGGGGACCAGACAATACAGGAGCCGGATATACACTTTCTGGAGCAAATATATAAATACTACAGAAGGAACCCAGTCTGGAAATAAGCTTTATATTATGCTCACTGGTGAAGACAGGGGAAACTTAAAAGAAAAAATTAAGGTACTCGAGATAGAGGATGAGAATAGTCGACCCTCATTTTTTGTAGGCCTAATAAATGTGGTCTCTAAATTACCATCCCACGAATGCCGGAATAGTATAACATATAAGAATCACGCCTCTAGTAGTCAGGTCCACAACTGGACCTTTATTTTTTTTAACATTTTATTAGGGGCTCATACAACTCTTATCACAATCCATACATGCATCAATTGTATAAAGCACATCTGTACACTCTCTGCCCTAAACATTTTCAAAGCATTTGCTCTCCACTTAAGCCCTTTGCATCAAGTCCTCTTTTTCCCCCTCCCTCCCCGCTCCCCCCTCCCTCATGAGCTGTATTGGACAGGGTTCTCTAGAGACAAACCAGATTGCTAGTAATTATATATAAATATATAATACAAGAAATTAACAGTTAAATTATATAGCAGTGAGACACTAGCAATCCTTTAAGGTTTTGAGAGCTGCCAGTTGCCAGTCCCCTCTGTAGAGAGAGCTGGGCTATATATATCCAGGCAGCAAACAGCAAGGCCGGTCCCCAACTGTCATCAACTGTCGGTTCCCAGCTCCAGAGATGAACATTCCAATCGTGTGGGCTTAAAGGGACCTCAACTTACAGCGACACAGTCCACAGGCTAGGCATCCCACAGGTAGTGTACCCCTTTAAACTGAGGCACAGAACAAGAAAGGTGAGGCTCACCAAGCCATTTATCCCTCTGCCCTTCAGTTAATCCTACTTGTGTTTATCGGCCAGGCTGGCACAATAAACTATAGCATGAGCCCTTGATAATTTATAAATTATTATTTTGTCATATCTTGCCATATCCGGCATCTCCCTTCACCACCCGCCTCTGTTGTCCATCCCCCAGGGAGGTGGTCACATGTAGATCCTTGTAATCGGTTCCGTCCTTCCAACCCACTCACCTTCTACCCTCCCAGTATCGCCCTTCACACCCCTGGTCCTGAAGGTATCATCCACCCTGGATTCCCTGTGCCTCCAGCTCCCATATGCACCAGTGTACAACCTCTGCTCTATCCAGACTTGCAAGGTAGAATTTTGATGATGGGAGGGGATGGGGGGGAGGAAGCATTTAGGAAGTGGAGGAAAGCTGTACTCTTCATCAGTGCTACATCGCACCCTGACTCATCTCCTCCTCTAGACCCCTCTGTGAGGGGGATCTCCGGTGGCCGACAAATGGGCTTTGGGTCTCCACGCTGCACTCCCCCCTTCATTCACTATGGTAAGATTATTTTTTGTTTTGTTTTGATGATGCCTTGTACCTGATCCCTTGACACCTCATGATCGCACAGGCTGGTGTGCTTCTTCCATGTGGGCTTTGTTGCTTCTGAGCTAGATGGCCGCTGGTTCATCTTCAAGCCTTTAAGACCCCAGACACTATCTCTTTTGATAGCCGGGCACCATCAGCTTTCTTTGCCACATTTGCTTATGCACCTGTTTGTCCTCGGTGAGCATATCTTGGAGGTGTGCACCCAATGATATGATTTTTTTTTCTTTGATGCCTGATAACTGATCCCTTCAGAACCACGTGATCACACAGGCTGGTGTGTTCTTCCATATGGGCTTTGTTGCTTCTGAGCTAGATGGCCATTTGTTTATCATCATACCTTTAAGACCCCAGATGCTATCTCTTTTGATAGCCAGGCACCATCAGCTTTCTTCACCACATTTACTTGTTCACCTGCTTTGGCTTCAGTGGTTGTGTCGGGAGGGTGAGCATCATAGAATGCCAATTTAATAGAAGAAAGTATTCATGCGTTGAGGGAGTACTTGAGTAGAGGCCCAAGGTCCTTCTGCCACCTTAATACTAAACCTATAAATACAGGCACATAGATCTATGTCCCCATTATCATATATATATTTGCATGTACATATCTTTGTCTAGACCTCTATAAATGCCCTTTGCCTCCTAGCTCTTTCCTCTATTTCCCTTGACTTTCCTCCTGTCCCACTATCATGCTCCGTCCCCACCTGGGTTACAGCTATACCTCTTCGTTACGTTACCTTACCCTTGGATCATTTCCTACCAGGTCTGCCACTCCCACCTCACCATCAATTTGGATCCCATGTTGTTCCCTTGTCCCTGGGTTTGTTAACACCACTTCCTTACCCCCCACCTCCCTCTATCCCAAGTCCCCCCGGAACTGTCTGTCCCGTTGTTTTTCCTCCAGAGAGTTCACCCAGTCTATTTTATTTAGACAGACCCGTGGAGATAATAACACGCACAAAATCAAAGACAGAGGAAAACAAAGCAACAGTATACAACAAAACTACAACAACAAACCACTGACAAAGAACAAAACAAAGCACCTCAAGAAAGAAAAGCTTGTAGTTAGTTCAAGGATCGTTTGTTGGCCTTTAGGAGTGTTTTCCAGTCCAGTCTGTTGGGGCACCACACCCTGGCCCCAAAGTCCACTTTCAGCATTCGCTGGGGACCTTGCTGCTCCATTCCCTTGCTGTTCCGCTGCACTCCCCCAGTGCTTTGCCTCAGTGTGGTGGGATCAGGTCAGGCGCAATTCCCACACAGTGTCTCCGGTGCTGTCCCCTGTAGCACCATGGGTCACTGAGGGGCATCATGTCTCATAGTGGGGCCAGCCATGTTGTCCTCTCTGAGGACTGGCTGCTCTAATCAGGAACACCATCCTCACGGCCAGGTGGGCCAGGCTGTGTTCCACGCTCTTCTCCTCCCCCTTCATCTGCTCCCTTGTGGTGTGCTCCGATCAGATATGTCCCTCTCCAGGAAGTGCAGAATCAATGTCGCCCTTTGAAACAAATTCTTCTGGGGGGAGGGGCAGGCATCCACTTAATATTTGGTACTGGGGCCAGCCTCCCAGACCTCTCCACTGGTTCCCTACTCCACACCGGAGTGTTGCATTCACATCTTGAGGCACTGGGTTGAAGTCTGGTCCCTCTTTCCCTGTAGAGATATAAACAATACCCTCCCCTTGGGTGGATTAGTGCCCCATGCCCCCGCTCCCCCTTTCTTCCTTATATTCATCCTTTTTTTCCCCTTTCCCCACCTCCTCCCCAGTTGTCTACCATGTGCATCCCTGGATTTGATCTGGTCTCTGCCATACTACACAGTCCTCACCCCCAAAATGTTTGTATACAGTAGCTTTTTTCCCTATGCCCCCTTTGCATTTTTTTTTAATACTTACCTTGGTGGGCTCATGTTGTACTTGTCCTTTTGTACCTGACTTACGTTGCTTAGTATGATTTCCTCCAGTTCTTCCCATGGCGCTATGTGCCTCATATGTCCATCACTGCTTTTTAGGGATGATGCATAGTACTCCACAGTATGTATATACCACAGTTTTTTAATCCAATCGTCAGTTGATGGAAATTTGGGTTGCTTCCAGCTCCTTGCAATTGTGAACTGTGCCGCACTGAACATTGGAGCACAGATGTCTGGCCTTGGTTTGTTTCTTGCCTCTTCTGGGTATATGCCCAGTAGGGGGATTGCTGGGTCATATGGTATCTCTATTGCCATCTGTTTTAGATATTGTCAGATTGATTTCCATAGTGGAAATCAATATACTTACAGGCCCACCAGCAGTGGATGAGAGTTCCTGTCTCCCCACAACCCCTCCAACACTCATTGCTTTCTGATTTTTTGAATTGGGCTACCTTTGAGGGTGTCAGGTGGTACCTCATTGCACAACTGGACCATTATATGTGGGGCAACCTTTGAGGAAATTCATTCCACCCCTCTCATATTAAACAGCAAGTTTGCATCTACCTATAGGAAAAACTAAAATTTACGCTGTCATACTGAAAATCCCAAAATTGACTTATCTTATAATGGCTCCAAATTAAAATACCAAACATATCAATGGTGGAATAATTTGAAACCAATTTTAAAAGACTTAAGATTAATGATAATATAAATACCCCCTTGTTATTATATGATGGATTACAATGGATGAATGAAATCTGGACAATTAAGCATACTAGACGTGGAGAGTGGAAACTGATATTACCTATCTGGATTGTGCCAATTTCATGGGACACATGCTATGTAGCCAGCAACATCAATGGACCATGTAGAATACATCGAGACTGTTTAAATTAAACCCATTGCCTGATAACTGAACATTACAGAAATGAATGGACTACTGGCCATACAAACCCACCTCCATCCACGTCTACAGCACCAGCTTCCCTGCCTATCTTTGACCAGCCCAAGCTGATATGTGTGAAACCTGAGTTGCTTAGGATTCAATATACATTCAACATTGAGGATTTCAAGATAAAAACATTATATCCCCGGTGTTCACCACATGCTAATAACGTCCAACTACCTGAAATCCCCAGACAATCACTACCAGGGGATCTAGAAAACTCCTGTCTCTAGGCTTGATTGCAGAGGCAATTTTTGGCATTGCAGATTTAGCATGGGATGCTGCCCAAGAGGCAGAAATCCATGATATAAAAATTAAGCTGACAAATCTGGAACACATAAAAGGTGAAATGTTAAATTTACAAAAGACTATTCACAATATGTCTGGATTACTAAGCTCCTCCTTTGAAAAAGCCAAGGTGGCTATTGCTAATCTTCAACAAGAACTCAGTTACATTCAACAGTCCCTCAAAAGACAAGGTGAGGTCAATGAAATGTTGTTGACCGCTATCAAAACCCTTAAGATGGAATCCAGAAGCGAACACCTGCAGCAACAACTGACTACTTCCTGGAATGATATTAGGAACTTATTTATTTTTAAAAGCAGATTCTCCACTAAAGGTAACATGAGGATGAAGTTGGACATCACACAACCCAGTGTATGTGACTCAGTGCACACCTGCGTGGTCACTGTACTTGCACTTACCAATAGACAACCTATATTGGGTTACGAGGCTAAGCCCATACCCTATAAAGTTGGGGATGACTGGTTCTCATATAAAGATACTAAACAATATGTGGGTGGACATCAAAACAAGGGCCAATTTCATATCTGGGATGAGGAAACATTAATCACACACCAAGACATACAACATTCTTTGGACATGATGTCAGCCTATAAAACTGATAAATCATGGGGAGTCCAAAATCTAGGACACTTCCAAAGGCTTTGTTGTAACACTAAGCTTATGTACTAGGATCATGTCACAAGACACCACACAAGGCTGGATTGCACAGAGAGTTGCCTATTGTTAAATGATCTCATTAACATTACAAAGGACACTATTTCTATTCTCACATGGACACCACATGCCTTATCAGAACACATCATCCCAAATATTGATGATACACCAATTAAAAACATCATAGTCCCACATATCCTAGAAGCTGATCAGGAACTAGCCCTAAACCATTTATAAAAGGAAACTGATCATTTAAACATATGGCCAAAGATCTCCAAGAGGCTAAAATCCTTAATCACATCTTGGGAACTAAATACTTTTTAGCTGTCACTCCATAACTCTCTGTGACTGGGCAACTGACTAGAAAAAGTTGTTTTTCCCACAGAAATGTACCTGTAAGGGTAATGTTGGCAGCTTGCTTAGATCTCTGTTAATTCAAAGACAAGTTTTTGGAATATTTTTCTCTAATCTTGGTCATTGGATGTTCACTTCTCTACTTCATATATTTGTTACTGTATGTTTTTTTTATCATTTTACTCATATTCTTGTATAAACGATTATTGTTAAAATGTTTTGGTTCCTGAAAGCGTTCTTGAGCCTTTAACTTCCCTGGAACCAGGGGGTGGATATGATAAGAGCACCAGAGAACTTTCTTGTAAGACGGTGAACTACCTTGCAAGACGTTGAGCCACCTCAAAAGAAACAAACAGAAGAAACTTCACTTTAGGGAAAAAAATAAAGCGTGACATTAGGGCCCAGCCAAGTGGTTGGACCATCGCCAAGAATCAGCAGCTGATCCAAAGAGCCACCGCAGAAGTGTGGGGAACACTGATAAGACTTGGCTGAGACTTGACCGACCCCCGAAAGCCAGGCAAGTCGCCTAAAGTGTGGAGTAACCCGGTAAGACTTGACTGGGACAATGAAGACATCAAAGAGCCAGCCAAGCTGTCCATTCAAACCTGGGTACAGACACTGACTTTTTGGAGAGGTGGGAACCAAGGAGACATCAACTCCTGCTCTCTCCAAGTCTACCCGGGATCAGTGCACGGTTGAAGGCAATGCTTGTTGGGATCATGATGCTCGAATGATGCGTGTGGAGAGTGCTGTTATTGTGCCCTTATGCTCATACTTGCCCCTATACATTCATCCTTAGTAATCTGAGTTATTTTTAGATTGTTTGATGTGTGTTTGCAGTGAATAAACCGAGCAGTCGAAAATGTCTAAGAGCGTTAACTAATTATCGATTGTGCAGCTCATGACAGTCTCTGTGGTCCTAGCAGCTGCAGCGTCTCTTAAGAAAATTCCCACTTGGGAAGCATGTCTTCCACGCACCACTTTTCTTTGCTTGTCGTTCTGTCTGGTCTGGTGTGTTGCTGTGATTCAAATGCAAACGCGTTTCAAATGCAAGCAGGGCCACCCAAAGTGCGCAGGTTTCAGCAGGGTTTCCACACTAAGAAGAAACTAAGAATGGATCCATCAGTTGCCACTCGAGGTCCGAGCCTCACCTCCAGGCCCCTCCCTCCACGTCTCCTTCATTATCTCCAGGCCCCGCCCCCTCGCACAGACACCACCCCGCCCCCTCCCAGGTGATGCAATTTCCTGCTGAAAGCACTTCCTCTTCTGAGAAGGAGCCGAGTGCTCGTCCCACGGGTTTCCACGGGTGAGTGAGTCTGTTTCTGTGCTGATCCCGGGCGCGGAGTCCCCGCAGGCCTGGCGTCCCCAGCTGTGCCCCGCTTCCTGCGGACACAGTTCCCGCACCCTGTCCGCCAGTGTTCCAGGTCGCCGCCACCCCCTGGCACAATTCCAGTTACAGATCTCTCTGCCTTCGGCCCTGGTGGTACTCTGTCCCCCATTTCCTGCTCTGAGCCCCTCCTGCACCCTCTCCCCTCACTCCAAAAAGGCGCGATGGGGGCGGGTTCTTGCCTGGGGCGCTCCTCTTCTGTATCAGGTCGCAGCATTGAGGCCAGGGGACCCCTGAATGGCCTTTCCTGAACGGAGAGGCCACCATTGCAGTCCTCAGGCCACCCCACTGACGACTGGGGTCTGTAGTAGAGCTTAACTTCTCAGCACCTCGCTTTGCAAAAGGGTGCCATAGCAGCACAGCCCCGGGTCCCCGCACAGATTAAGTCCTCACACAGACTGCAGTCCCACGTGGAGTGAGCCTCCACTGAGTGCTTTCTGCCCAGGAAGCAAGGTAGTAGGTCATCTGGCCCTCAGGGTTTGGATCGAGAATTACCGTCACCTCTCTGCAGGCAGCCCAGGGAGAAGCAGTCTCTCTTACAGGCTTACAGGCCTGTGTGTCTGTGACGGAGGTCACCAAACTGGAGGCAGCAGAGGGGTCTCCTAGACAGGAGCCATGTGCTACAGCCTTGCTTGGACTGCATGGGTCAGGAGACCCGGGTCCCATCTTGTAAGTCCGCTATCTGAGGATGGAACTGTCTGTCATTGTGATGTACTGATTGGTCACCAGTCATGCTTTTGTGACAGTTTCCTTTGCCCTGCCCCTCCCCCACACCCTCTATCTCACTTCTCAATTGGGAACCTGGGAAGCCATTTCCACCACCTGTTGGTGGCTTCCCACATCCAGATGACGTGTTTGTGTCTTTGCGTTGTCTTTGTCGCATGAGATTTAATAAATGTTCTCATTAAACTGTATTGAAAATGGGGTCTCCTTTTTACTCTCTAACAGATCTTGACTACATGTCCCTCCTTAACCATTTCTGCCCATCAAAACCAGCTTGTGCTCTCTTTTAGACTGTAATCTCAACTATAATTTAAGGAGAACATTTATTAAGTCTTAAAAGAGACAAAGAGAATACAAAGACGCAGACCCGTCACCGGATGGAGATCATAGTGCAGTTCAGGGAAACATTGGAGTCGGGAATCTAATGAAATAAGATTGCAACAGAGGAAACGGTCACACGTTTCTGATGGTGGAGCATCAGTACAGCATTGTTATAAATGGGACTATAAAGCAGGGACAGGACTGTAACTGAGCCACCTTCATTGCCAGATAGAGCATTTTACAAGATTGTTCCAAGTCCTGACCCAGGCAGTAAGGGCTCAACTGTTAAGGTATGGCTTGTGACTAATGTAACCCCTGGATTGGCTGGAGAAGGGTGGGCGGTATCCACTTTCCCAGTTCCTCTTCCCCTGGGCAAATTTAATCTATAGCCTTGCCTAATCAGAAAGAATTCAGTGGCGGCTTACTCTGCACTGCCATCTACAGTCCTTTACTAATGGGTGCTAAGACTTTAATCTCTAATACAGCTCCTGTGATTTGTCTGCTGCTGCTGTACCTTTCCACTTGAACTGTGAAGAACCCCACCTGGGCATGTTCCCTAATAAACCTCAGCTCAGAGATTGGTTGTATTAATGAACACAGCATTCTTCCACCCCCTACCACCACCCCCTTATCATCCCTCTTGGCGCTCAGAGCATTGCTGGCCCAGATTTATAGTCCACTCAATTTTTTATAGCGAATTTTGATTTCCTCTTACATCCTCTTGATTTCCAGACTCCAGCAATTATTTATTTATGTTTCAGGTCCTTTGTGTATTAATCTGGAGAAAGAATAGGTTTTCTTCACCTGTAAAGAGTTTCAGCTTTAAAAATCCACAGTGTAGTTCTCTCTCCTCTAGGGTCACTGTGAGTCAGAACTGACTCCACGGCAATGAGTGTGGTTTTTTGCAATAATATTATTTTAGTGACACATGCCCTCAAGATCTGCACTTTTTTTGTTGTTTTAAGTTATTTTATTTTTACAGTGACATAGAATTTAAAAGTCATTTATCAGTTATCCTAGTGGATATAGAAAACGTTTCTTGGAACCAAATTCTAAGTATGTAAATTATTTTTATTTTTCTGATTTATTTCATTTGTGAACTGTTTCCTTTTCGATTTGTTTGATTTTACTGTATAAGCACTATGTCCCAATGTTAGGTCCTAATTTTTAAAAAATTGTGTCATACTGTTCCTAATACAAGGCAACAACCAGATGTATAATTCTCATATATAGTAAGATATCTTATTTAAAGTAAGTGACTATTTTCTCTACCCCACTGCATGGTGGTACTTAAATGTTCTAACCTCTTATCTCCGTGTTCTTGATAGAAGGCTTGTTTTATTCACTGGTTTATGTTCTCAGGTGCACTCCAGTGCATTCTGTTAGTGATGCCATGGGACCTGAAACTTTTCCTTATGGTTTCTAGGATGTAATCTATATGTGAATAGATGGCCACCTCGTGGGACTCAACTGCTTTCCTTTCATGGAGCTGCCAGTCCTTTAACCACTGGAGCAGTAGGGCTTCTTCATGGATTCATTTAGAGAGGCCACGTGGACTTGTTTTTCGTTATAGACATGGTGGTTCTTCATGGGAATTGTTTGTTTCTGATTTAGTCATCTAAATGGTAATAACCATTTGCATACATAGACACGAATATGCTCTCATCATGTTCAATTTCCCCTTTGGTTAGGTGCCATGGAGTTAATTCCATCCCGTGGCTATGTCATGGGCTATAGAGCAGAACAGTTCCATAGTGTTTCCAGAGCATCATGATTGTGGAAGCAGATCTGTTCTTCCACAGTAATGTAGGCTGAGTTTACCTCATCAATCCTCAGTGGAACAGTCCAGTGCAAGCTGTATGTGTCACCTAGAAACCTTCATTGTCCCAAACCCCCAAAATAAACTCACTGCCCAAAGTCAATTCTGACTCATAGTGTTCCTCTGTAGGTGTCTGAGATCAAAATCTGTACAGGAGTAACCAACCTCATATTCCTCTTTTAGATCTGCTGGTGGGGTTGAACTGCCAGCCTTGAGGGTAGCAAATGAAGCCAGAATTCTCTTTATTTCCGCTAGCTAGAAATGAATCAGACCGAACAGATGGCATCAAACCCACACCAACTCCTGGAGACTCCATGTGTGTCAGAGCACAGGGATGTTGCAGAGGGGTTTCCGTGACTGGTTTCTCAAAGTGCATCACCCAGACTTTCTGCCCTGGAGACTCTTTAAGAAGACACAAACTTCCGGTCCTTCCACGAACACCTATCCATGTTAACCATCTGTAATGCTCAGGGACATCAAAAACAAAGCACGGCACACATGCGTGCATGTGCACACACTTAGAAAAACCAGAACTTATGTGCGCTGGAAATCTGTCAGAGAAGTAAAACTCAAAATTATAAAATGAGGTTGAGTTATTAACTATAACATGAGGAACCACACAGTTGAATTTTTTAATTTGCAGGACTCTGAAAAATAGTCATTCTGTTAATTTCCAGCTATCACGTATTTATGTGAATCATACAGATATTCTGTAACCTAACTGGAGTTTTTACAGTAGCTAGGTAATAAAATTAAAATCAACTTTAATAGCTCTTCAGAGAGAGGTTATATGTTGTAACAGAATTGTAGAGTGACCGTAGCAGCTCATGTCCCTTTAAGTGACAGCTAGTTGAAATTTTAGCCTCAAAGTACAGCCTTTTCTATGTCGTCGTTAGGGGTCATCGTGTCCACTCCAACCCCTCAAACCCTCTGTATAACAGCACGAAACACTGTCCTGCCCTGCACCATCCTCTCAAATGTTCCCACGTTGGAGCCCATTGTGCCAGCCCCTGTGTCGGTCCATTTTGTCGAAGGCCTTTCTCTTCTTTGCCTCTCTCTCCCTTACCAAGCACGATGTCCATCTCCAGGGACGATTCTGTCCTGAACAGATGTGGGAACAAAAGTATGACAAGTCTTAGAGGCCAGTCCCACAGCTGAGAGACTGCTAGTGGTCATCATGTTCAGCCAGTCTGCCTTCCATGTGAATGTGGAATTGAGGTTTTTATTTTTGATCATTTGTCTGATTTATGTTATGTGTTCTGAATGTTCTCTATTCTGAACTATCAATATAGAGAGGACTAAGGTTGCAGTTGGTCACAAATTACAGAGATAAACTTATTATGCTAGAAGAACGCAGTCGTTGGAATATGATATAATTAGTGAGGAACTGGGTCTAGTGAGGGAAGGAATGAAGTTGGTAGCTAAACCCTGGTGGAAATCCTTAGAACAAGACCCCTGTGTCTAATCCCCATGTGAAGTTTCCGTTTCTCAGGACTGTCCTCTTCCCTCCTTCCACATATCGCAGTGAAGGGTACCGTGCTGAACCAGAGTGTGGGATGTTTTAGGACACTGGACTTGTAGGAAGCATGGGCTTGCTGGATCTTTCTTAGACGAACACTCTGTAGACATGTGATGAAGGAAACTTTTAGAAACCTGGCCTCAGGAGGTATGAATATTTTCATTTAAAAAATATGTCATACTCATTGATGCTACTCCAGAATGTGCCCTGAGCAATGGGAATACTTTGTTATATAAAAAGTGTAGGAATTTCCTCTCAGGAGCATGCATGTCATGCTTCCCCATGAATATAGAGCTCTTAGTGTTATACTAACTTCTTATAGCAAGTATAACTATGAGTCACCAAGTTTCCTATGTGTTATAAATGTGAGTGTTGATGTTCAGTGCAGAGAGAATATGTGTTTTGTGCCTTGTAAGCGCTCTGTGTTTTTTACAAGGTTAACATCGCACTTTTATTATAAATAGAATTAGACCTTCCCAAAATATACAGACCTAGAGGAACACAGCATTGGCTCAGCGTTGGGGAAGGACTGACTTTCTTTTCAGACTTTCCTTGTGCTGTGGTGTTCTCCAAGAGAAACAGGTCAGATACACCTTTTCGCCCTCATACGACACTAATGTAGTGGGGATCTGCATTAGGTGGGGTGGTCTGGAAAAATAAAATTGACTTATGCATACGAAAGAGCTTTACATCAAGAAGTAAACTCTTGTCACGAGAACAACCCAGCCCAGTCCAACTGAAGCCCACGGGTCCAGTGCCAGCTGGAGCATCCACGGCTCAGTGTGTTCAAGTCCCCAAACTTCAGTTTTTCAGTGGGCAGCAACCCTTCCCCTGCCCAGTTTAATAACTGTGTGTCTAGATATGTAACTATATAGTCACTCTAGTTTCATATGTGTGCAGAAATGCCTTGTTTTTGTTTTAGTTCATTAATTCATCACTCTCCGAGGAGTTTCAACACAGAAAACTACAGGACTCTAAATCCACGACTTTCCTCACAAAAAGGGTGGAAACACACTCCCTGTTTCAGGGTCTTAATCTGAATAAGTTTGCACTTCCTTTTCTGTAAGATAAGTGCTGTACTTTTGACCATGCTGTACTTTCTTCAAGCATGTTAAAGGAATCGATTTACTCAGCAAGACAACTCTGTTGCCAGTACGGGGTTCGAGTGCAGCCGAATTATTAGACGTTCACTGTCTTCCAGTCAGTCACTGCTTGAAAGGTGTTAGCAATTGTTAAGAACCTTCATAATGCTCAGGATTATTTCCTCAGCAATTAATATTGCTGTAGGACAGGAAAAGCTCCCCTATTACAGATGTTACATTCACAGCCAGGAGAGAGAGGAACAGAATTACAAGACCAGTTCAGCGCTTCTCTAAGGAAGCCGTCTTTCTAGGATTTGTTCACAACCTAAGTGAGGTCACTCCCTTCAGACCTGCACTTCACACCTTCTTTTCTGGTCATCGGTTTCTGTACTTGCTCTTCAATGTAAACTGGTTCTGACTGAAGTGACGATCTCTGAGGCAAATAGTTCACACACAGATTATTTTAAGTTCTAAGGAAGCCCAGTACTTGAATCCATAGATCTCAGGGCTTTGGAGCATAAGAATACAAATAGAAATGCTTTCTTGGGGAAACTATAAAGTTGAAATTTGGAGGCTACAACAGGAAACCCACCCTGGCAACATGTCTCTACCTGCCTCAGAGCCAGGTTCTTGTGCTCATTTGATCGTAAGCACCCCCTGTAGCCCATTCCTGAAGGTGAGGTGTTGGGAACCGGACATAATCAGCCTGACAAGACCGACTCCATGCTGTCTGCCCGGCAGGGCTAAAGCCACGTCACCTCAACCTTATCTTATCCTGACACACACCAGATGGCCCACCCTTGTCTGCTCCAGCACCAGACATTCCAACCATAGATTTGTGTCTCTCTGCCCTGTGTGCTCTACACCCCCACCCTTCCTTTTTTTTATCTTCCCTTGGAATTCCTTTGTTTGCCTCACCCTTTAAAAAGAGGCTTGTGTAGCAATAAACTGAGACCTTGACAAGAATCTGCTTGGTCTCGCTCCTCTCTCTCGCCCGTTTCTCTTTCAGGCTGGATCCCCCTCGGAACCCCTCGAATAACTGAGTCCCGCTGGTCGGGGCAGTGAGGTTTGTGCCTGGGTTCACACTGACTTCCTTCACCGTGTCTCACACAGTAATAGCTGGCCATGTCCCACATTCCAGCTATGGATTTGCAGATACAGTGCATCCTTGGCACCTTCTCTGTAGCTGGCCAAGCAGCTCTTCATGGAGATAGCACCAGCATCAGGTTCTATTGGGCAATCCACCGAAAGCCTTATCCTGGAGCCTGGCACACCGAGACATCAGTGGTTACTGAAGGGGCACCCAGAGGCTGCACAGGAGAGTTTCAGGGACCTCCGAGGCTGCCCAAGTCTCCCCTAGGCTGCTCTAGTCATGTGTAAACACTTATTTGATGTTAAATAGTATCCATGGTCTCTTACCCTCACTCAGCTTCCTTATTCTCTCTGCTTAGGTTCACTTGCTGTTTGCAACCCGTTTAGTGTTTCCTGTGTGTACATGTGATCAAAGGTATTCCCATTGCTGCCCAGTATTCCCTAAGAACACCCACCAGCAGCACCTACCGTGATCAGCCTTGGATCTACTCTCACTTCTTCTGGATTCACCCAAGGATGACTATTCCAATAAGCAAGGTACCTAGAAGGTAAATTAGATTGATTTATTGATCATGCTGAAGTAATTCTGGGTAATTACCATTTAATCTGCCTCTAGCCTCCCTTTCTTTATTTCCCAGCTTGCGCTCAGGTCCCACGTGAGCCTGGAGACAGACAATTTGAGGTGCTGAAATTGGAGCAGATGTGGATCTCAGATCAGACTGTGCTGTGTGGAAAGATAGCAGATCATTCTTTGTTGGATGTTTTCTGCTTCCTGGAAGGTAAGAGACCCTGGAATCTGGGCAGGGGGCCTATCCTAGGCCAGGTACGCTCATTCAGTAGGTATGTATGACAGGCTCAGGGAGGAACCCTGCATTTTGCCTCTGGGAGCTCCCGAGGTTGAGCTCAAAGGTATTCAGCCCTGTGCCATCATCCTGACGATGAAGCGTCCACTAATGTCTTCTGCTAATTTGTCCACACCAAGGCCTCGCTTTCATTCCAGAGTTTAGTGAGAGAGTCATGTGCTCAGTCAGCATTTCACAGGGGAGATCAGAGAGGGGTTGGCCTACTGTTGTTATCACGAGTGACTCTTTGAGGACTTGCTTCTTCATGAGTGTAGAGCCCCAGCTGCTCTGAGAGGGAGTGCCTGGCACTGGACACACAAGGTGTCCATAGGATTGACACATTTCCAGTTTGGGGCGAAGATACAACCCCACTTGAAGTATGTCTTCTGAGGTTAAGTTTTGGCTCCTAACAATCTAAAGGACGCATGGAGCCAAATATTTTAGGTTATCAGCTCACACTGGTAGAGGGGTATACAAAACCATTCTCTGAGCCCCTTCCCTTGTTCTGAGTGAAAGGCCAGTGTTAGTTTTGAGAGATGGATGCAGTGGTTCCAGTATATGTACCTTTAATTTTCTGCTCCTGTATCTCTTGTGTCATGAGTGACCCCTAGGAATGAGGGGATGGAGGGGTTGATGACAGAATAACCAGTAATTAATATGCCTTAGCTAACATGGGAGAAACCAGATGAAATTAGGATTTACAAATTAGTAAATCAGTACAACTGAACTCTCGGGCACAAATCAGTATAACTGAACCCTCGGGCACCTTGCTTATTTGGGTAACACATCCCTGCGGATGTCTGATAGCAGAAAAGACTTCTTGAGGCCAGGACACAGTAGAGGAGGGATCCACACGAGACCTGTGATATGGGCATGATGTTGTTTATCATATATGAACATTTATAAACCACCTGGTTTTGCCAACGGCCATGAATCAGATGCAAATGACTTAAACATCTTGTGCTTGTGATTCCTGGTATTTCCTGTCTACCTACCTTAGTTCCTTACATTTAGGTAAAGTCTGAGAGAGAAGACAGCTCCACATACATAAGAAGCAATGTGAGTTTCATGATGGGTTAGAATTAGGTTCATTTTAGGCTTGTAGAGTGCTAAAGTCAGAGTCTACGTAAGATTGGAATTTAGGTCCTGGGATTAATGTTCCCGGTTCAAGAACAAGAGTCAATGGGTAGAAACAGAGCATAAGGGTCACGAATTAAGAGTCAGATGTTGGTGGACGGATTAAAGGGCTTTATGTTTAGAATGTGTCCTGCCTACCAGCCTATGTTTGGCATTGCTTAGGGGCGTATTGTTTTTTGTTTTTTTTAACATTTTATTAGGGGCTCATACAACTCTTATCACAATCCATACATATACATACATCAGTTGTATAAAGCACATCTGTACATTCTTTGCCCTAATCATTTTCTTTTTTTTTTTCTCGCTTAGGGCGTATTGTTATGGCTGAAAGATGTAGAGTTATGGTTTAAACAGTCTAGTTTTGGAAGTTGGTTTCTGATTTTGAGACATTAGGTCATAAAGTTGGGATTCAGGTTATAGAATATATTCAAGGTTGTGTTCCTGTTTCCAGAAATTGGGATAAATGAATTAGGCTAGTTTGAGAGTGTATGGTGTTAGGATTTGTTTTTGTTTTTAATTGGCTGTGGGTATCAGGGAGTGCTCAGGGTGTTAATAGCATTGTGGATGGTGAGGGGTTTTTCAGGTAGTTAGGAGTTCAGTGTTTGAGGAGATTATCAGTGTGTTATGAGGATGCTCAGTGTGTTAAGGGGTAAGGCTTAGTGGTTCGGGAGTTGTGGATTAGCAATTAATAGTTATTGGGTTAAGTATCAAAAGTTATTTTTGCATGTTGAAATGTAGCCTACAATGTTTTTATATTTATTAGCTGTTTGTGGCTTATTGTTAATATTTTATGTATATGACCATTAATTTATGACTAGAGGAATTTTT
Source organism: Tenrec ecaudatus (assembly GCF_050624435.1). Lineage (NCBI taxonomy): Eukaryota > Metazoa > Chordata > Mammalia > Afrosoricida > Tenrecidae > Tenrec > Tenrec ecaudatus. The sequence goes on from NC_134535.1 coordinate 174,185,022, forward strand.
ATTTCTTTTTGGAAGCCTCTTTTTTTCCTTAAAAATGGTATTCTAAAATTTTTTTTAAAAAATCGTATTCTGATTGCTCTAGTTAGAACATACAGTCCATTTTTTCCCCAAATCATTTTAGTAGGTGCTCATACAACTCTTATCACAATCCATACATCCATCCATTGTGTCAAGCACATTTGTACATTTGTTGCCCTCATCATTCTCAAAACATTTGCTTTCTACTTGAGCCATTGGTATTAGCTCCTCATTTTGTCCCCTCCTCCTCTACCCACTCTCCCTCATGAATCCTTGATAACTTATAAATTATTATTTTGTCATATCTTATACTGTCCAACGTCTCCCTTCATCTACTTTTCTGTTGTCCGTCCCCCAAAGATGGGGTTATATGTAGATATGTTTTTCTATCCCACCTTCCCTCCACCCTCCCAGTATCACCACTCTCACCCCTGGTCCTGAGGGGTTCATCTGTTCTGGATTCCCTGTGTTTCCAGTTCCTATCTGTACCAGTGTATATCCTCTGGTCTAGCCAGATTTGTATGGTAGAATTTGGATCATGATAGTGGAGGGAGGAAGCATTTAAGAACTAGAGGAAAGTTGTATGTTTCATCATTGCTACACTGCACCCTATCTGACTCATCTCCTCCCCGAGACCTTTCTATAAGGGGATGGCCAGTTGCCTTCAGGTGGGCTTTGGGTCCCCACTCCGCATTCCCCCTCATTTACAATGATATAACTTTTTGTTCTTTGATGCTTGATACCTGATCCCTTCAACACCTTGTAATCACACAGGCTGGTATGCTTCTTCTATGTGGGCTTTGTTGCTTCTCAAGCCTTTAAGACCCCAGACGCTATATCTTTTGATAGCTGCGCACCATCAGCTTTCTTCACCACATTTCCTTATGCACCCGCTTTGTCTTCAGCGATCGTGTTGGGAAGGTGAGCATCTTGGAATGCCAGTTTAATAGAACAAAGTGTTCTTGCATTAACGGAGTACTTGAGTGGAGGCCCAATGTCCATATGTGACCTTAATACTAAACCTATAAATATATGCACATAGGTCTGTTTCCCCATCATCATATGTAAATATATTTACATATGTACATGCCTTTATTTAAACCTGTATAAGTGCCCTTTCCCCCCTAGTGCTTTCCTCTATTTCTTTTGACTTTCTTTCCTCTTGTCCCACTATCATGCTCAGCCTTCATTTGGGTTTCAGTAATTCCTCTTGGTTACATTGTCCTTTATCAAGCCCTACCAGGCCTTTTACACCCTCCTCGCCACCAATTTTGGATCACTTGTTGTTCCCTTGTCCCTGGGTTTGTTAACATGACTTCCTTTTTCCTACCTCCCCACCTCCCATGTCCCCTGGAACCGTTATCTAGTTAGACCTGCAGAGATAATAATGTGCACAAAAAGAAGACAGAGCAAAACAGCAACAAAAGAAAACAAAACAACAACAAAATCCAATGGCAAAAAAAGAAAATCCTGTAAATCAAGGTCTGTTTGTTGACCTTTTGGAGTGTTTTCCAGTCGAGTTCATATAGTCAACTTTAATTTTTTTAATCATTTTATTGGGGGTTCTTACAACTCTTGTTACAAACCATACACCAGTGTATCTGACATATTCATACATATATTCCATTGTTCTCTTCTAGACATTTACTTTCCATTGAGCCCTCGGGCTCAGCTCCTCTCTTTTTTCCTCTCTCCCCCCTCCCACCCTATACAGTCAATTTTTATTATCAGTGGTGAAAGTGGACATTTATGTTTGTCCTTTTTCTGAGGTGGGGTGATGTTTTTTTTCTCTTTCCTCTAAGTATGACATTTTTACTTTTAAAAAATAGGAATGTATGTTAGCATATTCACATTGAACTATATTTGTTTCATGTTAGATTTGTAGAGGGTTTTTTTTAGTACATTTTATGTGTCTATTTAGATAATTCTCTTTTTGCATTAATTGCTGTATTACGGTGCTTATTTTCTTATCTTAAATCAACTCTGGGTCAGATTCCAATTAATCATGGTATATAATTATTTCAATGTGTTGTCAGACTCAGTTCCCAATATTTTTAAGAACTTTTTCATGTAGATCCATTATCAATATTCGTCTGCAGTTTTCTTGAAGTATCATTATCTGACCTTGTGAGGTGGTGAGTGTATTGTGCCAACCTGGGTGATAAACACATGTGGAGTTAATTGAAGAGCGGAAGGATAAATGGCTCGGGTGAGCCTCACCTTTCAAGTTCTGAGGTCTCTTGCTTTGTGATGCTCGGACCAGGGTGCAGTTGCCTTAGCCAGTGGCTTCCCTGCTTCAACTGACAAGGCTCACTTCCTGCAGACATCCCCGAGGAGAAGCCACTTAGACCTACCCCGATGCTGCCCTGGGTACTGAAGCAGCCACATGAAGACCCCTGCCAGCACTGAGATGCTTACACGTTGACTGATTCGGCTTTCCTACTGCAGTTGGCATCATAGTGTGTGTTTTGTGAGATGGAGGAGGACTTTGTGGATTGGTGTTGGACATATAGGTTAATGTTGGACTTGTGGGCTTGGGCAGCACTGGGTTGGGATGTTTTCTTAATGTGCACGTACCCTTTATATAAAACTATCTCTTATACATATGAGTTTCTGTGGATTTGTTTCTCTAAAGTATCCAGACTGACACACCTTGTTAACAGGTTATTACTGGTCTCATAGTAGTCTCATGGTAGTAAATGTACTCTCATCACCATTGTTATGTTTGCACCCAATAACTTGAACAAGCAACAACAACAAAAAACAAACCCATAAAGTGTTTATTCATAGTGTGTGAATCATCTGGCCTATAGCCACCAGAATCTTCAACTTTAATCTGTTTAACAGTTAGCCTTCAAGTTTCTCATGGGACTTAATTGTGATTCAGTTGACTGTAGACCTTCTGAGCATCCTGAAACCCACTCAACTCTCATAGATCGCTTGCTCTGGCTGGATCCTCTGGTCTTGCAGCTGATTCCTCAGTGTAGAGCAGTGGTTCTCAACCTTCCTAATGCCTCGACCCTTTAATACAGTTCCTCATGCTGTCGTGACCCCCAACCATAAAATTATTTTCGTTGCTACTTCATAACTGTAATTTTGCTACTGTTATGAATAATAATATAAATATCTGATATGTAGGATGTATTTTTATTGTTATAAATGGAACATCATTGAAGCATAGTGATTAGTCATAAAACAATTTATAATTATATATTGTGAAATATTTATTTCTAATGACAAATTAAGTTTTGTCTTGAAGCATGGTGTAGCATGAGTAACAGTCTTCACGCCAGGTACTAGTATGTGGGCAGATCTTCACAATGACAGACCTGCCTGGACATAGAGAAGCGGTGTCTCGGTTCCTAAAACCATTGGAAATATGTGTTTTCCGAAGGTCTTAGGCAACCCCTGTGAAAGGGTTGTTTGACCACCAAAGAGGTTGTGACCCACAACTGAAAACTGATGGTGTAGAGGGATAAATAATGTACACTACTCTTGACAGACAAATAGTCACTCACACCTGAGTAACTGTGTGCTGCCCTCACACTCGAGCTCAAGATGGGAAATACGCTGCTGGGTGGGTCGTAGAGACTTTCCTTCAGTCCACCTCCAGGAGAATGGTGTAAATCAATGAGGGACAGGAATTCCTCAGTGATTTTATCATCACTTTATTCTATTTTTTTTAAACACAAAAAACCCATTCCTTCTTTTTAATAAGAGAGCTTATGTTCCAGCAAAGGTCGCATGAAAGGTTTGGCATCTGTTACCATGGAAACAACTTGTGTGAACATAACTAACACACTGGTATTTTGTGCCTGTCTTGTGTATTGGTTAGTGCTTTGTCAGGTTGTTGTTATTAGATGTCATTGAGTTGATTCCACATCGTAGGGACCCATACACAGCAGAAGGAAACACTGCCCTCTCCTCTGCCAGACTCACAGTTTAGGATGAACCCATTGTTGCCATCACGGTGTCAATCCATTTAGTTGGGAATTCCTATTTTTCACTGCCCCTCTGCTTTACCACATACGCTATCCTTCTCCAGGGACTGCTCCCTTCTGACACCAGTGTCCAGAGTGTGTGCTAGGAACTCTCACTGTCTTTACCTATAACTAGCACTCTGAGCTCACTTCTTCTAAGACAGACTTGTGTGTGCTTTTGGAGACCAATGTTATTTCAGTATTCTTTGCCAGCATTACAATTCAGTCAAATTGGTTCTTTTTTTTCCTTTTTTATTTTTCAAATAGATTCTTATTCAGTCTTCCTTATTCAGTGTTCAACTTCCACATACATATGAGGCAATTGACAATACTGTGGTTTGGGGGGAACCTAGTCCTCAAAGTAAGATCCCTGCTCTTCAACACTCTAAACCAGCCTAATAAGGCTTATTTATCCAATACAATGTATCTATTGATTTCTTGACTGGTGGTAGAATGACTATCACCATGCTGGGTGTTTTGTGGGTATTTTTTATGTCAGTTAACAGTTTTCTGGAAGGAGTTAGAACTTAGTCAAGCTTAGATTTAGAATGTTGCTCACAGAGGGGCCTGGAAGGCAACCTTTCTCTGCAACCAGCCAATGTGAGAGCCCTGAGTTGAAGCCTGTCCTTAAGACCCGGTGGAATGGAGAGACTTATATTCAAGATATGCTTGATGACTGGTACACATGAGCGAGTCTAAAACAAACTGTGCTTTTCTCTAGTGGCCTGACTGCTGATTAGTTTCAGAGGAGCTCTAATCTGCACCCTCTATCCTATAACTGCAACCTCACACATCCCTGCCTTCACAGACACCTGGGGGCTGCAGAAGGGCAGTGCCAATGATGTCCAACTAGCCACTCAGGCTACTGCCTCCCTACTTTATCCGAGCACAGCCTCTTCCCAGCCATTCATTTTGTTTTCCTGCCAAACCAGGTTCCGCTTGGAGCATGCTTCACAAGCTCAAGCCTAGGCACTAGCTTTTCCTTCTCTCTAGAAGACCAAGACTATGGATGGGACACTAGGACCCAAGTCAATAAGCCCTCTCCTACAGTTTGTGTTGTTTTCCATCTGTCAGCATTACCTAGAGCTTGGAATCCAGAATCTAGGCCAAGATGATGAATCATCTCTTTCCTGGACGCATCTTGTACTTTTAAGCTTCTGCCCTCACCCTGGCTCTTGGCATCAGCCATCTACCTACCCCTTGCCATTCCTTGACTGTGGGCTGCAGCCTTTCCCAAAGGCTTTAGCATTGGACATCCATAAACCCAAGAGCTTAAGAGAGGAGCAAACAAGGCTTCCCCTGGCTTGTTCTCTGGTTCAGGAGATCTCTGTCTTGGCCAAGGTGCATCTCGGGTGTCCTGTTGGTGTCCCTCTGTCTCTTGTTGTCCACCTCCACAGCTAGTTTCTCTAGTTACCACACTCTACGTAAATGGGCTGCCCAACTCTAGGCATTTCTTCAAACACAGTAGATAGTGTAAAGAGTACACAGGGGCGAAGGGCCCGGAGCAGGTTAAGCTTGGTGAGGAGCTCAGCCTGGGTTGGAGTGGCATAGGTGAGCATGATTGAGCTGGATCACTTTAGCCAAATACGTCGAGGGTTACGGTCTGAGGTGCAGTACAGGCTGGTAAAGGATGTTCTTCATAAACTATTCCTTTCTTCAGTTAGATTGCTGGTGAAAGGAAGATATCTACCTTCAATGGAGCTTGGGAATTTTGAGCCCTCAAAAACTTCCAACTTATTGTGAAATGGAATACTGTATATATAGGATGTGGATCCCAAGTTGATCATGATATTTGAGGAATTAGTAAAACTGTTCTGTAAACATAGAGTGGGCTCTGTTTTAAATGCAGACACCCTCAGCTCAGAGCGGGGTTTTGATCCTGGGGGGTGAGCGGGGGGTGGTGGTCACTATTTAGCGCAAGAAGTCCAGGCCAAGAACCTGCCATGCCTTCTCAGCATTGTCTGTTCATCTGTTTGAGAACAGAGATTTGCCACAGAGAAACATGGTCCAGTCTAGGGAATTAGAAATCTGTTACTGCTGTCTTGCACATTGAAGCATCACAAGAAAGGATTTCAACTTCTGACTGGGTTGTGAACCAAATCCATTCACCTGACTCCAGACAGGGTGAGCCACTCTGGAGTTCCTGGGGGCAGCGCTGGGGTGGAAGAGCTTAAGGGGAAGCAGGAGGCATCTGTGCTTCCTGGAGTCTGACCCCAGGAGAGCGCCAGTGTACAGGCTGCCCAAGGTCTTGGTATCTTTTGTATCTCCCTGAATGATAGAATTCGCTGGGTAAGTAACCAGTTTGTAAAAGGCTGGTTGCCTGGTGGTGGCCTAGTGGTTACAGCTTGGGCTGCTAACTGCAAAGTCAGCAGTTCAGAGTTACAAGTAACACCCAGGGAGAAAGACGGGTTCTACTCTAAAGAGTCACAGTCTCGGAAACCCACAAGGGGGTGGTTCCACCTTCTCCTAAAGGGATGCTGTAATCGGCATCCACTCGATGGCAGTGAGTTAGGTTTTAGGTTTGGGTTGTTGATGACAATGACAACTCAGTGTCCATTTGCTGTGCCCCCACTTTGATTCAGTCTCCATTGAATTCTTTCTGCTTATTAACCAAGGATGTAGGCCATCTTCCCCTCAGGGAGAGTGCCTTCGAAGTAGATTGCCTGCACTCCTCTCCAACCAGCTCCTCTCCAGGGACCTGCCTAGGTCATCTATCAAACTGCATTGGGTCACTACAAATAATGCTACATTAAAAACGTTATTTATCTTTAGGTCAAAAGTGCACTCACTATGGGGGGATTGTATACTTCTTCCTTCATTCAAAAATCTGTATGTAAATTTCAATCTAATAGATGATATGTAAGTGTTTATATGGAGCCCTGTTTGACATGTGTTAAGGGTTGGACTGCTAATCTCCCGGTCAGAGGTACAAACCCATTAACTGCTTCTCATGGCTTTATAGTCGTTGTAACTCTGTAGAGCAGTTCTCCTGTGTCCTATGAGCTGCTTATATGTCTCACTACTTAATAGTGAGTTTTAAAGTGTTTCTAAAGTGATTTTGCAATTTCTAAAGTGTTTATAATTCCTCTAGAAAATAATCTTCAGTGTATAACAGCTTTTTATATCACCCATTTAAAAGGTTTTCAGTTGCTTGAATCAACATAACCATCTTCAAGGTTCATGGATTTGTCATTCTCCTTGAGAGTCACCCAGTAAGGAATTGATAGTTCTGTTAGCTGTGAGGTAGGGATCCAGCTTTTTTGTTTCTTCTTTTTGACAGCTTATTTGACTATGTTTGTCCAATTTATAATTGATTGCCCAATCTCTCTTTATTATAAAGTCATCTTTTACTCACATCTCTGAAAATTATGAATTTTATATTTTATTGCTCATGTTATAAGCATGTTTTCCTTCACTCAATAAGGGCACCGTTAACAGTATTGGGGACTTTGTGTGTTAAGAAGAGCGACAGTACAGTAACAGCATCTGGACCTCCAGGTTATGTGTTGCTCACATTGTATTCTCCCATCAGCCTGCAGGTTTTGAGTCACCAGCAGCTTAGAGGAAGGAAGAAGTGCCTGGATTGGGCATTATTATTTCTCGGACGTCCTCATGCGAGATTGAAATTTATGAACACCATTAGAGCTGATCGAGATAAACAAAATAGAGCATCCCAGTTGCCGCAGTGTCCTAAGGACCAAAGAAAATGACCAAGGCTCAGGTGATTCTGATGTGTTTTATCCTTTTCTGTATTTCCTACTGGCATTGTGGAAGCCTCTATAGCACTGATGCAGTTCATTGGAGAATGAAAATTAGAAATAGTAGAAGTTAGAGATAAACTTTGACTCTGATTTCCACATTGGGCTGGAGAAGATTAGGAATATATTGATCATAGGATTAACACTAAACTATGGACATTGAACATAATACATCACTAATGATTCTTTGAATGACATTATCTTCCAACTCATAATTCATTGTTCTATGGCCAACACAGGAGAATCATTCAAATTATATGCTATGCCTCGTTTTTAAGGAGAAATAAGATCACTTCTTTAGAAGAGTTTGGTTTCCATGGGATTTTTGTTTTAGTTTCTTTAATGGTTCTTTCTGAAGGTGATGTGTTATATAATCTCCCAAACAGCAGCATTCTCATTAATGTATCTAAAATGGGCCTTATAGCAATAGTGGTTTAAAAATGGCTGACAGATTCTCACCTCCTCTAACTATAGATGCAGCAGAAAGAATCAACCGTCAACATCAGGTTTGATTCATATGCAGCAGACCTTAAATATACCTGTACTCTCCAGTATTTTTCAGTTATGACACCAGTTATTATTCCCACAGTCTTCTCCCACTCAGCTCATTAAATTTTTGCAGTGGCCATGTACAAATTACAGTGCAGTCCAGAGTCACAGGTACACGTTTTATTAAATACCAGTATGTAATTTGGTATCAGAATCAGTAGGCTACACATTGGGATTCATATTAAAGAACCATGTAGACAAATTTGCTCTTCTCTAGGACAGGCCTCTTCTCTCTGTCCCTCTCAGACATTTTGCCCCTTGAAGGTAGGCTCATTTCATAGTTCCATCTGTATAGCCTGCTTTCGGCTACTTGGGGCTTTCCTCCTCTTGATCTTGCCTGCCTGTCGCACTATCTTGGTTGAAAAGCCCTTTCTGGACCTGTCACCATTGGCTCTGTCACTGTGTCCCTTCTGTCCTGGTCATTGTCTCCATTGGTGCAGCTCTTGACCCATGAATAGTACAGTTCATTTTGCAGGAGCAGCAGGAGACCAGTCCCTATGAGGCAGAGGTTCAAAATGGTTCATGATTTGCTCAGCAGCATCTCACAAAACCCAATAGTCATCAAGTAAATAAATCCCTCTTCAAGATGTGGAAGCTGGTGAGTCCCAAATCTATATAGAGGTCAGGGATCAGTCTGTAGGGTTCTCCTCATTCATGTGTTTGCAAAGGCTGATGAACCACATCATCAGGTCAGACCACAGTCCACTGCCTCACAAGGTGAAGTTGTTGAATCTGGTCAGATAATAGGTTGCAGGGGCTGAGGAACCCAAATGGGAAGGTCAGACAGCAAGCTGTTGGCTCATGGAGTGGAGGAAGATCTCAAGTCAGGTCACACAGGTGGCTTGCAGTTGCCATTCAAGGCAATGGCTCATAAATTTCTGGAAGCTGGCAAATCCCTATTCCATGGGTTCATTCTGAACTATGTGGCTGCAGGGCTAAGAAAACCAAATCAACAGGGCAGATGACAGGCCATTGTCTCACTGCCTCTTCTCAACCATGCCTGCAGGCATTCTTTCTCTCCCTCTGGATCTGATGGCTTCTTGGCCCAACCTAGCACCTTCCCTGCCTAGGCAAGATTAGGAGGGCTGCAGAGGTCCACCCAGTAGCAACAGAACTAGGAGGGGTCCCTTGCAGAGCATGTGGTGAAAGATGGCAGGTCCAAGAGGACCTGCAATTAAAGTTAAGGCAATACTGTCTGAAGGTGGCTGAGAAGACTTTGTCCTAAGGTTGTCATGAGGAGCTTGTGCTAAGGTGGCCTTTAAGAGCTTAAAAAGTTGTTCTGCATTCAGGAAGGCCGATATTGTCTATGAACAATCTGATCTTGGGTCTGAATTATAGCTTCTTCTGATTCCGAGTTGTACTTTGTCCATCAATACACCACTTTGATCTATTGAGTTTTGTTTGGCCATAACAACAGATTATCAAACCGCAAAGCGAGACAAAGAGTGGTGTGGGAGAAATAACTTATGTTATTATGCCTATTGCCACTGATGATACAGAGTCTCTTATCATGGTGGTACTGCTAGCACTCCTAATTCCATTTCACAATGTACTGTAAACTTGTTTGTTATATAAACAGGTGTTTATCTACTTTGTGTGAGTATAAATGTGAGCTATTTCTAGCTCATTCACATAATTTCACTCATACTCAAAATTCTAATTTTGTGAGTGGGTGCATTATTTTGAAGCATGGGGGTCCCCAACACTTGAACAGTGATCCTCGGGAGTGGCATTGCAATTGTGGCAAATATTACACAGACAGACAGTGGGACACAGAGGCTCTTCATCCCATGTCAGGTCTGAGAAAGTGAATGTATTTTGCAACGGGTATATATAATGGAGCTTGCAGATCTTTCCATAAGGCATACACATCATGAAGTTAACATACACATAGTCAATGGGTAATATCATAAGCGGATAACATAAGAAACAAGCAAGATGGTGAGTCACCATCTTGACCTAGTGATAGTTGACTTCAAGCCCGCCCTGAACCCTCCCCAGGCTTTTGCTACATTTATGGTGGGTTGGCTATACAACCTGATTGCTCCCATCTACAGATCACCCTCAGGCATAGAGAAGTAGCCAGGCACAGAAATGATTCCTCTACTATGGGAGCTTCTTTAAGATTGCTATTGTGGGCGGCACATCATTTGGCCTTGAGAATGTGTGTTTGAAAACATTTCTCTCCCAGAACAATGGAGATCTTTCTGAAAGTAGGGCTAGCTTTCCAGGCCCGTGGTTGTGAATGTAGAAATAAGGTCAAATACCTTCTACCAAGTCCTCAGTTAACCACACATTATGGAATGTACTATCACAATAGTTTTTATTACTGTTTTGCTTTCTTTACTGTATGATAATTTTTTTAAATCTTCAAATGGAAAATACAGCATTAAATACACTCCTCTTACTACAGGAATCACTGACATTCAACGATGTGGCTGTAAAGTTCACCCGGGAGGAATGGCAGCTCCTGAATCAGGCTCAGAAGACGCTCTATCAAGATGTGATGTTGGAGAACTATCGCAACCTGGTTTCCATTGGTGAGGAGAGCTCTCAAGTCCTTGGCCCTGTCACTGGCTTTTCCTATCTTATGTGTTAAAATCCTTGCAGTGTCTGTGGTGTTCTCAAAGAGGTAGATTCTCATTGCATTCTCTGGTCCTATGTTAGTGGGTAAGGTCTTCTACCCTTGAGAGAACACTATTTACTTTGTTCCTTTGAATATTATTTTCCTAGAATTACAACATTCTTCAGGCTTTACAAACTTTAGGTTAATTTTGGTGTGTTTAAGATTCTATAATTTCTCATAAATAGGTTATCTAGTTGTCACCCCAGAAGCCTTCTCGCAATTGGAACAAGGAGAACTGTTGGAACAAGGTGAACTATGTTCAGTGTTAGAAACAAGCTATAGTGGAATTTTTTCAGATGCATGGTCAACTAATTCAACTGGTAGAAGCCCTCACATCCATGGCAGGTGCTGGAAAATGCATAAAAGTGTGTGCTTCTTCGAATGTGAGTGCTTACTTTTCCTAGCTATTGAGAGAAGTGCTCCGGTAGCTCTTATGAGGTTAGATTTCCATTTACTTGTTTTATACTGTTGTATGGTTGCTTCCAGAATTTTCTTTAAGATTTCAGAACTTTCCCTCTTTTATAGGCTCCCACTTTACTATGAAAATCCATCTTGCAAGCCTCTCTCCAAACAGAGAACTCTGAGTTTGTAACTGTCCTCCGAATACAGCACTTTCCTCTCCTGCTGAGTAAGAGTGGATTGCCCTTTGCAGTGTGCAGCATCATCTTGCATCTTGAGCTCCCACCATGAAGGGGTCTCCTTTGTGCTTCCTTAGCTTCCCCCCTTGGAGTTTCTCTAAAGGTTTTGGTGTCCATTTTCTCATTTGTTGTCCTGTTCCTTTAAAGTTTTCTTCATGCAGATGATATCAGTTCTTTCTGTTTTCTTAGAGAGATGTTCAAATTGCCTTCTGTGTCGGAATTCTTTAACAGACATGTTTCTCCATATTTTACTCCTTTTGGCGAAACACATTTATGACTTCTGTTCATTTCAGGTATCTAAAATCATCATCCTAACAAGAAAATTATTATCAGCTTAGAATATACTTTAGCACTATACCTTCCATTTTTATACCTGTAAGATTTTTTTTAAAGTTGTCTGTTCCTCCAATCATTTTGTGAGTGGAAAGGGCATTTTTAACATCCTACGTTCTTGGTTTTCGCATTAAATGCATGTCTGCTGTATGTTCCTTAGCACGCAGTGTGCCTTCCTTAGGCCCACCCCTTCTGAACAGGTCCCAAACTCAAAAACTGACCTTTGCCGCTTCTAAAGAATATTTTTGCAGTATATTCCAACAGATTTGTTGTTGTTTTTCAAATAATGCATAGTATACTCAGTGTTGCTCTCTCTCTTGTTTTCTGTCTTTTGAGTAGCCTTTTGAGGGACATATATTGAGGGACATATATATGATGTCTTTTTTGTCATCCCCAACTCATCTGGTCTCAGTCATTAGTCTTCAGTCAGCAGTCTTTTATTCCTCAAGTTTATTCTTTACATAGTCTCTAGGCTCTGTGATCTAGTTACTTTGGCTAGCTTCTACTTGGATCTGAGTAATTGATGATCAGTTCGATAGTTAACCCCTGGGCTTGTTTTGACTAATGAACTTCTCCATCATTTCTTTCTACAGATGTGGTTGATTTGATTATCCTTTGTTCCATTCACAAAGATTCATGTGTAGAGTTTCCATTTCTGTGGTTTAATAAGGAATTTGTTGTGAATTCATCATTAGTCTCAAATTTTTTCGGTAAACTTGTGTGTTATTTCTGTCACTAAGACCCACATTTTCCAACTACTGATACTCTTCCAAAATTTTACATTCATCCATGTACATGATTGTATGGTTGATCAATGTCAGGCTGCAAAAGTTATGTGAAATTTTCAATATATATAGTTTTAATCATTTTGGGGAGTTCTTACAGATATCGTAACATTCCTTAGTTCAGTCATATCGAGCAGCACTGTCCCATTGTTACCGCAGCTTTAAAATATTTTCTTGAATCCCTTGATATCAGCTCCCCTTTATCCCCTCCTTCCCCCACCCTCAATGTTTTTATTGTGGGAAACAGAACCTGGATGAAAGTGTGAGCAGCCTTATCTCTGTACTCCTGACCACAGGGCTAGAAAGACCAGTGCTAGTGTTAGAAGAAAACCTCCACAAGCCCCAAGAAAAAAGCTAGAGCTGATCATGCACACTCTCCAGGTAGTTTTCTCCACAACTGCCCTCCAGTAAGCTGTTAGTGTACAGCTCCTACAGGCGCCTGCTTTCTTGCTACTCAGCTGAAAGATGCCTAGCTTTAAAAGTAACCAGGTTCCCTTTGTTGCTGTCACTCAAGGAACCAACTCTCCCTTTGTCTCTTAAATGTCCTCTGGATGAGTCCTAAGGAACGGTTGTGTAATGGAAAGGCAGAAATAAAAAGGCTTTGTATTCATTGACCAATTTATATAGTCTCAGGGCATGCAGTGGCTCCTTCTCCCCCCCTCCCTCTTCCCCCACCAACACACACACACACAAACACCTACCTACCTAACAAAGTAGGCAATTTTTTTACTCTGGGGGTCCCTGAACTAATTGGATGAGCAACTTAAGACCAGTTCTCAGAGAAGATTGAGGGGAGTGATTGGCCCCTGAGCAGGCAGAACAGTAGCAACATGTCCACTCAGGTAATGAAAGCTGTGGCAGATAGTACTTAGCCATGTGCTTGAATGAGGTACCATTAAGGTAGGACTATAATGAGAGGAGAATGTGAGGATGATTGTGTGTGTCTCTGTGTGTGTTTTAATCCTTTTATTGGGGCCTCGTACAAAAGAATTCAGGCTATTCCCACATTCATACTTGTCCGTTCTGTTGTGTCTGTGCCTTCTGGAGTCTTGCATGCCTCCCTACTATATAAATGACCTCTCTCTCTTACTCTGGCATCGGAAATGAGGCAACTGTACCCCGTTTTTGCTGTCTGCTTTATCTTCTTTAATTGCACATGCTATTCCTAAGGCCGCATTCGACTGTGGGGCTGGATCCCTCGCTTTAGGTTTGCTTTAACAGTTGGTGCACAAATCTAAAACACACTTGTAGTAACTGATCGTACTTGCAGGCATATGAATATTGGCAGAATTATACTTCAGGGAATATCTTGCCATGTTACTTCTTGATGATGAATATGATGCCAGTCTTCTTGAATTTGTCGATCTCAGCCTTCAAACCACTTGATTATCTAATTAAAAATAGCCAGTACCGGTCTATTTAAGTTTAATAATTCATACAATTATCAATTTTAAACATTCCATTTTGTTTTGACAACTTGAAAATTTTTCTTGATAATACTTCATATATTCCACTTCAAATTATTAGAGGATGTTTGCAGCTATTTTTTCTCATTTTCAGTCATGCCATGTCAACCACTGAAGGTCCCCAAAGCTCATCCTCCATCCACATCATTACTGTTGACTGTACTTTGAGGATTTAGTACTTCTTCAGTGTTATTTCATTGCCATTAAACCTGAGGGGTTCATGTTCCAGGAGTCGATCACCAGGTCTTCCTCCCAGTCCCTATTTCTGGAGATTCCACTAAGACCTGTGCGCCGTGGGTGGTCCTGCTTGTCTTTGAAATACTATGTGGCATTGCTTCTGCATCACAGCACCATGCAAGCCACCACAGGATGGCACTGGAAGATGAGTGGTATGAGCTAGAATACAGGCTCCATGAACATAAAGAATGTGTTTCTGTGCCACAATATCTTTCAGACATACCTGTAAAAATCGTGTTTTCCCAAGCAGAACATTCTGCATTTTCCACATTCCCAACTTTATTAGTGCTCAGTTGTCTTTTAGTAAAGATTGCCTTAGCACCCCTGTGGTCTACTGGTCTCAGTGTCTTCCTTGTATTATGTTTGTTGAATATTTTCGTTGTCCTCTTTAAGCAAATACCAAATCTGTGTTCATTCATCAGTTTCATATCCAACCTGATTTCTACAATAACTATTTTTACCATTTGGATTGTTTACACGATTGTATTTCTTCCAGTAGGCAATAAACATTAAGCATAGTGTGTTATTTATATAAGAGGGTTGTCACTAAAGATCTACTTTGTATCAATGCATATTTTAAGGGGTCCATTTTAAATCAAGATGTTGAAAGGGTCAATGTGTTCTGTTCTTTTCTAGAAATCCTGAAAGATGATGATCATTTGCTTGAGCACTTGCAGTGTGAAGCATGCATGGACACAACGGAATGGTGCTCAAAATTTAATAAAATGGAAAATATTGTTTCTCAGCACAAAAATAATTTTCCTCCAAAGGAAAATGATGAGATGTTTGGCTTACATGAAAAAATTTTAAAATCAGATTTAATCATTCTGGAATTAAATCAGAACAGAAGCAACAAAATACATAAGACGGTTGTGCACAATGAAGATGAGAAAACTTTTCTCCATGTTGAGCAAGAGCAGTTTTGTACTGAAATGAAACTCCCTGAGTGTGAACCACCCAGGGTCATGAAGTCACACTGCATTCAGCATCAGGAGTCTGATGAAATCGAGAAACCACGCGTAGGGGATAAATGTGGGACAACCTTCATCGAGGATTCTTTCCTCTGTGAGCATCAGTGCATTCATGTACTAGATAAGACCTATGAGTGCAGTCAGCGTGGGCAAGAATTCAATAGAGTGTTCAAACTCAATGAACATTATCAAAAAGATCATGAAGGACAAAACCTATATAAATGCTTGGAATGTGGCAAAACTTATCACAGTAAATCATACCTCAAGGGATTTCAGGAAATTCATGTGACAGAGACGCCCTACGTATGCAGTAAATGTGGGAAAGGCTTCACCAGGAACAGTGATCTCACTGCTCATCAGCAAAGTCATACAGGAGAGAAACTCCATGTGTGTGATGAATGTGGCAAAAGCTTCATTCAGAAAGCACATCTCAAAACTCATCTACAAATTCATGCAGGAGTAAAACTGTATGTATGTGGTGAGTGTGGTAAAGCTTTCAATCAAAAGCAACACTTTATAGCACATAAGATATTTCACAAAGGAGAGAAATCCCATGTGTGTGGTGAATGTGGGAAAGCCTTTATCTGGAAGAAAGACCTCACTGTTCATCTGCAAACTCATACTGGAGAGAAACCCCATGTATGTGGTGAATGTGGCAAAGGCTTTATCAGGAAGAAAGACCTCACTGTTCATCTGCGAACTCATACTGGAGAGAAACCCCATGTATGTGGTGAATGTGGCAAAGGCTTTATCAGGAAGAAAGACCTCACTGTTCATCTGCGAACTCATACTGGAGAGAAACCCCATGTATGTGGTGAATGTGGCAAAGGCTTTATCAGGAAGAAAGACCTCACTGTTCATCTGCGAACTCATACTGGAGAGAAGCCCCATGTATGTGGTGAATGTGGCAAAGGCTTTATCAGGAAGAAAGACCTCACTGTTCATCTGCGGACTCATACTGGAGAGAAACCCCATGTATGTGGTGAATGTGGCAAAGGCTTCATCTGGAAGACTACTCTCACTTATCATCAGCAAACTCATACTGGAGAGAAACCTCATGTATGTGGTGAATGTGGCAAAGGCTTCATCAGGAAGACTACTCTCACTTATCATCAGCAAACTCATACCGGAGAGAAACCTCATGTATGTGGTGAATGTGGAAAAGGCTTCATTCAGAAAACACATCTCAAAAGCCATCTACGAACACATACTGGAGAGAAACCCCATGTATGCGGTGAGTGTGGAAAAGCCTATTTCTGGAAGACTGCTCTCACTGTTCATCAGCGAACTCATACTGGCGAGAAACCCCATGTATGTGATGAATGTGGGAAAGCCTTTATTTGGAAGACTGCTCTCACTTATCATCAGCAAACTCATACTGGAGAGAAACCCCATGTATGTGGTGAATGTGGAAAAGCCTTTATCTGGAAGAATGAGCTCACTGTTCATCAACGAACTCATACTGGAGAGAAGCCCTATGTATGTGGTGAGTGTGGAAAAGCCTTTATCAGGAAGAATGAGCTCACTGTTCATCTGCGAACTCATACTGGAGAGAAACCCCACATATGTGGTAAATGTGGAAAAGCTTTTATCAAGAAGACTTCTCTCAGTGTTCATCAGCGAACGCATACTGGAGAGAAACCCCACATATGTGGTGAATGTGGCAAAGCCTTTAGCAGGAAGTTTTCTCTCACTGTTCATCAGCGAACTCATACCGTAGTGAAACCCTATATATGTGATGAATGTGGAAAAGGTTTTATCAGGAAGAAAGACTTCAGTGTTCATCAGGGAACTCATACTGGAGAGAGAGAAACCCCAGGAATGTAGTGAGTGTGGGAAAGACTTCATTTGAAAGCATATCTCAAAACTCATCTACGAACTCATACTGGAGAAAAACCTTCTATGTGTTGAGTGTGGTAAAGCTTTCAGCCAGAAGCGATGCCTTACAGCACATCAGAGATTTCACAAAGGAAGGAAGCCCTTTGCATGAATTAACTGTGGAAAACCTTATATGTGGAACTCAGGTCTCATGAAGCATGAGAAAATTCCCAACAAGAAAACCTTTTATTTGAGTTAGTATAACAAAGCTTTCAAAAGAAAGGAAGAAGTGCTAGAGTTTGGCCTGGGCCAAGCGTGGCAACAGACTATTGTGACTTACCACACATATGGGTACCCATGTTCTGCATTGCTGTCCCTCTACTGACATGCCCACTGTGGTGGGGAGAGGACCTTTCAGACTTCCACAGGGTACATGGGTACCTTATTGCTCTTCCAGCTTTCAGTGCCCGAAAGAGAGCTGAACCTAGTGTTTCTGGATGACAGCTATACCAAGCAGTAGAGTGCCTACCCAGATGCCAGTTGTGCCTGCCCCATCTGCATGCTCTTTGTTACTCCCCCCGCTGGAGACAGTATAGAACTACAATAAAAATAAGAATAAAGAAAATAGAAGATGTGTGGGAGCAATTAATCCAGAGGTTGAATGGACCACAGGAAACCTCAGCCTCCACGACGCTGAGCCCAGAACTAGAATGGTGACCAGCTTCCACTGCTAATTACTCTGAAAGGGATCACAAAAGAGGGTCCTGAGTAGAGTGGGAGAATAAAGTGGATCAAACCCCAAATCATAAAATAGATCAGGCTTACTGGTCTGAAGGAGTCTTGGAATCCCCAGACTGTGACCTTTAGTGACTCTTCACTCTTGGACCTGTACTCACTCCTCTGACTCAGCTTTCAGCCCAACAATATACCGGCTTGGAGGGAAGAATAACATCAAAGAGGTGTATACTCTTAAAACAATCAACCATACAAAATCAAAAGGACAGCATTTGCTTATGGATAAAAACTTAAAACAAGAAGGGACAGGAATAAGGATGAATAATAATGATAAAACATGGAGGGCGGAAGTGGGAAGAGTGCTGGTATATCTTGGGGACTGTTACCAATGTATGAATTGTTGAATGGAAAACTAATTTACTCTGTAAAATTTTAAATCATAAAAAAAGTTTAAGAAAAAGGAATAGCTCATGTCTCTTCAATGATTTCATGTAGGATAGTTACCATGTATCTGTAATGAATGTGTGTAACAAACTTTTACCTATGTTTCTAAGTTTTCTTGACATTAACACACAAAATTGAAAAGCCTTAAATTCAGTCAAGATGGGAAACTCTCCACAGGCAGTCATGTGACAGCACATACTAGTGATCTCATGCAGAAGGAAAGCCCTGGCAATACAGTGACATTGCAAATACCCTCTGGTTTCTCTCACTGTGTCAGTAAACTACATTAGGATTTTAACCAATGTAGTTCTGGTTGGCGGGCCTTTAGACAGAAAGGAGTCATGTGACACTAGTGAATTTGTACAGCAGAGACAGCATATGAATACAGGGCATGTGGCAGTGCGCATGCATTTAGTGACTGGCAGCACCTCTAGTATCCAATTACGTTTTCTTGGATGTTCCACAAAGCCCATGGGATAAACTGATACACTAATTGGACAGAAAAGGGCTGGACAAAATGTCTGTATTTACATTGTATGACTGAACTGTAAATCCTCCAGGAAATCATATGAATACAGAAACTGGGAAAGCCTGATAGACTCATCCTGTGTGCACATGTACCTTGATATCAAGGCCAACATCTGATTTTACACTTGATCTCTTTTGACCCATGTTAACTACGTTAACTAGAGAAATACTGTGACCATAGAACAGGAATACGAATGGCTTTCCTCTCATGCAAAATTCTTTGGAAGGTGGATTATTGCAGATGTAGTTAAGTTAAAACATAACCCTTTATCCTTTGAGATCCTTTTTGACCCATTTAAAATCTATTGTAGTTTTTAATATTCCTCTTCTTTTCAATTGAGCTTTATCTCTGATTTACTTTGTTGTTGTTTTTAAAAATATATTTTTCTATATATGAATTCCATAATGCCGAATCGTGGTATTGCTGGATCACATGGGATTTTGAGTTCTGGTTGTTTTAACTAGTGCCACATTGTTTTCCACAGTGGCTGTATGTATTTATTTATAAGTCCACCAGCAGTATATATGAATCCCAATTCCTCCATATCCTCTCCAGCATTTGTTGTTTTGCTTCTTTGGTTTGGCCTGGCATTGTAGGAGTTAAGTGCTTTAAATTTGCATTTGTGGTTTGAATTTGCATCTTCCTGAAGGCTAGTGATTGTGAGCATTTTTTATATGTTTGTTAATAATTTGTACTTCATTTTTGGTGAACTGCCCGTTCATGTCTTTTTCCCATTTTTTGATTCAGTGTCTTGTTTTCTTATTGAGATGTTGTAAAGTTCTGTATATTTTTGTAATTAGTCCTTTGTTCGATGTGTTATTGGTAAAAATATTATTCCGATCTGTGAGCTCTTGTTTCACTCTTCTAATGCTGTCTTCTCATGTGTATAAGTGGTACAACTTATTTATATCCAACTTGAGAGTATTTTTCTATCCCATGGCCTTTGGGAAGATTCAAGTCTCTCCTAAATTCCCCAAGGCCCAAAATGATAATCAGGTAGGTTTATAAGGACAAAAACTGCAGCCAGTTTGGCAATCAGGAAGGGTTGAGGATATTACATTCCTTTCAGTGGGTAAGCAGTGAAGGGTTGAGGCAGGGGTCCTCTAACTACGGCCCACGGGCCACATAGGGCCCACTGCCCACGGGCCACATAGGGCCCACTGAGGGTGTTTTTGCTGCCGCTACCTGTCCTGCTTAGCAGCCAACTCGTCCAGTGTGCATAGGAATTTGTCATATTTTATTGTAAAACTATAGTCCGGCCCTCCAGTGGTCTGAGGGACAGTGAACTGGCCCCCTGTTTAAAAAGTGTGAGGACCCCTGGGTTGAGGGTTCCACATTCCTTTCAGTAAGCAGTTTACAGAAGCTAAGGTAAGCATTCATCTCCTTAACTTTGTGAGGCAGGGTGGAATAGAGTATAAGACAAAGGGCACATTCTGAGAACAGGAGGCTGTTGACATCTGGGTAATACACTGCGAAGATAAACAAGTGGCCATCTAGCTCAGAAGCAACAAAGTCCACATGGAAGAACACACCAGCCTGTGTGATCGAGTGGTCCCGAAGGGATCAGTTATCAGGCATCAAAGAACAAAAAATCATATCATTGACCGCACACCTCCATGATAGGATCGCTGAAGACAAATGGGTACATAAGCAAATGTGGTGAAGAAAGCTGATGGTGCCCGGCTATCAAAAGAGATAGTGTCTGGGGTCTTAAAGGCTTGAAGGTGAACAAGCAGCCATCTAGCTCAGAAGCAAAAAAGCCCCCATGGAAGAAGCCCACCGGTAGTGCTATCATGAGGTGTCAAAGGGACCAGGTATAAGGCATCATGCAAAAAAAAAGAGATATATGTGTGTATGTGTATATATATGTGTGTGTATGTGTATATATGTGTGTGTGTGTGTATATATATATATATACCATATTGAATGAAGGGGGAAGTGCAGAGTGGAGACTCAAGGCCCAAGTGTCGGCCAATGGAGATCCCCTCATAGAGGCGTTTAGGAGAGGAGATGGGTTAATTAGGGTGCGAGGTAGTACCGATGAACACAGCTTTCCCCAGACCCTGGATGCTTCCTCCCCCCAACTACCATGATCCGAATTCTACCTTGCAGGGCTGGATAGGGAAGAGGTTGTACACTGGTACATATGAGGGCTGGAGGCACAGGGAATCCAGGGTGGATGGTACCTTCAGGACCAAGGGTGTGAGGGACGATGCTGGGAGAGTGTAGGGTGAGTGGGTTGGAAAGGGGGAACTGATTACAAGGATCCACATGTGACCTCCTCCCTGGGAGAGGGACGGCAGAGAAGCGGGGGAAGGGAGACTCTGGATAGGGCAAGATATGACAAAATAACGATGTATAAATTACCAAGGGCACATGAAGGAGGGGGGAACGGGGAGGGATGGGGAAAAAAAGAGGACCTGATGCAAAGGGCTTAAGTGGAGGGCAAATGCTTTGAGAATGATTGGGGCAGGGAATGTATGGATGTGCTTTATACAAATGATGTATGTATATGTATGGATTGTGATAAGAGTTGTATGAGTCCCTAATAAAATGTAAAAAAAGAAAAAAATATCTACAGGTAAAAAAAAAGATAGTTGATCTATAATCATTTCATGAAATTATATGTAATCATTGAGGTTATGTTTATTTATAATTTTATTAAATTACTTTAATTTTTGTTAAAAAAAGGTGGATCACCCAAAACTTGGAATAAACAAACCAACCTGATAACTCTCTACCCTACTTACTAATGAAGTCCTAAAAAGAAAAAAGAAAAATACACTGTGAAGGAGCGAAACAGTGTGGAGGAGAAAGAGGTCACATATGGTGAAAGAGGCCTGGACAGCATTTTAAAATTTCTAAAATGGGGCCACATGAGCCAAGCTTAAGAGACGTTATTACAGCACTGCACTGCAAGCCAAATGACTGGTGACGCAAACTCACCCGGAATGCCTCGGAAGTCAGGCTAAGTGAATTCGTTCTCAAAGGTCTCAGCCTTTAAAATAGAAACACCGTTCTACTCTGCACAGTCAGAATCACGCCGTGGAATCTAAAACAGCCCTAGATTGGTTCGGGTATAAGTGGTATGAGCATATAGAAACTCTGAATGCACTGTGGGTAGGGAAGGCATTGACTGTCTGAAATCCAGCTTCTAGGAAGAATGATTAAAGTGTCTTCCTCCAAAAAGTTTACGATCCAGACCCTACAATGTGCCTGTGAGTTAGAATTGACTCTCACTGTGTTTATGGCATAATTGTATGATTTGAGTCAAAGAGAGTGCTTCCTCCCATTTTGTGGAGCAGGTTTAACAGCCCCAAACTGAAAATATTTCACAGG
This sequence comes from Tenrec ecaudatus, assembly GCF_050624435.1. Lineage (NCBI taxonomy): Eukaryota > Metazoa > Chordata > Mammalia > Afrosoricida > Tenrecidae > Tenrec > Tenrec ecaudatus. The sequence goes on from NC_134535.1 coordinate 174,207,248, forward strand.
AAATGAAAGCTTTTTTTTCCTACAGAGCTTTAACCACTAGTTGGGGGTTGGGGAGAAGGGATCACAAATAAATTGTCAAAGTCATTCCCTCTGTCCTGGGTTTCTGGCATCTTCAGGATATGAGTTTTCACTGTTTCTTCCATAGTCATAGGTGGCAGTGTCCTCGGACTACAGTCTGATAATCTGAAGATGTGCTGTGTTGACTGAAATGACCATAGAGAAGACACAACCTTCTGTAAAGTCCTCAAGGAGATGCATTGATACAGTGACTGCAATACTAATCTCAAACAGCAGGTCTTGTTTTGATGATGCTGTGTCATTGCTAGGGGTCCTGTAGTCAGTTCTGATTCCCTGTGAACCTGTATACAATAGTCACAAACACTGCTTGGAGTTAGATTAGGTCAGTCATCCTCAAGGATGACTTCCCAATATTCTGTAATGTGGAAATGATGGTAGAAAATATGATTCTGAGGAAAATACAATCCAATTCGCTGCAGTTGTGTTCTGTTAATTGATAAACAAGAATAAAATGTTACAGGTTAAAATTCTAACTACTTTGTTACTGTTTTGTTTCTCTGACTCTATGACTGAGAAATGGCATGGAGGAGAAGATCCCATTCCAGATCTTATCTAGTGCCCGATTGAAAAGCTCAACACATTAATGGAGTCTTTTCTTCCAAGATGGCTGTCTTGTGTCTGGCATGCTGTCTTGACTGTAAGCTAGGAATGTATACAGGGCTGAGGGCCAGGACCTTGTTCTGTAACCTGGATCTCTCCTTTGGACTGAGATTCCTCCCAACATGGTGCCTGAGTGTCTCCTGAAAGTCATATAGAAAGTTAAAGTTATATAAATACTTACTGATTTTCATTTATATTTAACTTTTAATTATGAAATAAAATAGATTAATATGTTCTACAACAACGGTTCTCAAACTGTGGGTCTCGACCCCCTTTGTGGGTTCAAACGACCCTTTCACAGGGGCACCCAATTCATAACAGCAAAATTGCAGTTATGAAGTAGCAATGAAAATAATGTTATGGTTGGGGGTGTGTCACCACATCAACTGTATGAAATGATCACGGCATTAGGTCGGTTGAGAACCACTGGTCTACAAGATCTGACACATTATAAATACTTTCGGGAACTATACAATGAATGCCACAGAGAAACTATAGGCAAGAGTTTTACTGAAGAAAAAACACCTCCTTGCTTCAAACACAGAAGCACAATACTCCAAGGGCCCCCAAATATCCCCAGAAACCCACCCCCTCTTCTGTCCAGACTCACAGTCAGCAGCTGAGGATGGCAGCAGGACTTAGACAAGCTAGTTTTGAGACCCACATGACGGCTCTGATGAGCAGTTGCGGCTTGAGGACACCATTGTGCTCTTGCTGGTCTATTCTGGACTGAGCAGAATTTAGGGAAATCTTAACCATCCTATGTCCTCTCCTCCCAATAGCAGTCACTGGGCACAGGTCTGCATCCAGGCTGACATCCTTCAGCTTTGCCTTGTCCCTCTGCATGATGTGTCTCCACGTGTGGCTTCCTGCTCTTTGGAAATAGAAGAGCGTTTCCTCATATTACAATGAAATGTTTCAAATTCAATGTTTGATACGAACCCACACATCCAGAGAAGTCCGCAAGGGAAGTGGTAAGATAGAGAAGACTCTCAGGCCAGCCAACTCCACTGTGACTTGTGGATAATCATACCTGTTTAGTGAACTGGGGAGACCTGGGCAGCCCATGGTTGTGGTCTTGCTCCTAGAGTTGAAGGGTTGGACTAGGCTGGTTTTCATCAGCAGAGTAATGTGCCGTCTTGTGTATCCATCTATTAGAAAGATAACAGAGGGGCAGATATGACTGTGCTGAGGGAAGTAGTGGGCAATGTTAATATTTAGAAATATATATGATTTCTTTTTATACAAGTTGACTCCACTGGTGGATAGAGACTAAGAGGAACATGGGAAGCCACATGGATTTTATCAGAATATAACCCCTCTCATCCATAAGATAGAAATGCCTAAGTGTACATGCAAATGACACCAAAACAAGAAGTTATGGTAATATGGTAAACTGTAGCTGAGGGCGTAGGGGTGAAGATTAGGGTTAAAAAACCATGGAGAGAGAGAAGCTATGTCCTAGAAGGGGGCCGGACATTTTTCCTGGGTCCATGATTGCCCACTAGGACATGCTTGTAAGACCACACCTCAGAAATAGGTTCAAAATGCCCCCTTAAGAAGGATGCCAAGTCAGAAGATTAGATTAATCATCTCTCCCTTTAGCAAAGTCCTTTCCATAAGAAACAATAATCAAATATAATAACTCCTGGATTTCACCTGAGAGTGTTGAAACATCAGGTGAAGGGTGTTTTTTTGGTTGTTTTGGGAGGTGGAGGGGTGGACTGGAGAGTCCAAAGCCAAGAAAAGCAAAGAGAGAACACTTCAACACTGATAGTCACAGAATTGAACCCCTACTACCATTCTCTCCGATGCTCTGGGCTTTACCATTGGAAATCCTTGGTTCATACTCTGAAACTCGTGACTTTGAGATAGCAGTCACCTGCACCTCCCATGCAGGGAGTTTCAACTTAAGTTCAATGGAATAGCTCCATTCCTTTAATATTAGCATTGTAGGAGACTCGTTCAGTTGGGGTAACCCTGAGATGCTACTGAGTGGCAGGAGCTATTCAGTCTTGCACATTTCCTGCTAAGTGACAAAATGTCCCCATCTAAGGTGGAGTCTCAGCTAAAGAGGTGTTATTTCTTTTAAGGTGTACAACTGATAAACAGTACATTAGCATGAACAAGTCATGTCAAAACAATGCCTGGGGACAGGTGTCCGGCTCTGCCTTTGTGTCTTTGCTGATAGTGATGTCATACAATATTCGCCCTCTTGAGATTGACCACTTTCACTCAGCATGAGGTTCTCTAGGTCTATGTCATGATGAGCGTTGTGGTTTCTCCGGTGTTTTTAGACATGTATGGAGTACACATAAATGAATGTCCTGGAAGGATTTGATGGGAATAATATTTGAAACCCTGGCGACATGGTGGGTAGGACATTGGCCGCCTGAAATCCAGCTTCTAGGAAGAATGATTAAAGGCTCTGCCTTCTAAGGATGTACAGTCCAGACCATCCCGTGCCCCTGTGAGTTGGAATGGACTCGGTGACTGTGTTTATGGCCTACTGTCTGATTTGAGTCAAAGAGCGTGTGTTCTTTCTATTTTGTGGAGCAGGTTTAACAGCCCCAAACTGAAAATACTTCAAGGAAATGAAAGCTTCCTTTTCTCACTAAGCTTGAACCACTAATAGTAATAATTTGTCAAAGCACATTGTCAAAGTCCTTCCCTCTCTCGCGCCCAGCTTCCTTCTCCCTGGGTGTCTGACATTTTCAGGATGTGGGTTTTAACTGGGTTTCCTGCATAGTCATAGGTGGCAGAGTCCTCAGACTGCAGGCTGATCACCTGCAGAGATGCTGGGCTGACTGAAATGACCACGGAGAGGACGCTTCCTTCTGTAAAGTCCTCTCGAGAACAGCTCGATACAGTGACTGCAGCAGCAGGCTGAAACCTAGCAGACACCGTTATGACGAGGCTGTGTAATTGTTCGGCGCCCTGTAGTCAGTTCTGACTCACTGTGAGCCTGCACACAGAAGTCAATAGTGACCGGGCGGTGCCCTCCTCACCAAGGTTCTATTTGAGCCCATTGCTTCAGCCATGGACAGTCCATCTCTTTGAGAGTCTTTCTCAATTTTCTTTCTTCTTGTTTTCTAAAGGATGGTGTAGGCCTAGGTAATACTTGCTCCCATTGTACATAGGATTGTTCTACAACAGCAATGGGATGGTTAGCTTGTATTGATCTACAGTGACAATGAAAGTTTATAACATTAAACATTTTGTAAATTAAATGGCACACTTTTATAATTTGGAAGTTTTTTATTATTACATTGACTTTCATTTTTCTTTTTAAAATCATTTTATCAGGGGTCATACAACTCATCACAATCCATACATATATCCATTGTGTCAAGCACATTGGTACATTTGTTGCCATCATCATTCTCAAAACATTTATTTTCTACTTGAGCCCTTGGTATCAGCTCCTCATTTTCCCCTCCCTTCCCGCCCCCCTCCTCTTGATAATTTATAGATTATTTTGTCATGTCTTACACTGTCCAATGTCTCCCTTCACCTTTTCTGTTGTCTGTCCCCAGGGAGGGGGTTATATGTAGATCCTTGTGATTGGTTCCCCCTTTCAACACCCCTCCTTTCCCTTCCCCTCCTGGTATCACTACTCTCATGATTGGTCCTGAGGGGTTTGCATGTCCTGGATACCCTGTTTCCAGTTATCTGTACCAGTGTACATCCTCTGGACTAACTGGATTTGTAAGGTAGAATTGGGATCATTAGTGGGGAGAGAGGAAACATTAAAGAATGAGAGGAAAGTTGTGTTTTTCATCATTGTTGCACCGCACCCTGACTGAATGATCTCCTCCCTGCGGCCCTTCTGTAAGGGGATGTTCAGTTGCCTACAGATGGGCTTTGGGTCTCCACTCCACACTCGCCCTCATTAACAAGGATATGTTTGTTTGTTTTTGATGCCTGCTACCTGATCCCATCGACATCTCGTGATCACACAGCCTGGTGTGCTTCTTCCATGTGGACTTTGTTGCTTCTGAGCTAGATGGTTTCTTGTTTATCTTCAAGCCTTTAAGACCCCAGATGCTATATATTTTGATAGCGGGGCACCATCAGTTTTCTTCACCACATTTGCTTATGCACCCATTTTGTCTTCATCAATCCTGCACCTTTTCCTCTCCCATGACCCCTAGATACCATCGGTCAGTTGTTTTCTCCTCCAGATTGTTTATCCCACCAATCTTATCTAGATAGACCTGCAGAGATCATAATATGCACAGACAACAAGACAGAGCAAAACAAAAAGACAAAAGGAAACAAAACAACAAAAAAAAACAGTAACACAAAAAATAAAAGCCTGTAAATAGTTCAAGGTCTGTTTGTTGACTTTTAGGAGTGTTTTCCAGTTGACACCCTTGCCCCAAAGTCTATTTTTGGTAATGCCTCAGGCTGGGAGTTTTAAAAAATAATTTTAACTGTTTTTCTCTCTTAATACTATTTGCTCTAAATGTTAGAAATATGACAATTATATTTCAAGATTTCCTCACCATTTTTTATCTTGGTTTGTTTTTATCATTTCCCATATGGGTTTTGTAGACTTTGTGTAGTCCAGTAGATTTACAATATATTATAAAATTTTACTCACACTCTCACCACCCCACCACTGACTCAAACAAAATTTGGCCATGAAGACAATATATGTTTTTCTGAAACCAATGGCTCAATAGAATTTAAATGTTTAGAAAATGATGGCAATATATGTACAAATATACTCTATTCAATTGATGTATGCATTGTTATAAGAGCTATGAGTCTCAATAAAATATTTTAATAAAAAATAAAACATGTTTATTAAATAATCATGTAATTTAATCCCCTGTATGACCTAAGTTCTTTTATAATGTCCTTACTAAATTTACCCTAACAAAATAGAGTTTGCCTATGGTGCTTTACTGGATGATGTCTCCATGTAATTGTCTTAACTGTGCTTCAAATGTCTTTCTGCACATTTCAGCCTTCAGATCTTTGTTATTTGGCAGATGGTGAGCTTTTCAAATATCGATTGTTCTGATTACATACTTCTCAAGTGTTATTCTTCACCTTATAGATCTCCTTTGTTTAGCTGAAAATTTAGCCAAAGAGGTGAGTTCTTTTCCACACCTGAAGGCTAGGAGTTCTAATCTCTGGGGTTCCACGAGTCTATATCCAACCAATACACCTGCCCTTATGATGCTTGTATGTGTTGTTCCACATATTTTCAAACTCTATGTAGCCCTGCACTCAAAGGTGGAAGTTCTATCATTGTCTTTGTCGATTGGGTTATGTCAACTGACTCTAGTGGTATTGTCTGTAGTCCTGACACCCGGATTCAAGGACTCATTCAACCAAAGTCTTTATTTCTAGATAAGTTTATGTAACAACATTATCTTTGTTGAAGCCTCTCATTTAATCATGTAACCTCAGTGTATGAAGGTCTGAAAGGTTTTGCTGCATCCATGTCTTAAGACTGACTGTACTTTGAGGGTTCTGGCATGTGTGTGTGTGTGTGTGTGTATGTGTGTGTGTACACACACATGCACATATAGATTTGTGAAGTTCTATCCTGCAGAAGAATGCCAAGTCTGACTTTTCAGCACCAGGTTATCCTCTCCCGAGGAACTAAAAATCTCCACTCCTGTGTCATTTGCAAGGGGCAAGAGATAAAGGATGAGCAGGGAGATTACTGTGATGGAAATAATTCCTGGGATTACTTTTTATATTTGAAATCACCATTGAAGTTTTATTTTTTTTCTTAAAACTACTCCATAACTAGACACTGTGTTTGTGCTGCATACTAAGAAAAAACCTACCAGGTTTTCTCCTTTGGAGTCTCAAAAAGCAATCTTCATAAATTCCTTAAATCTAACTATTCCAACACATCCCCTAGCCACTGTTTAGATTGGAATTTTTTCTTTAAAGGCACCATAAGGAGACTGGGACTAGTGAATGATGGAGATAGCTTGTCTACAGATACCCAATGATTTCAGACATGTTTAAATACATCGTTTGGAATAGCGCCACACAGGTATGAACTGGAGAAACCCTAGTACCCAGACTTTCCCACACACGAATGCCTGCCGGGCCAGTCACTCACTGAGCTGCTAATTGAAACCCACCACTAGCTTCTGGGGAGAATGTTAAGTCTGGCTCCTCTGCTCAATTTTCACAACCTCACAAGCCTTAGAGAGCAAATCTACCTTGCCCAACAGGGTCACTAAGATTAAGAGTTGACTTGGGCTGAGTTTGAGAGCTAGGTCCAGAAAATGCACCTGAGAGAAAATACGAAAATGTTCATGAGTTTATTAAGTATGATCTTTTGAGCAGACACTTATTATGTGCAATTCAGTAAAGTCTCTGGCCTTAGAAAACAGCGAATTTAAAATACTATTGGCTGATGAGTCTTGATTCAATAGCATCTCCCGTTCATCCCTCTTGTTGCTATTTACAACCTAAAGCAGCCAACACTTATGGCCATTTCCAGACTCCATTCAGGGGCTCCAAGCTGTTCAGCTTCAAAGGGTTTGTCAGTAAGAGGGGACATAAGTGGCAAATGAGAGAAAAGCCTCTAGATCTAAAGGCACACTTTTGCCACTTAGTTCAATAATTCCAATTTGTGTTAGGCTGGGTTGGCTAGAGAAACAAATTTGTAGACACTCATACATATATTAGAAAGAGCTTTATATCAAAGAATAATTGTCTATCAAGAAAACATCCAAGCCCAGTCCAGATCAAGTTCATAAGTCTGATATTAGCCCATCAGTCCGATATTAGTCCATACATCTCTCTTCAGACACCTGCAGCCACATGCAAGGATGCAGAATGCAAGAAGACCACATGTTGGTGGGTGAACAGTCTTGTGGATCCCATGGCGGTGGAAGCATCACAGGACTGGCACAGGTCTCCACCACATGGCTCGCTCAGGTCTCAGCGTGGCTCCACATGCTTTGTCAGCAGGAAGGTGGGGTAGAGAGAGTGTGTGGCCCACTTCTAGGGAGAAGGAGAGGAAGTGTCCAGAATCCTGTGCAGGCCACACCCACAAGGAGGCATCATCAGATTGTGGCTTGTGTGACAGGCTAGATTCTACCCCTACACATATTTATCAAGTTGATACAAGATTATGTAATTACCACACAACTAGACCCAGATGTTATTTTCTCTAGAAAAAATAAGTAAAAAAGAATGAGTTGTTGGAGACTTTTCCACTTCCCTGAGTTTTGTTGGTGAGGAATGCATCCATGTATTATACATTCTCTAAATTAACATCATTGACTATATGCCCATGTTGTTCATTTTCCTAAGGAAATCTATAGAAACCCTTCTACCACCAAGGTTACACTTGCCAGCTACTGAGTCTGTGTTACCGACATTTGTGTAACATTCACAAGTAATTTCTAATGAAATTTGGTAGCACATATGTGTTAGGGTTGGTTGACTAGAGAAATAACTTCAGTGACCCATATGTATAAGAAACAGCTTTATATAAAGGACTGAAAAAATTTTAATCATTTTATTGGAGGCTCATACAACTCTTATCATAATCCATACATCCATCCATTGTGTCAAGCACATTTGTACATTTGTTGCCCTCATCATTCTCAAAACATTTGCTTTCTACTTGAGCCCTTGGTATCAGCTCCTCATTTTCCCCATCCCTCCCCTCTCTCATGAGCCCTTGATAATTTATAAACTATTGTTATTTTGCCATGTCTTACACTGTCCGGTGTCTCTCTTCACCCACTTTTCTGTTGTCCGTACCCCAGGGAGGGGTTTATGTGTAGATCCTTGTAATAGGTTTTCCATTTCCAGCCCACCCTCCCTCCACCCTCCTAGGATCGCCACTCACACCACCGGCCCTGAAGGGATCTTCCACCCTAGCTTCCCTGTGTTTCCAGTTCCTATCTCTACCAGTGCACATCCTCTGGTCTAGTCAAACTTGCAAGGTAGGTTTGGGGTCATGATAGTGAGAGGGGAGGTAAGCATTTAGTAACTAGAGGAAACTTGTATTTTTCGTTGTTGCTATATCGCACCCTGAGTGACTCGTCTCCTCCCTGAGACCATTCTGTAAGGGGATATCCAGTGGCCTACAGATGGGCTTTAGGTCTCCACTCTGCACTCCCCCCCTCATTCACTATGGTAAGATTTTTTGTTCTGATGATGCCTGATCCCTTCGACACCTCATGATTGCACAGGCTGGTGTGCTTCATCCATGTGGGTTTTGTTGTTTTTGAGCTAGATGGCTGCTTGTTTACCTTGTGTTCTTGCATTGAGGGAGTACTTGAGTGCAGACCTGATGCAAAGGGCTTAAGGGGAGAGCAAATGCTTTGAAAATGATGAGGGCAAAGAATGTACAGATGTGCTTTACAAAATTGATGTATGTATGGATTGTGATAAGAGTTGTATGAGTCCCTAATAAAATGTTATTTAAAAAAGTAAATAAATGTAAAAAAATTAAAAAGAGTTACAGGCACAAGGGCCAATTCCACCTTCTCCCAAAGGGTCGCTGTAGTCGGAACCCACTCGATGGCAGTGAGTTGTTTAAGGTTTGCGTTGCTGATGACAGTGACAACTCAGGGTCCATTTGCTGCTTCCCCACTTCGATTCAGCCTCCGTTGAATTCTTTCTGCTCATTAACCTAGGCTGTAGATCTCCTTCCCCTCCGGGAGAATGCCTTAGAAGAACATTGGCTGCACGCTTCTCCAGCCAGCCCCGCTCCACGGGTCTGCCTAGGTGTGTCGGTAATGGAGATCACCTTACTGAGGACAGTACAGGGACCATTGTCATGAGTCTGACCTTGACCGGCTTTGTGTGAAGTCCCCGAACCAATCTTGTAGGTTCTTCTATTGAATAAGGTGCATGTGATCCCAGTCCTGCTGCTGCAGTCCCACCTGTATCTGTGATGTATTGATCTGTCACCACCAATGATCTGTGACATGCTCTTTGTTCTATGCCCTATTTATCCTGGGTTCTGACTGTGAATCCTCAGTTGTTATTTTGACCTTGTCCTAATGGCCTCCCTTATCCATATGATGTGTGTGTGTCCTTTTTGTCTCTTAAAAGTTTAATAAATGTTCTCCTTAAATTACATTTGACATAGGGACCACTTTTGTACCCTAACACACAATTTAGGATCATCAATGACTCAAGATACAGTTCTTCTTGGGACAGCATCTTGACAGCCATACCTGCATTTAAGGCCAGCCCCTGCAGTCCCCTGGCTTCTGTCCTAAATAAGCAAATGTTACAAAGGTGGTTAGCTCTTCGGGTAAATGCTCACTCTGCCTTTTAGCCTCAAACCAAAAGCACTAAGCTCTGTGTAGGTTGGCAAATCTGGTTCCCCAGGTAAGTACTCAGATGTACCGTATATACTCACGTAAATCTGAGTTTTTCAGCACATTTTGAATGCAGTTTTTGTGGTAAAATTAGGTGCTTCGGCTGATAATCAGGTCGGCTTATACTCGAGTATATAGGTACACCACCTATGAGCCTCCTGCCTAAAAGCACTGAGCTCTCTTGTTCTGTGGTCTGCGAATCCCTAGTCTCTTGTTCTGCTGCCACCATGTCTCTGTTGCTGCTTTTCCCCATCACTTTCTCTTTTCGGGATTGAAGAGTTTCAATGAAAGAATCTAGAATCCAAAGGCCACTATCCTGGAGTTTTGGTGGTAGTGAGATCCCAATTTCTGCCTCTGAAATGGCTCAATTAAACCTAACAGAATGTACCTGACTAATCCCCAGGTTAGGTTTTCAGACAGCTTTATTTGCATATCCCCAAGGCACAAGAGTACCAATCCATTATTGGGCAAGCTGCCCAATACTCTTAAACAACAACAACAACAACAAAACCCAGACTCGCTGTCATCAAGTTAATACTACCTTATAGAAAGTCTATATGACAGGGTGGAACTGCCCCGGTGGGTTTCTAAGACTGTAACACTTGAGTGGAGTAGAAATCAGTGTCACTCTTGGGAGAAGGAAGCCCCATCTTTCTTTCCAGGAGAAATTGGTGGTTTGCAACTGCTGACCTTGCAGTTAGCAGCCCAGGAGCAACCACTGTGCCTCCAGGGCTCCTTTGCCTCAGTCACATTGACAGGCAACAAGCTCATCTAAATGTTTGGACGGAGGTAAGGGGCTGTGTTAGACAGGTCCCTCTAGAGACAAAACCAGATTGCTAGTAATTTTCTATATATATTTATAAAGATAGATATATAACACAAGGAATGAACTGTTACATTATATACAGATAGATAGATATATGATACAAGAAGTGAACAGTTAAATTATAAAGCAGTACAAATGGCTCAGAGCAACTCACTTGCCTGAGAGAGTTGTGAGACACTAGCAGTCCATTAAGTCTTGAGGGCCGCCAGTTCCTCCTCTGTAGAGAGAGCTGGGCTATATAAACCCAGGGAGCAAACAGCAAGGCAGGTCACCAACTGTCGGTCCCCAGCTCCAGAGATGTACATTCCAATCGTATGGGCTTAAAGGGACCTCAACTTACAGCAACACAGTCCACCGGCTATGCGTCCCACAGGTAGTGTAGCCTTTAAATTGAGGCACAGAACAAGTAAGGCAGCTGCACACTGGTCCGATGATCAAGGAAAGGCCAGGCTCACCGAGCCATTTATCTCTCTGCCCTTCAATTAATCCCACTGTGTTTATCGGCCTGGCTGGCACAATAAACTATCTCAGAGGCTCTGGCTCATCTGGAATTAGAGACTTCCAACCACAGCCTGCCTCTCTATTTGTGCTTTCAGTACTACCCCTTGATAACTGTGCAGGGATCTCAACCTTGAATTTATTACCCCAACTCACAGATTGCCTGATTTTGTAATAGTTTTTATATTATTGACCACAAACTCAGTAGCACTATCTCTAAACATGAAATTTTGAAGTTAAATTTCCATTCAGATTTCTTTCTCAATTATATCCACCATCAGAAGCATTTTCCCCATTATTACAGTTGATACCACTCATTTACTGAATAATTAATATATATTTTAACACTGAGGAAATCCAAGCACATGGTGGTGGTCACTTGGATTTTTCTGGGCCAGAATTTGCTGAATGTAATAAACAATTGCTTTGAAAAAATGTTTCACTAAAATCCATGTTCAATCACATGACATGCTAATATTTTTCAATTGGAGATCATTGGATTCGTTCAGTTCTCACATGCAGACAGGGGTGACATTGCTTGAACCTGGTCTTTCTAGCACACACTCTTAACATTTGTTGCTGGTGGTTGGCAGACCAATTTAAGTTTCACACTGTGGTATTGCTGCACACTTATCAAGGTCACCTCCATCTCTGAATGTGAATGCCATGATAATCTAAGCTAAGCCCATGAAAATGGTTAGCATGGCCCTTCTTAAGTGACATCATCCCACTGCACATAACTTTACTACCAAGTGTGCGACCTATGTCCTAAATGACCTTATACATTCTTGCTGCATTCTGAAGAAGCAACACATGGATCTATAGAAGCAAATGATCTGGGCACTAAGTAACTCCAACATTCTGAAATGTAAAAATGATAGGAAGTAGGGCTCCAAGGAAAATTCAAACGTATTTACTCCTATTGTGTACTGTTGTACAGTAAGCAAGCATAAAACTTGCAGCTTAAATATATAACTTCTTATTTTGGGTTTGTTTTTCTGACTATGACAAAGAAATACCTGTAGAAGAAGATTTCATCCCAGACCCCATGTATTGCCTATTTGAAGATCTTAATAGTGTCTCTTCTTCCAAGAAGGTATCTTCATAAGTCTGGCAAGCTGCCTCTGGCTAGAAGCATGGCCTTGGGAGCTGAGGGTCAAGAAGTTGTTTCAGCATCTTGATCTCTCCTTTTGACTCTGCTTCCTCTCAACATGGAATCTAGGTGTCTTCTGAAAGCTAAAAGATAAATAAAGTGATAGCTACATTATATTAACCTTTGAATTACATTTATATTTAAATTAATAATGAAATACGGTTGCTTACATTAATATGAGCCTATAAAATTTGACAAATGTGCTCTTTATAAACATTTTCAAGGAGGAGGAAGAAATGCAATCAAAACACAAGGCAAACAGTAGCCAAGAGGTTTGCCCTCAGTGAAAGCACCTCTCCTTACTCAAGACATGGTAGCACAAAACTCCAGGTTCTCCAATGTGTCCTCTGAAACTCATCACCTGTTTTGTTCTGATTCCCAGCCAGTGTCTGAGATACTCAGGACAACTCTGATGCATGACACCACATGTATCCTTCTGCTCTTGGGAAACAAGACAATGTTTCCTCACATTGCAATGCAAAATTTCTAATTCAGTTTTTGATACAAACCCACACAGACAGAGAGGCCCCAAGGGAAACTGTACGATGGGGAGGAAGGGCCAGACACTGACAGGAGCCAGCTCTTAACTGCCCTCCACACTGTCTGCCACAACTGGTCCCTGTGACTGGCAGTCCTGAGCAATCCCTGAAGTTGAAACCACCCACTAGGGAGATTTGACTCTTACAAATTCCCTTGACTGTGTCTCTATTATTGAAATAGAAGGTTGTGTCCTTAACATTGAGGCTGTCTATTTGAATATTCAGAATATTCTTGGCATTATCTCTGGGGACTGTCAATCAGTGTAGATGTAGGATATGGAATCAACAGAAGTACCAGCAACTTACTTCAGGTACTTCATGGAACTGGCTGATGCAATCTGTGCAATAACTGCTGGTGCTGAATCCATGGGCTGGACAGGAGAGTCTCAGAGACACCCTAATCTGCCTCACATCTCTCCTAGCCCACCCGTTTCACTGGAAGCATGAAAACACAAAGACTTCCTGATCAGAAAAACCATCACTCATTGTTTATGTCTCTTGTTCAACTCAGTTTCATCTCCTTTTTTAGTATTGCAACAAAGGAGTCACAGGTCAGCACAAACTCCTCCATGATGACGTACACTCATCCCTGTTCGGTGAAAGGAGAGACAGGCATCACGGCCATGGGTCATCTCTCCTAGAGCTGAAGGGTTGGGCTCGCCGGGTTGTCATCAGCACAGTAATGTGTCCTTGTGTGTCATTTCATTATAGAGGTAGAAGATATGAATGTGCTGGGAGAAATACTCACAACTCGTATTTGGGGGGAAAATTGATTTATTATTTAAGTTTACTGGTTAAACCACATAGAGACCATGAGGAACAGGGGACACCATAGGACATTTTCCCACAATATAACCTCTCTCTCCATAAGATATAAATGCCTACAAACAAAGAGAGAGTGGAACACATCCTGGCCCACCAAACCCTGAGGACGATATTCCTGCTCAGAGCATCCAATGTACAGAGAGGACCGGAGATTTGGTCCCACCAGAAGACACTACGTTCCTCACTGACTCATAGGGCTACGGGGAACAACACTGGAGACACAGTGCAGGAATTGTGCCCAATCTGACCTCACCATGCCAAAGTAAAACACTAAGGGCATGCAACAGAGCAGCAAGGGGAGCAAAGCAATGAAGTCCCCGGGGAATGCCAAAAATAGACTTTAGGGCCAGGGCATGGCACCCCATCAGACTCAACTGGAAAACGCACCTAAAGGTCAACAAACAGACCTGGAACAATTTATAGGCTTTTCTTTGTTGTTGGTTTTTGTTTTCTTTTGTTTTGCTTTTTGGTGTGTGTGCTTATGATTGTTTTTGCATGTCTAGCTAGATAACATAGGTGGAGTAAACAATCCAGAGGAGAAAACAAGGGGACTGATGGTTGAGGGCAGGGCGGGCACGAGAGAGGGGGAGGCAGGGGAAAGGAAGGTATGGAGGGTGGGGAAGGGAGAAAAATGAGCTGATACAAAGGGCTCAAGAAGACAGAAAATGTTTTGAAAAGGATGATGGCAACATATGTATAAACGTGCTTGACACAATGGATGGATGGATGGATGGATTGTGATAAGACATGTAAGAGCTCCCAATAAAAGTAATAAACAAAAAACAAGACAACCAAAAAGATAAAAATGCCTACATGTACAAACTAATGACACCAAAACAGGAAGTTAGGTAAACTACAGGGGGAAACGGATGAGGTTAAAACAGAAGATCTATCCTGGAAGAGGGTTAGAAATTTCTCCTGGGCCCATATTGTTCTTGAGGGAGCGATGTGGATGTTTGTAAAGCCACACCTCAGACTTCGGATCACAATGTCCCCTTAAAATGATGAAAAATCAAAAGAGAAGACTAGTCATCACTCCCTTTAGCAAACCCACAAACAAAATTTACAACCATCAAATATAATAGCGCTGGAATGCACTATAAAGAGCTGAAAAGGCCAGTATAGGGTTTTTCCTTACAAGCCCAAACCCAAGAGGAAAGGAAAGCAACAGAACATCACTAGAGGTCCGAAGCCTTTGATGTCCAGAGAAAAGAGAGAATTTCAGCACAGGGAGCCCCAGACTTGAACCTCTCATATCATTCCCTCCTCTGCTACTCGCTTTCCCATTTGAAATCCTTGGATCATACTCTGACACCCATGACTTGGGGATGGCAGTCATTTGCGCCTCCCACACCAGGAGTTTCAGCTTTACGTTCGTAACACCATTGCAGGAGATGCTATGAAACTGAAGTGACCCTGGGATGCTGCTGGATGTCAGAAGCTATTCGTCCCTTCCCATTTCCTGCTATCGGACAAAGCGCCACCATCCTAGTAAAGCCTTCACTACAGACGTGTATGTGCAAATGAGAGTGATAAATCGTATATATGCATTGGAGAGTCATGTCAACATTGCCTGGGATATCATATTAAATGATTACATAATCTGAGAACAGATGTTAGGCTCTGTGTTGGTGTTTATGCTGATAGTGGTCTCATACAATATTTGCTCTTTTGTGATTGTCTACTTTCACTCCAATTAGTGTTCTCCAGGTCTATGTCAGGGTGTCATTTATGGTTTCTCCAGGGTATTTTTTAGGTGTATAGTATTCCATTGTGTATTTCTTTATCCAGTCTTCTACAGATGTGCTTCTGGGGTGTTTCCATTTCTTGATATTGTGAACAGTGTTTTAATGGACATAGAAGTGCCATGTCTGACAGTGATATACAATTTTACTTCTTCAGGACATGTACTCACTAAATTGCATGCAATTTTTTATACCATTTGTTTGCAGTATCACTATGTAGCTTTGCACAGTCATTGTACAGAACCACCAGTAACAGTGGGTGAAAGGGCCAATCGCTCTGCTGCTTCTCCAGTATATATTTTCTGGCTTTCTTTTTCTTTTTTTTAAGTGGGCTTGGGTTGTCATTGTAATGTGATATCTCTCTTCTTCTTCTTCTTCCTCTTTGATCAGCATCTCCTATAAGGCTAATGATCACGAACATTTATTCATGTGTCTGCTTGGAATCATAATGTCTCTATTGGTTAGCTTTCTAATTATGGATTTTGCTGCCTTTATATTTGAATTACTCATTTTTATTCTTAAATAAGTCCCTTGTCCATTCTGTCATTACCAAAGATGTTTTCATGTCTGGGGATAACATTTTATTCTCTTGTTGAAGTTCTGTGATGCACATAGGCGTTTTATTCTAACTTTGACTTGTCATTTGTCTTCTACAGTGTGTGTTTCCTCTACCATGTTCGATAATATGTGTGTGTCCTGCAATTGGGCCCTTATGCTTGTACTCATATTCCCATTGATGATCTGTAAAGCTCTATATTTATGTTTAGATTTTTATTCATCTTGAGTTCGATTTTGTTCGTGGGATGAGGTGTGAGTCCTGTTTGATTCTTCTGCACATAGAGATCCAATTTGCAATGACAAGTTCTTGAAGAGAAAAAATCTTTGCCATTTAAATTTGTTGGCCCTTTGTTGAAGAGTTTTCTATGCTTTTCCCATGGACCAGGCTATTTTAACTACTGTGACTGAGTATGATAGGTAGTTTATTGTGCCAACCTGGCCAATAGGAACATGTGGGATTGCCGTAGACCAGCTCCGCGAGGGTTGAACTGGATACCTGAAGGAGGTGTGGAGTCGGTGAACACAGACGAGACAGACACGAGAGATGTTCTGGTGGAAGCAATCTCTGCTGAGTTCTTCCAAACAGCTTTATTTATACCATAAAAAGTTTAACCCACCCGGGGGAGAGTATTGGTTGCGTCCCCACAGATCTGGAACATGCATACGGACCCCACCACGACACACCAAACAAGGAGGGCAACGCAAAGTACAGAGGTCTACACAAAGAGGCTGGACGACACGCTGGCCCAAACCAGAATTAGGCCGACCCCCACACTCGAAGGGAATACCACAGAAAACAAAAATAGATCGTCTGGAGTGGGAAAGGAACTGACCCACCACACCACATCCAGAAGGAAGCTGAAACAAAAGAAGGAGAAAGGACATAGTGGAGTACACCTGGGTCCACCAAGCCCAAGGTCAATAGACCAGCTAGAAGGGCCCATCATACAGAGAGGACCATTCAGCTGGCCGCACTACGAGATGCGACATCCTTCACCAACACATGGCCCTACACGGGACAGCACCTGAGACACAGTGGGGGATGTGCGACTGAGCTGACCCCGCCACACTGAGGCAAACACTGGGGGCGTGCAATGGAGCAGCGGAGGAAGCAGAGCAAAGGGATCCCGAGGGAGTATAAAGGATGGACTTCCGGGCCAGGACATGGCGCCTCACAAGCTACACCTAGAAAACACTCCTAAAGGCCAACGAACTGACCTTGAACTACTAGCAATTTTTCTTTTAATATTTGCTATCTTTTTGTTTAGTCTTTTAAAAAATTGTTTTGTTTTTTACCTTGTAAATTTTGTATGTTAGTGGCTTTTCTGCTTATCAGCGTGTCGATGTTGCTTCTGTCAAAGCCATGTTCTTATGTGCCACTTGGGCGCAAAGTCATATGCATTTGTATGCACATATTACTATGTCAGCAGGTCCACCTAGATAAGATAGGCTGGACAAATAATGAGAGAAGAAAACAACAGGACCAACGGTCCTGGAGGAACATGAGAGCGTGGGAAGTAGGGGAAGGGAGGAGGTGTCGCCCAACACAGGGACAAGGGAACAGCAAGTGGTTCAAAACCAGAGGAGGGAGGGGAGGGGAGGACTGGTAGGGAGTGACCAAGGGCAAGGTAACTGAGAGGAATTACTGAAACCAGAATGAAGGCTAAACATGCTAATGGGACAGGAGGAAAGCGAAAGGAAATAGAGGAAAGGAGTAGGAGGCAAAGTGCATACAGAGAAGCCTAAATACAGACATGTACATATGTAAATATATTTATGATTATGGGGGCAATAGACTTATATGCATATATTTATAGGTTCAGTAGTAGGGTAGCAGATGGACATTGGGCCTCCTCATGCATAATCCCCCAAAACAATAGCACCTCACCCTGCTAAACAGTCATTGCAGGATACCCATCTTCCCGACATGATCACTGAAGACAGATGTGTGTGTAAGCAAACATGGTGAAGAAAGCTGATGGTGCCCGGCTATCAAAAAGATATAGCATCTGGGGTCTTAAAGGCTTGAAGGCAAATAAACAGCCATCAAGCTCAGAAGCAACAAAGCCCACAGAGAAGAAGCACACGGCCTAAGCGAATACAAGGTGCTGAATGGACCATATAGCAGACACCAAGGAACAAAAACAATCATTGTGTGATCACCTTCCTCACATAATCGCTGAAGACGAAAGTGTACATAAGCAAGTGTGGTGAAGAAGGCTGATGGTGCCCGGCTACTGAGAGATAAAGCGTCTGGGGTCTTAAAGGCTTGAAAGCAAACAAGCGGCCATCTAGCCCAGAAGCAACCAAGCCCACACGGAAGCAGCACACCAACATAGGTGACCGTGAAGGGCAGAGGAGACCAGGTCTCCAACAACAAAGGTGGGGTGGTGGTGAGAATCACATCACCGTGAAAGAGGGGGAGTGCGTGATGGGGACCCAATGCCCATCTGTAGACAGTTGGACACCCCTTCCAGAGGGGTAGTGTGGAGGAGATGGGCCACTCAGGGTTCAGTGTAGCAACAATGAAACTAAAAACCTTCCTCTAGTTCCTGAACGCTTCCTCCCCTCCCAATCATCATGACCCCAATTCTACCTTGCCTTGCGGACCTGGTTATACCAGAGGATGTACAGCGGTGCAGTGGGATCTGGAGGCACAGGGAATCTAGGACAGACGAACCCCTCAACACCAGCGGTGAGAGTGGCGACACCAGGAGGGAAGGGGGTGTAGAAAGGGAGAACCGATCTCAGAGATCTATGTGTAACCTCCTCTCTGGGAGATGGGCAATGGGGAGGCGGATGAGGGGAGACGCCGGGGAGTGTAAGATAAGATATAATAATTATTTATAAACTATCAAGGGACCAGGGGTAGGATCGGGGAGGGAGGGGGACGGGGGAAAAAAAGGGAAACCGAGCTGATTCCAGGAACCCAAGTGGAAGGTGAATTATGAGAATGACGAGTGCAACGAATGTATAAGGGTGCTTTGCTCAATTGATGTATGTACAGACTGTGATAAGAGCCTTATGAGCCCCAATAAAAAGATTTTAAAAAGTTTTTGCAAACCGTTACATAAAAACAATGCTTTATGATTAACCCCAAAGTCACCCTTATTGTTTCCACTAAAATCTGATAAAAGACCATTACAAGGTCTGTACTTTTTCCTCTCACTTTCTGTCCTCTTCCTGGTTCTTTCTTTCTGTATTGCTTGTCTGATAAGTTACATGCTATTCTTGATTGAGGTGTTCAGAAAATTTGGTTAGACTCATATCCTACTCACTGCCCTATTTTTTGCTCACAATGTTGCTTTCCTGGTTGACTAACTTAACATAATGAAACTACCTCATGTGCTACTTCAAAGCCTAATATCTACAAGCAGAGTTAAATGCTTCTCAAATAGTTTTCTTTACAAAATCTCCCATTGCAACTGTTCCATTGTCTACCTATGTCTCTTTTATTTTTTATACTCCTGAGGCACCATGGGGAGCCAAACCGCCTGATTCTTTGCCAAAGTCTTACCGTTTCCCCTTTTACGTGTTTTCTATTAACGTTAACCATTCTCGCTCCTTCTATGTAAGCCCCGTCCAAGGTAAAGGGGCGTCAGTTGGGGGAGGCTGTCTATAAGGTCCTCTATATTGGGGAGGCCAAAAGAGTCACCCACTACCTAATCTGAATGGAAGCCAGGGTTTTTTGGTGGGTTTCATTCTCTCCTCTGACCTCAACTTTGGGGTTTCTCCCTCACTCAATTCCCACACATCCTTCTCAGAATTCCCTAAGATGTCTTGCTGTCTAAGCCTCTCCTATGTCTCAGTTAAGGAAAGCCCCGTCATACTGAAGCAAGTTTTAGATCTGGTTCCATTTGTACTTCTCAAGACTGCCCTCGCATCCGCTCCAGGCGCGGTAAACATGACAATGCTCAGAATTCTCAAGAATGGATTTAACAACAGCAAATATTTGAGGGATGTTGGAATTCCTCCCTGGGAAGCTCTGCTCTGCAGATGGTTCTTCCACCAGGTTGGAGCTATGCTGGACAGCACGCCTGGGATAGCTCCCAACATGGGATTAATCAGGTCACAGTTTGATTGGAGGGCAAAGAGATAAATGGTTCGGCAAGGCCCGCCCTTCCCTCGCTTTTTCTCTGGTGACTGGACCAGCGTGCAGCTGCTTTAGCTAGTTCTCTGCCTCAACTCGTAAGCTTCTATAACTGTTGGACAAGCCAACCCGTGGATCTGTTGCTAGAGCTTAAGGTTCCTTGCTTTGCCACACTGCTGGTGTGTACAGCGCTTGAGTTTGAGGTTGGTGGATCCTATTGTCTGGCATTGCTTGAGTTCTATATCCCATACAGGCCTGCTGCACTAAGCTAATGAGCTACTGACTATTGGTGACCCGTCCTGCTGTGTGCTGCCTTTGGGCAGACTCTGCTGCATTACCTGAGGGAAGACTCAGTTGTCTGCTTCCTTGACCCTGGACCCCTGCAGCCCTCATGAGTTGAAGGACTTCCAGTATATTAACTGTTCCATGGAAGTGAGTTGAACTGAGGCCTTTCTACAGCTATGGGGATTAATTAGCTGTTATATTCCTTTGTGATATATATATATATATATATATATATATATATATATATATATATCCTGGTTTTGTTTCTCTAGAGCAGGGGTGTCAAACTGGTGGCCCGCAGGCTACATGTGCCCCCCCCCCAGGTAATTTTTTATGGTCTGTAATGCTCTGAAATAAAATGAAAATAGTGCTTGGGGGAGGTCGAGGCAATACCCTACTCACAAGTCCCTTGTTAACCCTTTAACTACTAAAGATGAATATACACATGGCCCAGTGCCTTTCCTGGGGGCCTGTGGACATGTATAAATGCGCTGATTCAATTCCTGTGACACTTGGAAGCGACATGTCTGCCACTCTCAGTGTCACATAATGTAAACAGATCCCAATAGTGAAAAGGTTAAAAAGAACACTCTGGGTTGTGCTGTTATGAATCATACCTAGCAGCAGCACTATTAACATTTTTGAGGGAAGCCATGACAATTGTGCATCAGGTTTGTCAGCTGTCCAACATTTTGTGATTTTAATTGGTTACTTTGTTTTATTTTCCAGTGACAACAGACAAGGTAAGTGAAAACTAGTAGGAAAGTGCTGGCAAGTTTCAGGTAAAAAGAATTATTTTAGTTTTATAAATACATGAAATAAAATAAATGTTTAAATAAAAGCAATTATATAGTGTTTTAATTATCCTGTCCATATTCCTGATTCCTCTTCAAAGTATAAATTTTAAAAAAATTGTCAATGTGATGTGGCCCATATGCATCTTGCCTGTTGCACCAAATGGCCTGCGTTTTAATTTATTTTGACACCTCTGCACTAGAGAATCTTGCCTAACACACGGAGTAATAATTGGTGTTGCATAGTGGGAGATCTCTTACTTTCTTCTTCTTTTGGAGTTCATTGCTTATCCTGAATTTCTTCCGTCTTCATATGAAGTGGGTAATTACTTTTTACATTTCTTTATAGAATAAAGTTGTTATTTGATTAGTATTGTGTTGTAATTAAAGACTGCATTGAGTAACATTTATGTGTATGTGATATTGACTCTTCTTATGCCTGAACATGGGCTATTCTTCCATTTATGTAGGTCTCTATCTTTTTAAAAAAAATTAAATGCTTTTGTTGGGGGCTTTTCCATCTTTTATCACAATTCATACATTCATCCATTGTGTCAAGCACACTTCCACATATACCGCCATCATCATTTTCAAAACATTCTCTTCCCACTGAGCCCCTGATACCAGCTCCCCATTTCTAACCCCCTTCCTTCCTCACCCATCCTCCCTACCAAACCCTTGATAAGTTATAGATCATTGTTTTCATATTTTATATCATCCTCCATCACCCCTCACCCACTTTTCCATTGTTTGTGCCCCTGGGAAGGGCTTGTAGGCAGGGGTCTCCACGTGATTCCTCCAGTTCCAGAGCTCTAGTGTAGTCCCATGTGTCTTGTTAGCAAGCATGTCGCAGTGAGTGAGCGTGTGTCCCGCCTCCAAGGAGCTATTTATCTCCGGGGCACCTCCAAATGAGGCCATCAAGCTGTGATCTGATTAACAGGCTAACCTCCACCCCTCACTCTGAAGTCTTGAATTGACAACACGTTATGTAACTACCACAGATCACCCCTTGTCAATCTGACACTTTCACACTACTCTTTAGCCATATATTATTTCCAAACAAAAAATAATAAAATCTTATCTGTACCTAACAAGATAAAACTAAAATGCATACAGTTCAATATGTGCCACCCTCATTTAAACATAACATTCTATAAGTGAACAAAATGAAAATATTCTATGCCTAACAATTGCAGTTACATAACACCTACACCTCAATCCTATAATCCTATTTATATGTTCCAGGACCTATGAAAGTTTGAAAGCTAACCATGCCATGCCTTTGTCCCCCCAGGTTTGGGTACCCAATTTCTATACTGCCCACTTACATCA
The DNA here is from genome assembly GCF_050624435.1 of Tenrec ecaudatus. Taxonomy (NCBI): domain Eukaryota; kingdom Metazoa; phylum Chordata; class Mammalia; order Afrosoricida; family Tenrecidae; genus Tenrec; species Tenrec ecaudatus. The sequence continues at coordinate 174,229,900 of NC_134535.1, forward strand.
GCCCAGTTCTCTGAGAAGACAATTATATTTTTGACGTGAAGAATCTCCAATCCAGGTGGAACCTTGTGAGTTTGCATCCATAAGCAAAGTCAAATCAGAACAGGCCGTCCATAAAGTCAGCAGTAATATGCACCAGTTCACAGGCTGAAAAATCTTCTCTTCATCTGGTTCTGGTCAACTCAATATGGGCTGCCTCAGTTAGCCTCACCAGGCTGCCCATGGGTCGCCTAGCTTTACACCAGGGTCCCATCACAAATTCTCAACAACCTTAGCCCTCTTGGGCTTGGCCTTGAACTTCAGACAAGTCAACCCGCTCTCATCTCCTCTAGTCCCTGTAAACCAGGTCCACAAGTGTCAGTGGCCAGACTCAACCCGTCTCTTTATTGCAGTATTTCTCCCAATTCCATTCAATGAGAAAAAATCCCAGCCCAGTCCAAATCAAGTCCTTAAGTCTGATATTAGCCCATATGTTCTATACCAATCTATAAATTCCTCTTCAGACTCATGAAACACAGGTAATAAGGAATGCAGGAAGATCACAGGCCAGTGGGTGGAAAGTCTTGTGGATCCAGTGGTGGTGTAAGCCTCTCAGAGCTGGCAGGGGTATCAATGTGGTTCCTCTGAGCTACTAGGGTAGCTCCATGTTTCTTGCCAACTACAATGTCTCCCAAGGAGTGAGCCTTGTCAATAGAGAATCTCCAAGGGCGTAAGCCAGTGTCCCACCTCCATCGAGATATTTATGTCCTTAACACCTCCAAATTAGGTCATCAAGCTGTGACCTGATTGACAGGCTACACTCCACTCCCCCCACTCTTAATCCTTTCAAATTGACCATAGATTGTGTAATTACCATACTCGGTTAGGAGCCAAGTGAGTTGGAAAAGCTCATAAAATGATAACATGACATAGAAGTCAACCAGTCATTCATAAACTGTGGAGAAGCAGAGAGATTCTTGGATCTCACTAATTCAAGCCCCAATCCAAAACAATTTAATTCCTGTAACATGGCCCTGCTCATTATTCACCTTCATGAAGAGATCATTGATGATAACGGTGCTACAGCAAAATGTGGAGAAGAAAGCCGATGTTGCTGTTATCAATTGGGATAGTGTCTGGGGTTCTAAAGGCTTGTATTCATTCAAACAAAGCAGTCATTTAAGCGAGGCATCAAATAAGGTCACATGGAAGAAATACACCAAACTGTAAACCAAAGATGACGACGACAGCATCCAAATATAATGCAGAAGAAAGTATCAGAGCTTAAATTGTGAACACCCGAATTAAATAAGGCCATGGAGGACACTGGGAGCCCAAATCCATCTTTAGAATATTGTCAGATTAAGTCTCTGGCAGATGACCTCTAACCACAGACGAGGGACTCAAGGCTGGCTTATTCGTTTTTTGCAAAGAGTTTATTTTGATTTTATAACAATTCATTTCTTACAAACACTATTGTTATAATATTATGAAGGATGAATTAAATAGTTCATTTTGCAAAGTTGTGAGTATAGACACTGTGCACCTGCTGAGGAGCAGCTCTTTCTGGTGAAACTGGGGGTGGGGGGGTACTCTGAAATGAGCCTTTGGTTGAGAGTTGATGTAGCCTGCGTAATCTATGCCTTCTCCCCGCGGATGCGGTGGGCCAGCTGGATGTCCTTGGGCAGGATAGTGACGCGCTTGGCATGGGTAGTGCACAGATTGGTGCCCTCGAAGAGCCCCACCAGGTAGGCCTCACATGCCTCCTGCAGCACGGTAATGGCCAGGCACTGGAAGCGCAGGTCACTCTTGATGCCCTGAGCGACCTCGCGCACCAGGCGCTGGAAAGGCAGCCTGGGGAGCAGCAGCTCGGTGGACTTCTGGTAGCGCCGGATAACACGCATCGCCTCTGTGCCTGGCCGGTACCGCTGTGGCTTCGTCCAGCTGCCCTGGGGCGTGAAACTCTTGCGGGCCGCCTTGGTGGCCAGTAGCTTGCGAGGTGCCTTGCCGCAGCAGGTGCACTTGGGAGCTGTTTGCTTGGTGCGAGTCATGAGTGCTGTCCCAGCTTCCCCACCAAAGAAGTGAGAGTCAGTGACTGTCTGCAGCGCAGTATTTATAGGAACGCTGGCGTTCTGATTGGACAGCCCCCTGCTGACCCACATCAGCCGGCCCACCCAATTGGCTGCCGGGGTAATTCTCTAATTATTACAAAACAATTCCTGCCAAGGTGAGGGCGGAGGTCTAGTCAAGTCTTCTCAATTCATTGTCGTGCGCCCAAGAAAACCCATTATTGAGAAACATACCCAGCCTGGGGGCTTGCCCCTCTCCCACCCTACCTCTTCCACCACCCTCTCAAATGCCTTCTAGCTCCAGTTGCCTACTTTTACCTGCAGACCACTATCCCCCCTCCCCCACCCCCCCCACCCCCCGTCTCCGAATATGGCATTATCCAGACTGCTCTGCTTTCTTGCATGGTCAACAATAGAGCGTGTGGGATTATGTAAGTAATCATAGATACTATGTATGATGACTGAGCCAACGACGTCACCTCTGCCCACACTCACAAATGAAATAGGACAAAGGTGTCCCCATGTGAAGGTTGTGTTTACTCTGGTGCAGTCCTGGGAGTGAGGAGTCCTCTCAGTGTGCTGGATACAGACTCCAACAGCATAGTGCTAGTGGTATCTCACGTGACAGGCAGGAGGCAGAACCCAGAGTTCCACCAGCGCGTGAGCCAGATCTAAGAACCCGCGGTACTGAGCAGGAAGCAGGCCACTGAGAGATTTGCAGGTAAAATGAGTCAATCACATCTGTCTTCTCCACAGGATTGCACTGATTTATCCCGAAGGTAAAAATGAGGGCTGTAATCATGACCTACTTTGAAACTCAGAAAATGCAGGTGCTGCAAACTCTGGTCAAACAGTTGTCACGGTTAACAGCACAGGACAACACAGATCATCGTTGGTAACGTATTTGTGGGTTGGCCTTCGAAGCTATGAAAAGTGACTAGGACATCCAAAAATATCTTAAATTTAAAACCAGTCAAGTTATTTATTAATAATCATGTCCAATGCCAGGTTTGACTCGGAAAAGTGAAAGACTTCTCCAGTGTCTCATTCACTTACATTTCACAAAAGTCTTTACAGCTTGGATGTTATCACCTCCACGGAGTGTAGGAGGAAAGGAAGACCTGAAGCCCCAACCCTGAGGGCATCCATCCCAGGGCCTGCTTGCTTGCTCCCCCAGGCTGCACCCCCAGTGCCCTGTGAAGACACCCCCATTTCAGAAACTAGGCCAAGGGAGGCTACCGGCACTTATTTGGTGTCAAATGCATTTGCCAAAATCTGCACCTGGGTTTTGAAGGAATCGCCCAGGGATACTGTAAAAGCTCTTTAGCTTCATGACTGTCTGGATAAGGCGAGGTTTCTCACGCAGGATTTCACTTTATTTGGCCATCCTGCACTTGGAGGTTTGGCACAATCTGCCCAGAAACTTCACGTAACATACAAGTGTGGCCCCGGATTTTATTTTGGGGGGGAATGTGCATATTAACATGCAGTTACCCAGAAAGATGAAACTACAGAAATAAAAAAACTGTCTATTCTATAGACCATATCAAGATATCAGAGAACAGTTTTAAATATATAATATCTACAGAGGTAGTTTTTTTGTTATCCTTTTAAAGATAAACCTTTTCCAGATGCTGCCCATGTGTTCCTATTGATTTAGTAAATTGGTACATGGGTCACTTTGATGTATTGTTTTACGTGGAGGGAAAAAGCCATCTGAATCTGATTCCTTTTACAAACAGGTTAAGGTCTGCATCAGAGGAAGAACCACTTAGTTACCTGTAGCTCAGACTATAGAAAAATATCATTGATATCTCATGACAGTATAATTTGCTGGAGATCATCCAACAATGATTGCACAGTACATTGACAGAAAGCTTTCAGAGGTTCAGGCTGGACTCAGAGAGGATGTGCAACAAGGGATATCATTGCTGATGGTAGATGGTTCTGACTGAAAGCAAGTACCAGAAATATATTTTTATATATTTCATTGTATATGCAAAGACAATCAACTTTGTGGATCATAATAAACTGTGGATAACTTTGAGAAGAATGGGAATTCCAGAACACTTCATTGTTCTCATGAGTAACTAGTACATTGATCAAGAGGCAGTTGTGGAGACAGGAGTATTGCATGATTTAAAATCAGGAAAGGTATGTGTCAGGTTGTATTCTCTTACCTTACTTTTTCAATCTGTATGCTGAAAAACCACCCAGAGAAGCTGGTTTCTATGAAGAAGAATATGGCATCAGGATTGGAGGAAGGCTTATGAACCTGCCACATACAGATGACACCACCTTACTTGCTGAAAGTGAAGAGAACTTTAAGAGCTTGCTGGTGAAGATGAAGGATTGCAATCTTCAGTATGGATTACAACTCAGTGTAATCAAGACCAAAATCCTCACAACTGGACCAGTAGGTAATTTCATGATGAATGGAGAAAAGGTTGAAGTTGCCAAAAATTTTGTCTTGCTTGAATCCACAACCAATGCTCACGGATCCAGCAGTCAAGAGAACCAATGATGTATTGCATTTAATAATTCTGCCTCCCAAACCTTTTTAGAGTACTGAAAAGCAAGGAGTTTACATTGAGGACTAAGGTATGTCTGACCCAAAGGTAATGGTATTTTCCATTACCTCATGTACACGTTAAAGTTGGGCATTGTATAAGGAAGACCAAAGAAGAATCAATCCTTCTGAATTGTGGTCCTGGAGAAAGCAGCCGAAAGCATCAGGGAATGCTAAAGGGATAAACTGATCTCTCTTGGAGTGAGTGTCGGGGTATCAAAAAAGAGGAAGGCCTGCAAGGAGCTGGATTGCCGGTGTCTGCAACAATGGCCTGCAGCATGGGCATGATTGTAAAGACGGCACAGGGCCGTGCCGTGTTTTGATCTGTTGTTTATAGTTCACTATGGGTCATAACCAACTTGATGGCAGGTAACAACAACAAATGGGGGATGGTTGTGGTTGAGATCATTTGGATGGCAGAGGACTTCCTGGCTGGGAAGTAGGTTGACAGTAAACCAGAGCCACATGCAAGTAGAATGGTCACAAATGTGATGAAGTTTCTGTAACTTAATTGTTTTGGATCAGATCCCATGATGCAGAAAGGTCAGTCCAGAGGCAGGACAGTGGAGAGGTCTGACTAGAGGATCATCTAGGACAGTTAGTAGCAGAGAAATTGATGGCAGGAATTCTGACAGCTGAGCTACCAATGTAGACAGCAGGTAAGGACTGAGGAATCTGCTATCCACTGCCTGTGATCTAGGTCACATAGCAGTAGAAAGGCTGGTAGTGGAGAGACCAAAGGGCAGAGCTGCTATACTGACCTGGAGTTAGACCAGTTAGCAACAGAGAGACCCTAGTGGCAGAGAACTGTCCAAGGTACTGATGAGGACTTGTATCATCAGGGAATATTTATGTTCCAAGGGTTGTCTGCAGGGAAAGCTCCCCTGGTTGGCCAATTTCATCCTCTTTGTGTCTTGTTGCATCTAAATTAATTTTGACCCCAGTATATAACCTGTTTCCACCCCTAATTAACCATGTACCTGTGAGTGTGGGTCTGTAAGATAGTGGATGGAGTTGTCAAACTCAGTCGAGCAGAGTGTGAAGTACCAGGAACTGTTGCATTTAGAAATGGTGAAGGGAAAAAAAAATTAAAACACACACACACACACACACAAAGAAATGGTGAAGGAGTTGGAGAATGGGAGTGGTCTATCTGAACTCCACCCTATAGTAGTCACCTTTATGCTGATGGTGATTCTATTCCATTGTGAATTACCCAAACAATTAAGCTACACCCAAATTTGCTACCTCCCCCCAAGTTATTAAAACCTCCTTAACAAATTTTCTGAGATTTCCTAAATAGATTAGCAATACCTTGATGGTATTAATTTGTGACTCTTTTAAATTCAAAACTTCAAACTTAAAATCCAGTTTTTAAATTATACTAATATTTCATGTGATAGCTAGACATGTGTGACCATTCCTACCAAACTGGACATCAGAGATAATCACCAAGACTTCCTGTTTTGTTTTTTGCTATGACTGTATAATGAGAAATGAAAGTATAGTGAGAGGTTTGTGTATGTATATATATGTATAAAATTATTTATGAATGTATAGTGAGAGATCATTTAACTCAGTGGTTCTTAACCTTCCTAATGCCAAAACCTTTTAATACAGTTCCTCATGTGGTGACCCACAACCATAAAATTATTTTCGTTGTTACTTCATAACTGTAATTTTGCTACTGTTATGAATCCTATTGTAAATATCTGATATGCAGGATGTAATTTCATTGTTACATATTGAACATAATTAAAGCATAGTTATTAATCACAAAAATCATGTAATTACATATTGTGAAATATTTCTAATTACAAATAAATGAAATTTTGTCTTGAAGCATGGTGTAGTGTGGGTAACAGTCTTTCCACCAGGTACTTGTATGTGGGCTTATTTGCATGTGGGTGTAACCATCTGCAGACAAGAGGAGCAGTGTCTTAGTTCTAAAGACCATCGGAAATAGATGTTTTCCAATGGTCTTAGAGGAACCCTGTTCAAGGGTTGTTTGATCCCCCCAAAGGGGTAGCGACCCACAAGTTGAGAACCATAGATTTAACTGATCCCAGACAATGAAATTTCAGCACACTAGTTTACATGATTTGATATTTCCCAGCACAGAAAAATTATATCTGTATATCTACATATGTATTTGAAAGCGAATGAATAACCTCATGAGCCAGTGTGGAGTGATGGATTGCTTTTACATGGCCTGCCTGTCCACTGCTTTGTCTTTCCCACCAAATGAATGGGCAAGGCCATGCAAATTAGGTGTGAGAAACTATAACAAGTTGGTCACACCCACACCGCCTTTTCCTATTGTACGGAAATGATTTAAATATGGCACCCTTCACCAAGTCTAAGGGCAGGACTGGAAAGGAATGTTTCAAGAGCCTGACATGTATTTATGCCTTTGGCGGCCGCCGTACCCACCCCTTTTTCTGTTGTACGGAATTTATTTAAACATGGCGCCCTCCACCAAGTCCAGGAAGGGCGGGACCGGAAATGCGTGTCTCCAATTCCTGACAAGTATTTAGGCCTTTGGCGGCTGCCGTACTTAAACGTAACGTCCCGTGACGCGGGCACCTGCCGCGGAGGGGATTGACTAGGATCTGCGCACCGCTGGAGCTGTGGAACCTTTGGCTAGTGAGTGTAAGTTATCGGGATGTGTGGTGAGGGTGGAGGAAAACAAGTGTGTTTCCACCTTTGAAACGGGACGAGAGACGTGCGGGCGTCAGGACCCCTGGGGGGCCTGGGGGCAGCGTCAGGCGGAGCTGCTGGTGTTAAGCAGGGGCGATCCGTGCTTTCTGGGGACTGACCCAGCCTATCCCGACGGTCAGGCTCTGAGGTCTTTGCGCATCTCCCTGAATGATAGAATTCGCTGGCTAAGTAACCGTTTATAATTGTATTAGAACTCATGTTCTGAGCACTCGTCTGCAAAAGGCTGGTGGCCTAGTGGTTACAGATTGGGCTGCTAACTGCAAGGTCAGCGGTGCAGAATCACAAGTCCCACCTGGCGAGGAAGACCGGGTTTCTAATCTGGTGAAGAGATACAGTCACAAGGGCCAGTTCCACCTTCTCCCAAAGGGTCGCTATAGTCGGAACCCACTCGATAGCAGTGAGTTGTGTTTTAGGTTTTGTTTGCTGATGATAGTGACAACTCTTGTCTATTTGCTGCGTTCCCATTTTGATTCAGCCGCCATTGAATTCTTTCTGATTTTTAACCAAGGATGTAGATCATCTTCCCCTCCGGGAGAATGCCTTAGAAAGTAGATTATCTGTGCTCCTCTCCACGGGCCTGCCTAGGTGTATCCTTGATAGAGGTCACCTTACTGAGGACAGAACAGGGGCCATTGTCATGAGTCTGGCCTTGACTGGCTTTGTGTGAAGGCCCTGGACCAATCTTGTAAGCCCTTCTATCGAATAATGTGCATGTCCTAATCATGGTTCCATTCCTGCTGCTGCAGTCCCACCTGTATCTGTGATGTACTGATCTTCCACCAATCGTGATCTGTGACATACTCTTTGTTCTATGCTCTATTTATCCGGGGCCCTGACAGTGAATCCAAAGTTGTTATTTGACCTCGTCCTAATGGCCTCCCTTAAATATATGATGTGTGTGTGTCTTTTGTTGTCTCTTAAAGTTTAATAAATGTTCTCGAATTATATTTGACATAGGGATCACTTTTGTACCATAGCAGATTTTGGGATCATAAATGACTCAAGATACAGTTTTTTTGGGACAGGATCTTGACAGCCATACCTACAGGTAAAGTCAGGCCCTGGAGCCCCTTGACTTCTGTCCTGAATGGGCAAATGTTACAAAGGTCTTTTAGCTCTTGGGATAAATGTCACTCTGCCCTTTAGCCTCACACGAAACAAACTCAGCTCTGTGTAGGTTGGCAAATCTGGTTCCCCAGGTAAGTACTCAGATGTACATCACTTCATCTCACCTCCTGCCCAAAGGCACTCGGCTCTCCTGCAGCCTGGGAATTCCACTGCTCTGTCTCAATCTCTTGGTTCTGCTGCCACCATGTCTCTGTTGCTGCTTCTCACCATCACTTCCTCTCTGTGTCACAGGTCTCTGTCTTCTACATTGAAGAGTTTCAATGCAAGAATCTGGGATCCAAAGGCCCTTACGTCTCACTCTTTTTTTTTATGGTAGTGAGATCCCAATTCCTATCTTTGAAATGGCTCAATTAAACCTAACCTGATGTCCAAAGTGAGTAAACCCCAAGTTAGGTTTTCAGGCAGCTTATTTGCATAGCCCCACGCCACAAGGGTACCAATCTTTAGTTGGGCAAGCTGCCTAATCTTCTTAAATGAAAAAACCCAGACTCACTGCCATCAAGTTAACACTGACTCATAGCAAGCCTATATGACAGGGTAGAACTGCCCCTGTGGGTTTCCAAGACTAACTCGTTAGCGAAATAGAAAGCCATGTCACTCTTGGGAGGAGGAAGCCCCATCTTTCTTTCCAGGAGAAATTGGTGGTTTCCAACTGCTGACCTTGCAGTTAGCAGCCCAACAGTCACCACTGTGCTACCAGAGTCCTTTGCCTCAGTCACATTGGCAGATGACACACCCACCTAAATGTTTAGAAGGAGTCAAGGGGCCATAGCTGGTAAAGTATACTTGTGTAGACCAACGAGCTGACCTCATTGGGTTACTGCAAGTCATGTTACTTTAAAAACATTATTTGTCTTTGGGTCAAAAGTACACTCACTATGGGGGGATGTATCCTTCTTCCTTCATTCCAAAATGTATATAGAAATTTCAAACTAATAGATGATATATGTGTTTATATGGAGCCCTGGTTGGACTGCTAATCTCAAAATCAGAGGTCCACACCCATTCATTAGCTGCCTGTCATCACTTTAAAGTCTCAGAAACTCTAAACCAGTTGTATTGCGTCCTATCCAGTGCTTACATGCCTAACTCTACCTGATGGTGAGTTGTAAACTGTTTCTAAAGTAATTGTACTATTTATAGTTCTTCTAGCAAAATAATCTTCAGTTTATAGTAGTTCTTTATTTAGCCCATTTAAAATGTTTCCATATGCTTTAGTTAAACCTGATCATCTTAAAGGTTCACTGGTTTGTCATTCTCCTTGAATGTTACACAGTAAGGAATTGTTAGTTCTGTATGTTGTGAGGTAGGGATCCAGACTTTTGTTTCTACTTTTGACATTGTTGTTCAATCTCTAGTGATTGTAAAGTCATCTTTTGTCTGAAAATGAAGAGTTTTAGATTTTTTTTATTGCTCATGTAATAAACATATTTTCTGTCACTCTGTAGAGGTACCATTAGGGACTTATTGTTAAGAAGAGCAACAGTACAGTAACAGCATCTGGACCTACAGGTAAAGTGTTGCTCACATTGTATTCTCCCATCAGCCTGCAGGTTTTGCTTCACCAGCAGCTTAGAGGAAGGAGGAAGAAGTGCCAGGTTTCGTTATTATTTCTGGGATGTCTTCATGAGAGATTGAAATTTGTGAATATCATCAGAGCTGATCCAGATAAGACAAACATAGAACATCCCAGTTGCTGGCAGTGTCCTGAGGACCAAAGAAATGACCAAGGCGCAGGTGATTTTGATGTGTTTTTTTTCAAAAATGCAAAACATATTTATTCATAATGCATTAAGAATTCTTTATATGTACAATGTATGTTTATGTACCTTGTGTAACCGCATGAGTCCATATTGCACAACACAACACAACACAACACAATTAACTATGTGCATTTTTGTCATTGCCTGAGTTTACTCTGATGACTTGCACTGAATGCAATGCGCCAGATATGCATAGTGCAGACAGTAGCTGCTGACAGCCAGCCTCAAGCACATTCCAAATGAGCATCAGTCATGGTGGAACCGTACTTGGACTTATGATCTTTATGTGGGAAAAGGGTGACCCCCATAGCTAAGTAGAGCCGAATAACGCAGTCAAGGAGGTAGCACATTTTCTCATGTTTGGATACTTTCCCTCTGCGAGTAAGTTCCAGAACTGTTCATGTGCTCAGGACGTCAGCTGAATTTTGGCTTGTAATGTTAAACTCTCCCATTCTGTATGAAAGTGATAAGTTTTTGTATTCTTACTTGGTCCAGCTCCCCCACTCATTTTAATACCCTTTTTACGTTTAAGAGGGAAAAAAAAGGTCTAACATTGACAATAACTTACCTCCTCAGTTTTGCTATGCTTAGCGTGGTTGTTTGCGCATGTGTTTGACACCTAAGATTGCATCTGATTGGCTACGCTGTATAGCAATTAAATGATGGGATTGATAGGCTTACATCTATTTTTTTTCTTTTTATAAATAATTTTATTGGGGTTCATACAGCTGTTATCACAATCCACACATACATTAATTGTGTAAAGCACACTTATACATTCATTGCCCTCATCCTTAAAACTCGCTTTCCGCTTGGGTTCCTGGAATCAGCTCCTCATTTTCCTTTTTCCTCTCCCTCTGCCTCCCCACTCCCTCCTCCCTCATGAACCCTTGATAATTTATAAATTATTATTTTATCTTCTCTTACACTACCCGGCGTCTCCCTTCACCCACTTTTCTGTTGCCCATCCCCCAGGGAGGAGGTTATATGTAGATCCTTGTGATCGTTTCCCCCTTCCTATTCCCTCTTCCCTCCCGGTATGGCCACTCTCACCGCTGGTCCTGAGGGGTTCATCTGTCCTGGATTCCCTGTGTTTCTAATTCCCATCTGTGCCGCTGCACATCCTCTGGTCTCACCAGGTTTGCAAGGTAGAATTGGGATCATGATAGTTGGGGGGAGGAAGCATTTAAGAACTAGAGGAAGTTTGTGAGTTTCATTATTGCTACACTGAACCCTGAGTGACTCGTCTCCTCCCCACTACCCCTCTGCAACGGATGTCCAGTTGTCTACAGTTGAGCATTGGGTCCCCATCACATGCTCCCCTGGTTCACGATGATATGATTCTCCCCCCCCCACCCGCCTTTGGTGCTTGAAACCTAGTCCCCTCAGCCCTTCATGATCGCACTTGTTGGTGTGCTGCTTCCATGTGGGCTTTGTTGCTTCTGGGCTAGATGGCTGTTTGTTTACTTTCAAGCCTTTAAGACTGCAGACGCTATATCTCTCGATAGCCGGGCACCATCAATCAGCCTTCTTCACCACACTTACTTATGCACATATTCATCTTTAGCGTTTGTGGGGAAGGTGATCACACAATGATGATTTGGGTTTTTGGTGTCTGCTACCTGATCCCTTCAACATCTCATGGTCGCACAGGCTTGTGTGCTGCTTCTCTGTGGGCTTTGTTGCTTCCGAGCTAGATGGCCGCTTGTTTGCCTTCAAGCCTTTAAGACCCCAGACGCTATATCTTTTGATAGCCGGGCACCATCAGCTTTCTTCACCACGTGTTCACACGTTTGTCTTCAGCGATCATGTCGGGAAGGTCAGTATCATGGAATGACCGTTTAGCTGAGCAAGGTGCTCTATTATTAAGGGAGTGCATGCGAGGAGGCCCATTGTCCACCCACTACCCTACTACTGAACTTATAAATATATGCACATAGGTCTATTTTCCCCCTAATCATAAATATATTTACATGTGTACCTGTCTGTATTTAGGCTTCTATGTATGCTCTTTACCTCCTACTCCTTTCCTCTATTTCCTTACACTTTCCTCCTGTCCCACTACCATGTTCAGCCTTCATTCTCGTTTCACTAATTCCTCTCAGTTACCTTGCCCTTGGTCACTCCCTACCAATCCTCCCACCCCTCCCTGCCACTGGTTTTGAACCACTTGTTGTTCCATTGTCCCTGGGTTAGCCAACACCTCCTCCCTTCCCCTACCTCCCACACTCTCATGTCCCACCGGGACCATTGGTCCCGTTATTTTCTTCTCTCATTGTTTGTCCAGCCTACCTTATCTAGGTGGTCATGCAGAGATAGTAATATGTGCATAAAATTGCGGATGTCTTTGACAGCACCAAACAAAGTGGCACATAGGAACATGGTGATGATGGCAGCAACACCGACAAGCTAACAAACAAAGAAGCCACTGACATACAAAATTTAAAAGAAGAGAAAAAAAGACAGCAAAAAAGCCTGTTAATAGTTCGAGGCCTGTTTGCTGACCTTTAGGAGTGTTTTCCGGGCAAGTCTGATGGGGTGCCACATCCTGGCCCCAATGTCCATCCTTTATAGTCCCTCGGGACCTCCTTGCTCTCCTTCCCCCGCTGCTCCATTGCACACCCCGGTGTTTTGCCTCAGTGTAGTGAGGTCAACTCAGTCACACATCCCACACTGTGTCTCCTGTGCTGTCCTGTGTAGGGCGGTGGGTCACTGCAGGATGTCGCATCTCAGTGGGGCCAGCTATATGGTCCTCTCTGTATTTTGGGCCCTCCGAGCCGGGCTATTGTCCTCTGAGCTTGGTGGGCCCAGGTCTCTTTCTTCCTCTTCCTTCCTTTGCTTCAACTTCTGGGTATGGTAGGTCAGTTCCTTTCACACACCAGACGATCTTTTTTCATTTTCTGTGACACTCCCTTCCATGGTGGGGGTCGGTCTTATTTCTGGTTAGGGCTGGTGTATGGTCCAGGCTCTTTGTGGATTCCTCCGCGCATTACGTTGCCCTCCTGGTTTGGCGTGTCATGGTGGGGTCTGTATGCACATTCCAGTTCTGTGGGTACACAACCAATACTCTCCCCCTAGGTGGGTTAGTGCCCTGTTTCCCCCATGCCATCAACTCAGTTTCTCCCCAACCCGCTTCTCCCTCCACCTGCCCCCCTTCTCCTTCTTTATATTGGACTCTCATGTCCCTCCCTAGGTGTGGTCTGCCCTCCCCCCAACTATCTATGCTTCCACCCGTTTATTGCGAGATAGGTGTTTATTCTATTCCTGGCATGCTGATTGTACTTACCTCGGGACTCATGTTATACATGCCCTTTTGAGTTTGGCTTACCTCGCTTAACATGATTCCTTCCAGCTCTTCCCATGAAGCAATGTGTTTCATACGATTGTCTGTGCTTTTCAGTGCTGCATAGTACTCCATTGTGTGTATGTGCCAGAGTTTACTAATCCATTCATCTATTGATGGAATCTTAGGCTGTTTCCAAGTCTTTGCGATTGTGAATTGTGCCGCAATAAACATTGGAGCGCATATGACTTGGTCGTGTTTTATTTGTTGCTTCCACTGGGTATATGCCCCGTAGAGGGATGGCTGGGTCATAAGGTACATCAATTTCCATTTTCTTTAAGTGTCTCCAGATTGCTTTCCACAGTGGCTGTACAAGTCTACATGACCACCAGCAGTGGAGGAGGGTTCCTACTTCACCACAGCCCCTCCAACACTTGTTGCTCTCTGATTTGGGCTAGCTTCAGAGGTGTTAGATGGTATCTCATGGTTGTTTTGATATGCATTTCTCTTATGGCTAGGGACTTCGAACACTTTCTCATATGCTTATTGGCCCTGTGGGTCTCCTCTCTAGTGAAAGTTCTTTTCAGTTCTTTTGCCCACTTCCTTAAGGGGTTAACTGTTTTCCTCTTTTTGCAGATCATGATGGTGTTGTAGATTTTAGTGATGAGGACTTTGTCCGATGTGTCATTACTAGAAATCCTCTCCCAGTCTGTGGGTTGTCTTGTCACCCTCTTGGTGATGTTTTTTGAGGTGCACAGGTGCTTTATTCTTATTAGATCCCATTTTTCGATTTCCAGTTCACCTGTGTGTGTACCCTTCCCTATTGCAGTGAGCCTATGAGTTCCCTGGGCCATTGCTCTGATGTTAGTCCCAATTCCCTCCTTGATGGTCCTGATGGTTTGGGGTTTAACTTCTAGGTCTGTGATCCACCTGGAGTTTATTCTTGTGCATGGGGTGAGGTAAATGCCTTGTTTCATTTTTCTACATGTGGATATCCATTGTTTCCATCACCACTTGTTAAAAAGGGAATCTGCTTGTTGAAGATAATTTGTCTATATTTGATGGTTTTATTCTTGGGCTTTCTATTCTTTTCCACTGGTTTAAGTGTCTGTCGCTGTGCCAGTACCATGCTGTTTTGACCACTGTAGCTTTGTAATGGGTATTAAAACCGGGTAAGGTGAGTCCTCCAACTGTCCTTCTTCTTGAGGAGTTCTCTGCTAATTCTGGGTTTCTTCCTTTTCCATATGAAACTGGTGATCAGTTTTTCCAGTTCTTTGAAGAAGGTTGATATTATTTCAATTGTTATAATATTGAACTTGTAAATTGCTTTGGGTAAGATTGTCATATTTATTATGTTAAACCTTCCAATTAACGAGCAGGGGATGTTCTTCCATTTGTGGGGGTCACTTTTGGTTTCCTGTAGTGTAGGGTCTTATAGTTTTCCTCGTGTAGGTCTTTAGTGTTATATGTTAAATATATTCCTAGGTATTTCAGTTTGTTCTTAGCTACTATGAAGGGTACTTCCTTCTTAATCACCTCTTCCATGGTCCTGTCCAAGGTGTATTGAAAATCTATGGACTTTTGTTTATTGGTCTTGTATCCTGCCACTCTTCCATATTCCTCTAGCGCTGTAAGTACTCCCGCTGTGGAACGTTTGCGGTTTTCAATGTACAGGATCATAGCGTCTGCAAATAGCAATAGTTTCACCTTGTCCTCTCCCATTTAATCGCTTTGATGTCTTTCTGCTGTCCTATGTTGTTATCTAGAACCTCCAGAACGATATTGAATAGAAGTGGGCACAGGGGACATCCTTGTCTTGTACCCTTTTTCAGTGGGATTGTTTTAGTCTTTTCTCCATTGACTGATGTTGGCCGTTGGCCTTTCATAGATAGCTTGTATCAGCTTGAGGAACTTGCCTTCCAATCCTATCTTCATGAGTGTCTTAATTAGGAATGGGTGTTGGATGTTGTCAGATGTTTTTTCTGCATCTATGGATATTGTCATATGGTTTTTATCCTTTTTCTTCTCAATGTGGTATATAATATTGATGGATTTTCAGATGTTGAACCATCCCTGCATCCCTGGGATGAACCCTACCTGGTTATTGTGGATGATATGTTTTATATACATTTGTATTCTATTGGCCAATATTTTGTTAAGGATTTTCGCATCTATGTTCATTAGAGAAATTGGTCTGTAATTCTCTATAGCTGTGAGGTCTTTGCCCTGTTTGGGTATCAAAGTAATGCTGGCTTTGTAGAATGAGTTTGGGAGTTTGCCATCCTCTTCTATGTTATGGAATATTTTGTGGAGGATCGGTGTTAACTCTTCCCTGAATGCTTGGTAGAATTCTGCTGTGAAGCCATCTGGTCCTGGGACTTTTTTTTTATTGGTAGGTTCTTGATGACCCTCTCTATTTCTTATTTTGCTGTGAGTTTGTTGAAGTTCCTGATCTCTGAGATAATCTAGGGAGGGACTCTTTTTCCAAATATTTATCAATGTCTTCCATGTTTCTGAATTTATTACAGTACAGACCTTCATAGTACGTTGTGATTATCCTTTTAATCTCTTTGAGGTCTGTTGATATTGTCCCTGTTTAATCTTTCATCCTGGCTATTGATGTTTGCTTCTTTCTATTCTTGGTAAGCTTTGACAACGGTGTGTCAATTTTGTTAATCCTTTCATAGAACCAGCTTTTAGCTGCATTTATCTTTTGCATTGTTCTCTTGACTTCCCACTGGTGTAGCTGTTCCCTGATTTTTATTATTTCTTTTCTCTTGCTATTGGAGGGGTTGTTCTGCTGACTCCGTTCTAGTTGTTGGAGGTTTTGTGTTAACGTATCTGTCATAAGCCGCTCTTCTTTTTTCCTATATGCATTTAATGATATAAAGCTACCTCTGATAACTGCCTTCTCAGTGTCCCATAAGTTTTGATACGTTGTATTCTCATTCTCATTAGTTTCTAGAAACTCTAATCTGGGCCTGTACCCATTCATGTCGCAGGAGATAGTTATTCATACTCAGATTGGTTGCCCTTGCTTTTCTGGAACTCCTATTATTAATCTCCAGCTTTATGGCATGGTGATATGAAAAAGATGTCTGGATAATATCTATGTGCTTGAATTTACTCAGGCTGGACTTGTGCCCCAGCATGTGGTCTATTCTTGGGAAAGATCCATGTGTACTTGAGAAGAATGTGAAATCCTTTGCATTTGGATGGAAAGCTCTACAAATGTCTATCAGGCTCTGTTGCCTAATTACATTGTTTAGCTGTATGGCCTCTTTGTTGAGTTTCTTTCCCAGGGATCTGTCTTTCTCTGATAGTGGAGTGTTAAAGTCACCTACTATGATTGTTGAATCCATTTTTTCTTTTTTCATCTTTCTAATAGTTTGACAAAATTTGCCGCACCATTATTAGGAGCATAAATATTCAATATGCTATCTGCTTCTTGGTTTACTGAACCTTTGCGCATTATGTAGTGTCCCTCTTTGTCTCTTTTTATGATTTGGATCTTGAGGTCCATTTTTTTGGAGATTAAGATAGCCACTCTGCCTTTTTGGAGTTACCATTCGATTGGTAAAATTTCTGCCAACCCTTTATTCTTAGCATATTCTTGTCTGTGTGCTTGAGATATGTTTCTTGCAGACAACAGATTGATGGATTATGTTTTCTGAGCCGGTCCTCAAGCCTTTTTCTTTTCAAGTATGAATTGAGTCCATTGGAATTCAGAGTTATTATCACTATCTCTGGATTCATAGTTGTCATACCCTGTTTTGTGTTTTGGGTGTTTACCTATCTCACTTCATATCAGTGTGCTGTGTCTGAGTGGAGAGTTTCTATCTTGTCTTGTTTTCCATCTAAGACCCTGTTGTCCTGGTAATTGTTGCTGGCATGTTGGCTTCTAGATGGGGATGGACTAGATGGTGGTCTCCTGTTTGTTCTTGGCGGAGGTTGTTCCTCTGGCCATAGTGAGTCAGCCAGTATGTTCCGCAGGGTTGGGTGACTTGCAGCATAATCTCTGAGTCTTTCCTTCTCCTGGAAGACCCTTATCTCACCATGTATCTTAATAGATAATTTGACAGGGTACAGGATTCTGGGGGAGGTGTTTTTTCCTTTTAGCTTTTGGAAGATATTGCTCCATTGTCTCCGCCTGTATCATGCTGATAGGTCTGAGCATAGTCTTACCTGAGCTCCTTTGTATGTGACTGTCTTCCTTTCTCTTGCTGTTCTTAAATTTTTCTCTTTTTACTCGAAGTTGGGTATTTTTACTATTATATGTCTTGGCATGTTCTTCTTGGGGTCTAGTCTAGCTGGTGTCCTTTCTGCTTCCTGTATGAGTGCCTGGTTTTCCATTGTTAGGGTGGCGAAGTTTTCTTCCAGAAATTCCTTTGCTATCTTTGCTGTCGCTTTGTTTGTTGTGTTGTGCTCTGGTAGACTGATTATTTGAATATTATTCCTTTTCATAGCATCTGTCATTGAGCTCAGGCTATCTTCTGTTTCTTTAATTTTCCTATCTGACTCTCTTTCTCTCTTTCTTAGGTCTGTTTGAGTAACCTCGAGATCCCTAAAACGGTTCTCTGGCTCCTCAAGCCTAATCGCAAATTCTGTGACCTTGTTGTGGCTTCTGCTATCTCTTCTGTTAGCTCCTTCAGTTCCCTTTGGTGGGTAGACTTCATCCCGTCTATTGTGGACTTCGTCCCCTCTATTGTAGACTTCATCTCCTCTATCATTGAATCCTTATTTTGGTTTGCTTCCCTCAACTCCTGTATTACTGAAAGCAGACTTCTGAAGATTTCCTTCTGTGGCACATCTGTATCTGCTTCTTCTATGAGAGACGTTAGCTCTGCTACTATGTTTTGCCCCTTGTTTTTTTTTGTTTGGAGTGTGTAGTCTGTTGAGTTTTTACTCGATCCTTTCATAGGTCCCATGTTTCTGGGAGGCCAGGAAAAACCTTGTCTGTGTTATTGTTAAGGATTTTTTCAGGCGACTGCCTATGACCTACTATAAGGATGGGTCAGACCGCAGTATAGGCAGAGTTCTCCGAAGGCTTAGTGACCAGCAGTGGCGAGATGTTTGAGCTATTGGAGTGGGGGCTGGAGCCTCAGTGAGTGCCCCCACCCTGCTTTTTGACCTGGTCTATCAAGGCACTCTTAGCAGCCCTTTTGTTTAATAAAATTTTTTGAGGAAATAGAAAAAAATGGAGAGAAAGAAGGAGAAGCTATAATCAAGGAGAGAATAGTGATAATAGTGAAAGTAGAAAAGAGATAGAAGGAAAACCTACAGAAAATGGGTAGAAGAGAAGTAATAGTAATAATCTAAAAGGAGGAAGAAAAGAGAGAAAAGAGAACACAGGAAGTAAAAGAGAAGGAAAGAAAAACCAGCATGAGATAAAGATGTGTGTGTGTGTGTGTGTATACATTTACCACCCCCCCCCCCACCTTCTTTTCCCTCCATAAGGTAGTGATGCCTAATAGGCAGAGGTGGGAGATGCCTCGCTGCCACAGGATGTGGTGCTGATCTGGGCTCAGGGACCAGGCTATGTGAGGAGAAAATGCTCTTCAGATCAGCAAGCCCTCCCATGTCCCTGCAGGCCTGTAGAGTTGAGCCTGTGGGCAGAGGCTACACAGGCGGGGGAAGGCCCACAGGGGTGAGCCTTCTGCACTGGCCGGAAAAGGCTCAGGCCGCAAAGGGTGCTGAGTGAGGCACAGGCCGCAGCGCCCGCCTCCTATGCTGGCTGTAAGGGTCTGGGGCAGGCCTAGGAGCTGGTGCTGAGGGCACCGCAATGGTGAGAGCCGGCCAGAACGCACAGATGACTCCAAAAGCGATCGCAAAGCCGTGTCCTAGGCTCCCTAGCATTTCCCTTGAATCATTGGCCCTGTGAGTGGTGCAAGTTCCTCAGGGACGTGGTCCATGCCGGATCAGATAGCGGCGGCTCTAGGGGGGAAACAGGGCACCTGCCCTCCACCTGGGAAGAATGCACTGTGGCAGTCTCAGAGCTCAGATCCTAGGACACTGGAAATCCCGCAGCATACCGGCTGGCCGGAGTGCAAAGCCCTGTCTCTCATGCTCCCAATAGGCAGTAACCCCGACTGTTATGCCCTGCGCTGTCAGCACTGGAAGGAGCACTCCGCGGCAGGCAGGTTTAGCGCTCCAGGCCGTGGGCACAGGGTTCCGTGGTGACGCAGGCCAGCCTGAAGTAGCTCCCGCAGAAACGCAGTGTCGTGGATAGAAGCGGATGGGCTCCGGCTGCAGGCTCATGCCGGTGGGTCGTGCACAGCCCAGCTTTCTGGGCCTTGAGTAGAGCGGGAGCTAGGCTGACGGGGACGGGTGGCCGGGTAAATGGGGTGCTGGTAGAGAGGTCCCAGGCAGCAATGGGGGTGGATGATCCCCCGTGGACGTCGCCCAGGCAGCCACGGGTAGCCTGCAGGTCAGTCACCCAGGCCTAGGCTGAATGGAGGGAGGGATGCGGGCCCAAGGGCAGATCACTGCCACATGGGCAGAGGGGAACCGTGGGAAAGGGAAGCTTCTCCTCTATTGGAGTCCCCAAAGTGGGTAACTGCTGTAGGGGGTCCCGCCACTGCTGCGCGTGTCCCAGCAGAGCAGGCAAGTGACTCCGGGCACAGGGTCCCGGTCTGTGCATGGAGTGGGGCTGTAGCTAGTCTAGACTGCGGTGGCGGCAGCCTAACGACCCGAGATGTCCCAGGAATCGGATCCTGGATCACTGAGGCCCCGGCTCAGGACAAACGCGTGGGGTGCTGTCCCAGGGGGATCTTTCACTCACCATACTTCTGCCACTCGGCTACCTGGACAGCAAACCCGCCTTGTTCAAAAGAGCTCTCAGAATATGTGGTCCCCTGATCCGCCATCTTCCTAGAAGTCTCTATTTTGATGTGTTTTATCCTTTTCTGTATTTCCTACTGGAATTGTAGAAGCCTGTGTAATACTGATGCAGTTCATTGAAAAAGTGGAAATTTGAAATAGTAGAAGTTAGAGATAAACTTTGATTTTCACTTCAACATTGGGCTAGAGAAGATTAGGAATATATTGATCATAGGATTAACACTAATTTATTAGCATTGGGCATAATGCATCACTGGTGCTTCCTTATATGACTTTAGCTTTCAACTCACAATTCATTATTCTATGGCCAACCCATGAGAATCATTCAAATTAAATGATATGCCTACTTTTTAAAAAATCACACCAGGTAAAATTTTATTCAATTTTCACCAAACTAGTGCTTTATGAAAATAAGGGAAATTTTTATGAAAAAAATTGGGACCCCTTCAGTCCTCAATGATTGCCATGTATCTTTAAAAAAAAAACATTTTATTAGGTACTCATATAACTCTTATCACAATCCATACATACATCAATTGTATAAAGCACCATCTGTACATTCTTTGCCCTCATCATTTTCAAAGCATTTGCTCTCCACTTAAACCCTTTGCATCAAGTCCTCTTTTTCCCCCCTCCCTCCCCGCTCCCCCCTCACTCCTCCCTCATGCGCCTTTAATAATTTATAAATTATTATTTTGTCATATCTTTCCCTGTCTGACGTCTCCTTTCACCCCCTTTTCTGTTGTCTGTCCCCCAGGGAGGAGGTCACATGTAGATCCTTGTAATCGGTTCCCTCTTTCCAATCCACTCACCTTCTACCCTCCCATTATCGCCCCTCACACCCCTGGTCATGAAGATATCATCTGCTCTGGATTCCCTGTGCCTCCAGTTCCTGTCTGCACCAGTGTACATCCTCTGCGCTATCCAGACTTGCAAGGTAGAATTCGGATCATGGTAGTTGGGTGGGGAGGAAGCATTTAGGAACTGGAGGAAAGCTGTATTCTTCATCGGTGCTACATCGCACCCTGACTGACTCCTCTCCTCCCCTAGACCCCTCTGCGAGGGGATCTCCAGAGGATATGCCTGTTTTTTAAGGAGAATTCAATAGGACAGTTCTCATCTCTAGGAGAATTCAGTAGTCCATGGGATTTTTGTCTGAGTAAGTTTCTTTAATGTTTCTACAGGTGATGTATTACATAATCTCCCAAACATCAGAATTCTCATTAATTCATCTACAATGGGCCTTGTAGCAATAGTAGTTTAAAAATGGTTGACAGCTTCAGCATCAGCTCTGATTCATATGACGCAGAACTTAAACATACTTGTACTAGCCAATAGTTTTCCAGTTATAACACTAGTTATTTTTGCCACAGTCTTCTCCTCAATTATTTTTTTGCAGTGGCCACATACAGGTACAGTTCAGAGTTACAGGTACAAGTGTTCTTCAGTCACAGAATGTAACTTGATATCAGAATCAATAGGCTACACATTGGGATTCATATTAAGAAAACATGTCGGCAGATTTGCTCTTCTTCAGGACAGGCCTGTTCTCTCTGTCCCTTTCAGACATTTTGCCCCCTGAAGATAGGCTCCTCTCAGTTCCTTGAGGGTATCCCCTCTTGAGCTTGCCTGCTTGTCCCACTGTCTTGGCTGAAAAGCCCTTTCTGGACCTGTAACCATTGGCGCTATCACTGTGTCCCTTCTGCTCTGGTCAAAGTCTCCATTGGTGCAGCTCTTGACTCATGAATATTACAGTGCATTGTGCAGGAGCAGCAGGAGACCAGTCCCTATGAGGTAGAGGTTCAAAATGGTCCTTGATTTGCTCTGCACCATCTCACAAAACTAAATAGCCATTAAGTCAATAAATACCTCTTCAAGATGTGGAAGCTGATGAGTCCCAAATCCATAGGTCAGGTATCAGTCTGGAGAGTTCTCATTAATGTGTTTCCAAAGGCTGATGAACCAGATCATCTGGTCAGACAACAGTCCACTGCCCCACATGGTGAAGCTGTTGAATCTGGTCAGACAGTAGGTTGCACGGGGTGAGGATCCCAAATGGGAAGGTCACACAGAAGGCTGTTGGCTGACAGAGTGGTGGAAATTCTCAAATCAGGTCACCAAGGTGGCTCCCAGTTGCAGGAATGTCAAGGAAATAGATCATACATTTCTGAAAGCTGGCAAATCCCTAATCTATGGGTTCATTGTGAAGTATGTGACTGCAGGGGTTAACAAAACCAAATCAACAGTTCAGATGACAGGCCAATACCTCACTGTCTCTTCTCAACCATACCTGCAGGCAGTTCTCTCTCTCCCTCTCCCCTTCGCTCTTGACATGATGACTTCTTGGCCCAACATAGCACCTCCCCTGCCTAGACAAGAGTAGGAGGGCTCCAGAGGTCCATTCAATGGCAGCAGAAGTAGGAGGGACCCCCTGGAGAGCATGTGATGAAAGATGGCAGATCCAAGAGGACCCTACAATTAAAGTTAAGGCAATACTGTTCAAAGGTGGCTGAGAAGACTTTGTCCTAAGGTAGATGAGGTGCTTGTCCTAAGGTAGCCTCTAAGAGCTTAGAAAGTTAGTCTGCACTCAGGAAGGGAGACTTTGCCTGTGATCTTTCTGTTCTTGGTCCTAAGCTGTAGCTTCTTGTTCCTGATCCTCAGTTGTGCCCTGTGTATTAATAAACCACTTTGATCTATGAGTTTTGTGTTGCAACAGCAATGGATTATTAAACCCAGAAGAGAGACAAAGAGTGGTGTGGGAGGAATGACGTGTAAGAATTGACAAAAAATGTTGGTGATATGAGGTGCGTTTTACCTCCCCCTCATAGGGATCAGCTCTGAATTGAGCCTGATACCTATCACCACTGAAAGTACAGAGCATCTCATAATGGTGTTACTGCTAGGACTCCTAGTTACATTTCTCAATGGACTGTTAACTTGTTTGTTACTATAAAAAAGTATGTGTTTATCTCCTGTGAGTGAGTATAAATGTGAGCTATTTATAGCTCAATAAGGTAATTTCACTGCTCCTCAAAATTCTAATTTTATGAGTGGGTGCATTGTTGGGGCATGGGTATCTCCAACAACCGAGTGGGTCCTTAGGAGTGACTGTGGAAAATATTAAAGACACACAGCGGGACACAGGGGCTCCTTGTCCCATGTCAGGACAGAGAGAGTGAATGTATTTCCCAATGTTTATATATAGTGGGGCTTACAGGTCTTTCATAAGGCATGCATGTCATATCGTTCACATATACATAGTCAGTGGGTAATATCATAAGTGGTAACAATAAAAACACAAGGAGGTGCATTACCATCTTGACCTTGTGATAGTTGATTTCAAACCCACCCTGAGCCCTCCCCAGGCGTTTGCTACATTTATGGAGGGTTGGCTATAGACCCTGATTGCTCCGATCTACAGATCACCCTCAGGCATAGAGAAGTAGCCAGGCACAGAAATGATTCCTCTGCCATGGGAGCTCCTTTCAGCCTGCTCCTTAATGGAGGACTGTTGCAGGGGGCACATTACATGGCCTGGAGAACGTGTATTTGAAAACATTTCTGTCTCGGAACAATGGAGCTCTTTCTCTAAAGAGGACTAGTTTTCCATGCCCATGGTTGCGAGTATAGAAATAAGGTCAAATACTTTCTACCAGGTCCTCAGTAAACTACACACTATGGAATACACAGACTAGTTTTTATTACTGTTTTTGCTTTTTTTACTGCAAGATATTTTGTAAAAATCTCCAAATGGAAAATACATCATTAAATAGACACCTCTTACTACAGGAATCACTGACATTCAACGATGTGGCTATAAAGTTCACCTGGGAGGAATGGCAGCTCCTGAACCCGGCTCAGAAGACTCTATATCAGGATGTGATGTTGGAGAACTATAGCAATCTGGTTTCCATTGGTGAGGAGAATTCCCATTTTGTGTTAATCTTTGCATTGTTTGTGGTATTCTCATACAGGTAGATTTGTATTGCATTCTGTGGTCCCAGGTTACTGTGTCTAGTCTTCTACCCTTGTAAGAGCACCCTTTACTTTGTTGCTTTGAACATTTCCCCTCCAGAAACACAACATTCTGCACGTTTCACAACCTAAGGTTAATTTTGGGGTGCCTAAGACACTGTAATTTCTCATGAACAGGTTATCTAGTTGTCAGCCCATAAGCTTTCTTTCAATTGGAACAAGTAGAACAACTGTGGTCTGTATTAGAAAAAAAGTCATAGTGGATTCTTTTCAGGTGCGTGAGCAAAAAAACCTCCGGGGAAATAAATGCATAAAAGTGTGTGCTACTTCGAATATGAGACTTCACTTTTCCTAGAAGTTTAGAAAAATACTCCTGTAGCTCTTCTGGGTTTAGATTTATTTTTATTTGATTTGCACTATGTACATTTGTTTCCATAATTTTTGAAGATTCTCAAACCTTTCCCTCTTTTATGTCCTTCTAGCTTCTATGAAAGCCCATCTTAAAAAAAAAAAAAAAGAAAGCCCATCTTTCAAGTCTCTCTCCAAACAGAGACCTTTGAGTTTGTAACTGTCCTCTGGGTTCAGCACATTCCTCCCCTATTGACTTAGAGTGGATTTCCCTTTGGAGTGTGCACCCCACCTTGGCTCCTGAGCTCCCACTGTAAATGGGCCTCCATTGTGCTTCTTTAGTACCCCCCCCTTGGAGCTTCTCCAAAGGCTTTAGTTTCCATTTCCTCGTTTTGTTTTCCTTGGAAAGTTTTCTTCATTCTACAGATACAAGTTCTGTCTGTTTTCTAATCGAGATGGTCAAATTGCCTTCTCCCTCAGAATTGCTTAACAGACACATATCTATATATTTTACTCCTTTTGGTGAAACATGTGTATGACTAATGTTATTGTCAGGTGTCTAAGATCATCTCCCAGCAAGAAAATTGTTGTCAGCTTAGAATATTCTTTAGCCCTGTACCTTCAATTTTCTCCACTTGTAGGATTTTCTTTAAAGTTGTCTGCGTCTCCAATAATTTTGTAAGTGGGAATGACATTTTTAAAAATCATTTTATTGGGGGCTCTTACAGCTCTTATCACAATCCATATACCCATCCATTGTGTCAAGCACACATGTACATATATTGCCATCATTTTCAATATATTTCTTTCTACTTGAGTCCTTGATGTCAGCTCCTCCATTTTCCCTCCCCACCCTCCCTCCCTCATGAACTGTTATAATTTATAAATTATTATTTTTTTAATGTCTTACATAGACCGTTGTCTCCCTTCACCCAACTTATCTGTTGTTGGACCCCCCTGACCTTTGCTGTTTCTAAAGACCATTTTGGCTGTATTTTCCAGCACTGATTTTTTGGTTGTTAAACCATCATGCCACAACTCATCTGGTCTCAGTTGTTAGTTTTCAGTCATCAGCCCTTTATTCCTCAAGTTTATTCTTTAGATAGTCGCTAAGCTCAAGTGAACAAGGTACTTTGGCTATTGTGGACGTCCTTGAACTTTTCTTCATCTTCAATTTGGATTTGAGGAATTGATGATCTCATTTTGGCCTTATTTTGACTGATGAGCTTCTCCATCATTCTTTCCACAGATATGGTTGATTTGATTTTTATGTATTTTATTCAGAAAGGTCCATATGTATAATTTCCATTTCTGTTGTGTGTTTTTGTTTAAATATTTTTATTGGGGCTCATAAGGCTCTTATCACAATTTGTACATACATCAATTGAGCAAAGCACCCTTATACATTCGTTGCACTCGTCACTCTCAAAATTCACCTTCCACTTGGGTTACTGGAATCACCATTTCTGTTGTTTAATAAGGAATTTGCTTTGAATTTATCATTGAGCTCTAAAAAAATTGTTAATCTTGTGTGTCATTTCTATCACTAAGGTCCCATTTTCCAACTACTGATATTGTTTCCAAATTTTACATTCATCAGTCTACATGATTGGATGGTTGATCAATTTCAGGATGCAAAATTTAGGCAAATTTTTCAATATTTTTTTTGTTAAACATTATATTGGAAGCTCTTACAGATAATAGCATTCTATAGTTTAATTGGATTAAGGAGTAATGTACAATTACTACCACAATCACTTTCAAAACATTTTCTTTTCTTAAACTCATTGATATCACTTCTCCTCCCCCATCCTTCAGTTTCTTTATTGTGGAAAACAGAACCTGGATGAAAGTGTAAGCAACCTAATCTCCATGTTCCTGACCACAGGGCTTGGAAGACCAGTGCTAATGTTAAGAGGAAAACGTCCACAACCCTGAGGATATAGATAAAGCTGATCATGAGCAATCTCCAAATAGTGTTTTCTCCAAAACTGCCCTCCATTCAGATGATGGTGTACAGCTGTCTCCTACAGGTGCCTGGCATCTGGATACTCAGCTCAAAGATTCCTAGCTTTAAGAGCAATCAGGTCTCTGTTGCTATCACTCAAGGAGACAGTTATTCCTTGGTCTCTTAAATGCCTTCTAGATGCATCCTAAGGGATGGTTGTGTAATTGAAGGGCAGAAATAAAAAGGCAGACAAAAGTATTTAGATGCTCACCTCCTCCATGATGCCATGTCTGAGCAGGAGAGAGAGAATGTTGTGTACCAGTCCCCCCCCCATCCTCCCCTAGCACAGACACTTAACCTATATAGCAAGGTGGGCAGTATCTTTAGCCTGGAGGTTCCTGAGCTGATTGGTTGAGTAACTTAACACCAGTGCTGAGGGCAGGTAGAGGGGAGTGACTGTCCCCTGAGCGGGGAGAACAATAACAACATGTTTGCTTTTATAGATAAAGCTGGCAGCTGATTGTAATTAGCCATGTGATTTCATGAGGTATCATTAAAGTATCACTATAATGGGAGGATATTTTGGGGATGATGGGTATGATTTTTAATTAGGACAATGTGACTGGAATTCTTCTCCAACCCAGACATGTGAAGGCCTCCCTCCACCAAAAATCCTGGCCTTGCAAGTATCTTTAATCCAGACAATAGAGAATTTGTCTGCATACAGTCTCTTCCTGGTCCTCGATTTCCCACAGCCTGATACTTATAATGAAGTGTTCTTCTAAAACAGTGGTTCTCCATCTTCTTAATGCTGCGACCCTTTAATACAGTTCCTCATGTTGCCATGATCCCCATCCATAAATTATTTTTATTGTTACTTCATAACTAATTTTGCTACTGTTATGAATTGGGCGGCCCCCAAAGGGGTCATGAACCACAGGTTGAGAACCACTGTCCTAAAAAAATCAGGATCTCCTAGATTCACACTTTGTCCATTCTGTTGTATATGTGCCTGTTGGAGGCTTGCACGCCTCGCTACTATATAAACTCACTGATTCAGCATTGCAGATGAGGCCCCTATACCCTTACTTTGCTGTCGGCTTGATCTCCCTTGATTTCACAAGCCACTCCTAAGAACTCGTTCAGCTGTGGGGCTGGATCCCACGCTTCATTTTTGCTATAACAGCGCACACATTTAAGTCACACTTGAAGTAACTGGTCTTGCTTGCAGGCAAATGAACATTAACCTACCACTGACAACATTGTTCTTCAAGAAAGATCTTGCAATGTACTTTAAAAAAGAATAATTTTATTAGGGACTCATACAACTCTTTTTCACAATCCATACGTACACCAAGGGTGTAAAGCACATTTGTACATTCCTTACCTTCATCATTCTCAAAACATTTGCTCTCCACTTAAGCCCCTGGCATCAGCTCCTTATATTTCCCCTCTCTCTCCCCTCCCTCTTGAACCCTTGATAATTTATAAATTATTATTTTGTCATATCTTAAACTGTCCAATGTCTCCTTTCACCCGCTTTTCTGTTGTCCATCCCACAGGAAGAAGGTTATATGTAGATCCTTGTAATCAATTCCCTCTTTCCACACCCAACCCCTCGCTCCCCCCTCCTATAATCGCCACTCTCACCACTGGTCCTAAGGGATCATCCCTCCTGGATTCCCTGTGTTTCCAGTTCCTATCTGTACCAGTGTACATCCTCTTGTCTAGGCAGATTTATAAAGTAGAATTGGGATCATGATAGTGGGCGGGGGGGTGGGGCGGGGCAGGGAAGCATTTAAAAACTAGAGGAAAGTTGTGTGTTTAATCACTGCTACACTGCACCCTGACTGGCTCGTCTCCTCCCCATGACCATTCTGTAAGGAGATGTCCAGTTGCCTACAGATGGGTCTTGGGTCTCCACTCTGCACTCCCCCTTATTCACAATGATATGATTTTTTGTTCTGATGATGCCTGATACCTGATCCCTTCATCACCTCGTGTGCTTGGTGTGCTTCTTCCATGTGGGCTTTGTTTCTTCTGAGCTAGATGGCTGCTTGTGTAGCTTCAAGCCTTTAAGATCCTAGACGCTATCTCTTTTGATAGCCGGGCACCATCAGCTTTCTTTACCACATTTGCTTATGCACCCACTTTGTCTTCAACAATTGTGTCAGGAAGGTGAGCATGATAGAATGCCAGTTTAATAGAGCAAAATATTCTTGCATTGAGGGAATACTTGAGTGGAGGCCTAATGTCCATCTGCTACGTTAATACTAAACCTATACATATATGCACATAGATCTACTTCCACATCCTCATATATAAATATATTTGATATGTATATGCCTTTATTTAGACCTCTATAAATGCCCCTTGCTTCCTAGCTCTTTCCTCTATTTCCTTTGACTTTACTCTTGTCCCACTATCATGTTCAGCCTTCATTTGGGTTTCAGTAATTCCTCTCGGTTACATTACCCTTGGTCACACCCTACTAGTCCTCCTACACCCTCTGCACCACCGATTTAGCTCACTTGTTGTTCCCTTGTCCCTGGGTTTGTTAGCACCACTACCTTTCCCTCCCCCTCCCCCTCTCCCATGTCCCCCCATAACTGTCGGTCCCGTTGTTTTCTCTCCAGATTGTTCATCCAGCCAATCTTACTTAGACAGACCTGGGGAGTTAATAACATGCACAAAAACAAGACAGAGCAAAACCAAGCAAAAAAATAAAACAAAACAATAAGACCACCAACAAGCCAATGACAACAAAACAAGACAAAACACAACAACCAGAAAGAAAAGCTTATAGTTAGTTCAAAGACTGTTTGTTGGCCTTTAGGAGTGTTTTCCAGTCAAGTCTGATGGGGTGCCGAGCCCTGATCCCAAAGTTTATTTTTGTTATTTCCTGGGGACTTCGTTGCTTTGTTCTCCTTGCTGTTCTGTTGTACGCCCTTAGTGTTTTGCCTTGGTGTGGTGGGATCAGATCCGGCAAATTCCCATACTGTGTCTCCAGTGTTGTCCCCTGTAGGGCAATGGGTCAGTGAGGGTTGTCGTGTCTCATAATGCGGCCTGCCATATGGTCTTCTCTGTGTTCTTTTTGATGATGAATATGACACCAGTGTTCTTGAATTTGTCAATCTCAGCCTTATAAACCACTTGATTATCTAATGAAAAGTAGCTGATAATTAAAGTCCAATAATACATGTACTAATACATACACTATCAATCTTTAAACATTTTATTTTGTTGCAATTTTTTTATAATACTTAATACATTCTGTTTTCCAATTATTAGTGGATATTTGCAACTATTTTTTCTGATGTTAGTCATGCCATGTCACCCAGTGAAGGTCCCCAAAGCATTACTCCGTCTACATTGTTACTGTCTACTGTACTTTGAGAAGGTAGTACTTCTTCAGTGTTATTTCAGTGCCATTAAACCTGAGGTACTCATGTTCTAGAAGTAGATCACCAGATCCTCATCCCAGTCTTTATTCCTGGAAATTCCATTATGACCTGTGTGCCATGGGTGATCCTGTTGTTATTTGAAATACTGAGTGCCATTGCTTCCAGCATCATAGCAACATGCAAGCCACCACAGGACACACTGGAAGATGAGTGGTGTGAGCTAGAATGTAGGCTGAATAATCATAATGAGTATACTTGTTTATACCATAATACCTTTCCTATGTACCTGTAAAATTGTTTGTCCCAAGTAGAACATTCTGCACTTTTCACATTCCCAACTTTGTCTAGTACTGAATTGTCTTTCAGTAAAGACTGATGGAATTAATACACCTAACCTCTAGCAATTGAAACTAGCCAGCCTTACCACCCTTGTGGTCTGTGGGCCTCAGTGTCTTGCTTCTATTTACATTAGTTATATAGTTTCATGGACCTATTTAAGCAATTACCAAATCTGTGTTCATTCATTATTTTTACATCAAACCTGGTTTATACAATAACTGCTTTTACTATTTGGATTTGTACAATTATATTTGTACCAGTGGACATGAAACATTAAGCGTAGTATTTTATTAACATTCATTTAAGAGAGTTGTCACTAAAGAACCACCTTGTATCAAGGCATGTTTTAAGGAGCCCATTGTAAATCAAGATGATGAAAAGATTTAATGTTCTTTTCTTTTATAGAGATCCAGAAAGGTGATGATCATTTGCTTGAGTACTGGCAGCATGAAAGAAGTGTGGACAAAACTGAACAATGCTGTAACCTTAATACATTGGGAAATATTCTTCATCAGCACCAAAATGATTTTCCTCTAAAGGATGATATACTTGGCTTGCATAAAAAAATTGTTAAATCAGATTTAATCATTCTGGCATTAAATCAGAACAGTAGCAGCAAAACAAAGAAGTCAGTTGTGCTCAGTGGAGATGAGAAAACTTTTCTCGAAGTTGAACAAGAGCAATTTTGTACTGAAATGAAATTCGCTGAGTGTGAAAAATCCAGTAGCATGAAGGCACAATACATTCAGCATCAGGAACCTGACGAAATTGAGCAACCGTGCATAGGGGACAAATGTGGGAAAGCCTTCTTCAAGGAGTCTTTCCTCTGTGAGCATCAGTTCATTCATATTCTAGATAAGACCTATGAATGCAGTCAGTGTGGGCAAGGATTCGACCAAGTGTTCACACTCACTGCACATTATCGAACAGCACATAAAGGACAGAAACCATATACATGCTTGCAATGTGGCATAGCTTATCACAGTAAATCATACCTCAAGGCACATCAGAAAACTCACGAGGCAGGGATGCCCTGTGTGTGCAGTGAATGTGGGAAAGGCTTCACCAGGAACAGTGATCTCACTGCTCATCAGCGAACTCATACTGCAGAGAAACCCCATGTATGTGCTGAACGTGGCAAAGGCTTCATTCAGACAGAACATCTCAGCACTCAGCTACACACTCATAATGGAGAAAAACCTTATGTATGTGGTGAGTGTGGTAAAGCTTTCAGCCAGAAGCGATGTCTTACAGCGCATCAGGTATTTCACACAGGAAAGAAACCCCATGTCTGTGGTGAATGTGGAAAAGCCTTTAGCAGGAAAAATAACCTCACTGATCATCAGCGAACTCATACTGGAGAGAAACCCCATGTATGTGGTGAATGTGGAAAAGCCTTTACCTGGAAGAATGTTCTCACTGATCATCAGCGAACTCATACTGGAGAGAAACGCCATATATGTGGGGAATGTGGAAAAGCCTTTATCAGGAAGAGGAACCTCACTGTTCATCAGCGAACTCATACTGGAGAGAAACCCCATGTGTGTGGTGAATGTGGAAAAGCCTTTACCAGGAAGAAGAACCTCACTGTTCATCAGCGAACTCATACTGGAGAGAAACCTTATATATGTGGTGAGTGTGGGAAAGCTTTCAGCCAGCCACAATGCCTTAAAGCTCATCAGACCTTTCACACAGGAGAGAAACCCCATGTATGTGGTGAATGTGGAAAAGCCTTTATCTGGAAGCATGGCCTCACTGTTCATCAGCGAACCCATACTGGAGAGAAGCCCTATGTATGTGGTGAATGTGGAAAAGCCTTTTTCAGAAAAAAGAACCTCACTATTCATCAGCGAATTCATACCAGAGAAAAACCTTATGTGTGTGGTGAGTGTGGTAAATCTTTCAGCCAGAAGCAATGCCTTATAGTACATCAGACATTTCACACAGGAAAGAAGACCTACGTATGTGGTGAATGTGGAAAGGCCTTTATCTGGAAGAAGAAGCTCACTGCTCATCAGCGAACTCATACTGCAGAGAAACCCCATGTATGTGGTGAGTGTGGGAAAGCCTTCATCTGGAAGAGTAAGCTCACTGTTCATCAGCGAACTCATACTGGAGAGAAACCTTACGTATGTGGTGAGTGTGGGAAAGGTTTCAGCCAGAAGAGGTGCCTTACAGCACATCACAGATTTCACACAGGAAATAAGCCCTTTGCCTGAATTAAATGTCGAAAATCTTATATGTGGAAGTCAAGTATCATTTAACATGAGAAAATTCTTAGCAAGAAAACCTTTCAATGGGTGAGTTTAAGAAAGCTTTCAAAACAAAGGAAGTGGTACTAGGGTTTGGTCAGATCTGAGCGCAAAACCAGACGATTATGGCTTACCATGTGGCTACTCATACTCTGAATTGCTGTCACTTTATTGACATGGCCCACTAGTGTGGGGAGAGGAGCTTCCAGACTTCTGCACAGCATGTGGGTACCTTCTCTTAAAGCTTTCAGTGCCCGAAAGAGAACTGGACCTGTTATTTCTGGATCACACCCATGCCAAGCAGTAGAGTCTCTACCCAGATGCCAGTAGTGCCCGCCCCACCTGCATGCACTTTGTTAGCCCCGGTAGACAGCACAAAAGCACCATAAAATAAGAGTGAAGAAAAAAGAAGACTTATGGGAAGAAGTAGTCCAGAGGACAAATGGACCACAGTGAAACTCAGCTTCCTTGACCCTGAGACCAGAAGAACTAGATGGTGCCCAGCTTCCACTGTTAATTACTTTGAAAGGGATCACAAAAGAGGGCCCTGAGTAGAGTGGGAGAACAAAGTGGAACAAAACCCCAAATCATAAAATAGCTCAGGCTTACTGGTCTGATGGAGACTTAGAATTCCAAGACTGTGCTCCTTAGGGACTCTTCACTCCTGGAAATGTACTCACTCCTCTGACTCAGCTTTCGGCCCAACAATATACAGGCTTGGAGGGGAAGAGTAACATCTGTTGTAACTTCTTACAACGATCAACCGGATAAAATCAAAAGGACAGCATTTGCCTATGGATAAAAACACTTGAAAGCAGGAAGGGATAGGAAACAGGATGAATAATGATAAAACAGGGAGCTTGGAAGTGGTAAGAGTGCTGGTACAGCTTGGGAACTACAATCTATGTATGAATTCTTAAATGGAAATCTAATTTACTCTGTACATTTTAAATCATAAAAACTTTTTTTTTAATGAAGAACTCATGTCTCGTGAATAATTTCATTACCATGTATGGATTATTACCATGTATCTATAATGAGTGTGGGAAAAACTTTTACTGGTGTTTGTAGGTTTTGTTGACTTAGACATGCAAAACTGAAAAAGCTTTAAATTCTGTCAAGGTGGGAAAGCTCTCCACAGGGAGTCATGTGAAGGAAAGCCCTGGCACTATCGTGACTTTGCATATACCTTCTGTGGCTTCTCTCGTGCCAGTAAACACCACTGGGATCCTAACGAATGTAGTTCTGGTGGGACGGCCTTTAGCCAGAAAGGAGTCAAGTGACAATAGAGGATTTGAACAGCAGAGAAACCATATGAATACAGTGAGTGTGGCAGTGCGAATGCATTTAGTGACACTGGCAGTGCCTCCAGTATCCAATTATGTTTTATTTTGTGTTCCACAAAGCCCATAGGATAAGATGCAATGCACCAGTTGGACAGGAGGGCTGAACAAAATAATATGCCTTAATGTATGACCACAATGTGTATCCTTGGGAAACCATTAATACAGAGACTGGGAAAGCTCAATAGATTCATCCTTTGTTTGTATAAATCGATGTCAAGACCAAACGGATTTTACATTTGATGTCCCTTTTGACCCATGTGATCATAGTTCCAGTCATTAAAAAGTGAAGGGAAAATACTCTGACCATAGACCAGGGATGTGAAGGGTCTTGCTATCATGCAGAATACATTGGAAAGTGGATGACTGCAGATGAAGTTAGGTTAAAATATAACCCTTTATCCTTTGAGCTCCATTTTGTTCTATTTTAAATCTATTGTATTTTTTAATATTCCTCTTTTTGATTAAGCTTTATCACTGTTTTACTTTGTTATTGTTGATTTTTAAAATGTATTTCTCTGAATACGAAATGCATGATGCCTAATGGTATTGCTGGATCATATGGGATTTCAATTCCTGGTTACTTTAAATATCACCATATCTTGCTCCACTGTGGCTGTATGTATTTACAAGTCCACAGCAGTATATAAGGTTCCCAATTCCTCCATAACCTCTCCAGCATTTGTTGCTTTCTGTCTCTGATTTGGGCTGGCAGTGTGGGTGTAAAGTGGAATCTCATTGTTTTAATTTGCATCTCCTGGAAGGCTAGTGATGTATTTTTCATATGTTTGTTAATCGTTTGTACTTCCTTTTTGGTGAACTGTCCATATCTTTCCCCCATTTCTTGATTGGGTCTCTTGTTATTTTCTTTTTGAGATGTTGTAGAGTTCTGTATATTTTTGTAATTAGCCCTTTGTCCGATGTGTAACTGGTAAAAAATTGTATCCCAATCTGTGGGCTCTCATTTCACTCTCCCGATGCAGTCTTTTGATGTGCATAAGCAGTGTGATTTCAGCACGTCCAAATCTCCTACCTTGTCTTTGCCGAAAGTGCCTCCTCCGTTAACTTGGTAGTCTGTGCATGCCCTGCAATAGGGGTGTTCTGTGGTGTCTAGTGTCACTGGGTCCTAGCCAACAAACAGATCTATCTTGGAAGAAATACAACCAGAATGCCCTTTGCGAAAAATGTGGCAAGACTTTTCTTACATATTTGTGGTATACTGTGTTGCATGTCACAAGAAATTAATAACCACTATGATGCCATTTATGTCCAAATTGGGAGTCTTTATTCTAACTGGTAGCCATTGGGTGGATTTTAAGTCTCAGAAATTCCCAGAGGCCTAAGCCAGTATTCAGGCGGGATTTGTGAGGACAAAGACAGAAGCCAGCAGTTTGGCAATAGGGAGGGTGAGGGCATTATACTCCTTTCAGTAGGTAAGCAGGGAGGGGTTGAGGGCTCTGCATTCCTTTCAGCAAGAGGTTTATAGAGGCCAAGATTAGCATTAACCTTTTCCTGACTTTGGGAGGCAGGGAGAGAATGGGGTCAGGGACAAAAGGCACATTCAGAGAACAGAAGGATGTTGGCATTTGGGTAATTGCTGGGAAACATATCTCAAGGCAAAGCTGGGGTGGAGGAGAAGGAGGTTACATACTTTAGGGGTGATAGAGGCCTGGACAGCATTTTACAATTCTAAAATGGGATCACACAAGTCAAGCTTGGGAGAGTGCTTACATTCCTCACCTGTTTTATGTACGCATCAAATCATTGATCTTATGAGGGCATTGTTGAACACTGTTGGGTTTTCCAAAGGGTGTATTGAATATGTAAGATCATTAATATAACTGAGGGTATATGAACTTAACTAATAAAAGTAGTTAGAAAATTCAAGGACCTATTAAGCTTGTTATTAGGGGAGTAACCTATGGTGAGAAAGAAAATAGCATGTGATACCATCCGTGTCCTGCCTTTAATTCTTGGAGATGTTTTTCTACATTTTTCCAGACTAAGGCTAAGCTTTCCTTTATGATAGCAGTCTTGCTTGCATAAAGACAGCACTTTCCTCCTAGAGCGGCACATAGCCTCCTTGTGTAAGAAACAGGATGCTTAACTCCCTAAGGGTTGGAGAGCAACCTTTGGCAATGACTACTTGGTCTGAAAGTTGGGTTATGGGATTTTCGAAGAGACTGATATTTATACTTATACTTTGTGAAAGCTCTCTGAATTTTAGGTCATATTTAATAAAGGCTCCTATTTCATTAGCAGCTGAGGCAGCTACTCCAAACCCTACTAGTTGTGGGATTACTAAAAGAGCTCATTTTCACATTTTTAAAGAGAAATCAGGGAGGCTAGGAGATTCAAACTTTGTTCTTCCTCATACACTGAAATTCAGGGTAAGATATTCACTAGGGTACATAACTCAGGCAATCTGGACATGTTAAGAGGAGATACAAGTGACTAATCCAAAAGAGCAGACAAACTAGATGTGGTGCATGTGGTAAAACAAGACTGTACCATTGTGAAGTGACTGTTTTGGTAAAATTACAATAAACCGAGTAGAAAGTGTGGATGTCTGATTCCTAGGGGAGATGAAACACCGTCCTGATCCCTGCAGATCTCTGAGGGGCAAGTGGGCTTCACAGGTGGCACAAGCAATGGTTTTTACCTGGGACACTTTAAGGGGGAGGTTAGAAAAAATAGAAAGTAAATATTAGGCAACACGTGAGTCTTAGCTTTAAGGGATGTTCTGTAATTGAACTGATCATCCATGAGTTTTTCAGAAGAGTGGCTTTCAGGCAGGAGTGGTAAATGCATGGGGAGAG
The DNA here is from genome assembly GCF_050624435.1 of Tenrec ecaudatus. Classification (NCBI taxonomy): domain Eukaryota; kingdom Metazoa; phylum Chordata; class Mammalia; order Afrosoricida; family Tenrecidae; genus Tenrec; species Tenrec ecaudatus. The sequence continues at coordinate 174,266,677 of NC_134535.1, forward strand.
GCCATTGATCTTAATATCCATGAGGGGAGTGAGGATGTCAGTGTAAGCTCCCTTCCCATGAGGAATGAGTCTAGTAGAAGCGAACCACTTTACCTGAAAGGTGACCTTGGGCTCGAAAGGGTGTGCTGGTGGATTGGTGACATCTGGGGACAGGAGAGCAGTATTTCACAGGGACCTGTGCAGATGGTGATGTAGTATTCCTGCACATTGAGTTTCCTCAAGTTTGGGAAGCAATGAAGGGGGTTTTCCAAACATTATTTTGTAAGCGGGGGAATCCCTGATTATAGGGAGAACAGTGCCCGAAAAGTTGGGTCCAATTTCCACGGTTTTCCAGAGTGAACTTAGTAAGGAGCTCTTTTAAGGTCCTATTTATTCTCTCAACTTGCCCTGAGCTCTGGGGTCTATAGGCACAGTGCAGGTTCCAAACAATTCTGAGTACACGAGATACAAGTTGAGATACCTGGACTGTAAATGCTGGCCTGTTGTTCTGCATCAAGACACCAGGGCGGCTCAGATTTTTGCATTTACTTGAGCACGTGCCGGGCACCTGGAAGTTATTGAAGAAACATTTTGGTTGATTTATGTGGTCTAATACCTTTCCCTGACCAGCTCAACTAACTTAGTCTGACCTTCATGAGTGGACTGGTACACGTCTCTTATTAAGGAGCAGCCTAACACCTCTTGGACTGAGATCTACCCATCAGGGAGCATTCACCACCTGGTGGGCTCCTTTTTGGCTCTTGATTGTTCTGAAAAGTCAACGCCTTCTGGGCTGTAAAATGGTGTGGCCATAGGGGCCCTGCGAGTCTTGGCACTTCTCGCCAGACCTCTTGTTGGCTGCTCAGTTTCCCTTGGCTCTAGGGGAAGTGCCTGTTTGGGGTCCTTTGTAATGCACTAATAGCTACTTGTGTTGGTAGCTGAAGAGCCTGTAAGAGATTAGCTATTAATTTACTGTTTATGATGGGGGACACTTTGGTTGTTAGAAATCCCTGTTCTTTCCAGATGGTGGCGTGACAGTGAGCTATAAGGAACGAATATTTAGAGTCCATAAATATACTAACCATTTTCCCTTAGCTAAGTGAAGAGCTCAAGTGAGAGCAATGAGTTCTGCTTTTTGAGAAGTGGTACCAATTGAGAGACGTGCAGTTTTCCCAGACCTGATTAAGTGAGACAGCGGCACAGGCGGCTTGTCATTGTCCATGGGTGTCTACAATGGAACTGCCATCAATAAACAAAGTTAGATCTGGATTAGGATAGGGTTGATCTGAAAGTTCAGGTTGGGGTAGTGGTAGTTCTTCAATTGTTTGCAGGCAGGAGCGACTGTTGGGTTCTGGTAAATCTGGGAGCTGAGGCAGGAGAGTAGGTGGGTTTAAGGAGGGAGTTTGGCACAGGGTTGTGTTAAGGTTTTCAATAAACATGAGGTGGATCTCTTGTAAGCAGCTTGGAGACAGCAGAGACAGGCCTCGATGTGAGAGGAGGTCCTGCAGTCTGGGTAGATAGCATTTGGATGGGCTCTCCTAATGTTAGCTTCAGGGCTTCTTTGGTAAGGGTGGCAGCTGCCGCCAGGGCCCAGAGGCACAGTTGCCAGCCTCTAACTGTCATGTCTAGCTGTTTGGACAGATAAGCTACTGGGGAGTGTGTCAGCCCTAGTGGCTGAGGTAGGACTCCAACTGCTATACCTTGTTTTTCATCTGTGTAAAGTGAGAAAGGTTTATTAGGGTTTGGTAGATGCAAAGGTGGAGAGTGCTGTTGGTAGTCTGGGATAGTCTTCGTTGCTCCCACTTGGTTGCCACAGTTCACACCCACAAGTAGAAATTACATTTACACACTGAAATGTGCGGCTAGCTCTATAATAATAAGCCTTCAAAACCTAGTAGATTTAAAGTATGAAAGGCAGTTAAACAGATATTTACTCTAGCTGGCAGCACAGGTTTTTTAAAGAGAGGTGAGGAAATTGAAGAGAATAAAACATATGGGTCTGGTTTATAAGCTAAGCACATTTGCTTTAATTTAGCTGCAAAAGCTTCGTGAATTCCAGGTAGCACCGTAATGATTTTAAAAAGAAATGATGCAAAATTGGTTTCCCGTGAGCACTTTTCTTATAATACTTTGAAAAATATTCGGTTCACATTAATTCACAAAGCCTCTCATGGGAAGATATTATTTTACAGAGTTTACTATGACTTCTAAAACAGGAAAGATTGGATAACAAGGTCAGTGTCACAGACCGATGTGCTAGACATCATTAATGTGATACATTTTTAAATCACCCAGGAGCTGGTTAAAATGACAAGGGAACAACAAGTGATCCAAAATTAGTGGCAAGAAGGGTGTGAGAGGCCTGGTAGGGATTCAGCAAGGGCAATGTAACCGAGAGAAATTACTGAAACCCAAATGAAGGCTGAGCATTATAGTGGGTCAAAAGGAAAGTAAAAGGAAATAGAGGAAAGCACTAGGAGGCAAAGGGCATTTATAGAGGTCTAAATACAGGCATGTACATATGTAAATATATTTAGGATGATGGGGAAATAGATCTATGTGCATATATTTATAGGTTTAGTATTAATGCAGCAGATGGACAGTGGACCTCCAATCAAGTGCTTGCACAATACAAGAACACTTTGTTCTATTAAATCGGCATTCCATGATGCACAACTTCCTGACACGGTCGCTGAAGACAAATGTATGTATAAGCAAATGTGGTGAAGAAAGCTGATGGTGCCCAGCTATCAAAATATATAGCATCTGGGGTCTTACAGGCTTGAAGATAAACTAGCGGCGTTCTAGCTCAAAAGCATCAAAGCCCACATGGAAGAAGCACACCAGCCTGTATGACCACAAAATGTAGAAGGGACCAGGTATCAGGCATCAAAGAACAAAAAAATCATATCATTGTAAATGAAGGTGAGTGCAGAGTAGAGACCCAAAGCCCATCTGTAGGTAATGGGATACCCCCTTACAGAATGGCCACAGGGAGGAGAAGAGCCAGTCAATGTGCAGTATAGCAACAATGAAACAACTTTCCTCTAATTCTTAAGTGCACACCCCCACACACACGCACTCTCATGATCCCAATTCTACCTTAAAAATTCGGTTAAACCAGAGGATGTACACTGGTACAGATAGGGACTGGAAACACAGGGAATCCAGGACAGATTATCCCTGCAGGACCAGTGGAGAGTACCGGAGGGTGGAGCGAAGGTGGAGTAGAAAGGGGGAACCAATTATACGGATCTACATATAACCTCCTCTCTTGGGGAGGGACAACAGAAAAGTGGGTGAAGGGAGACGTTGGACAGTGTAAGACATGACAAAATAATAATTTATAAATTATCAAGGGTTCATTAGGGAGGTGGGAGCCGGGAGGAAGGGGGGAAATGAGCTGATACCAAGGACTTAAGTGGAGAGCAAATGTTTTAAGAATCATGATGGCAACAAATGATTAAATGTGCTTGACACAATGGATGTATGTATGGATTGTGATAAGAGTTGTATGAGAAGTGATTTAAAAAAACAAATGGCAAAAAAAATTACATAAAGTACTGTACTCTAGTTAATAAAACTGCTTTCAATGTGAAAAGAATAAGGATTTGTTTTGAGAACCTCACTGTCTGAACTGGACTTTGTCTTAAACACACCTGATGCACATGAAAAGAACTGAAAAAACTCCTTTGAACTTTGAGCTGAAATGCTATTGTGTGTGTGTGTGTCTGTGTGTGTGTGTGTGTCGGGGGAAGCAGAGAACTACGAACCCTAGTTCGTTGACTTTGGAGTCATTGGATTTGGGTTCACATCTCTGTTGCTTTGAGATTACCTAATGATTGGTGGCTTGATGCTGCCATATAGCTCCCATTTTAATGTTTTCTTTGCTGTCTCTGATATGACTTAGTTCTGCAGACATATGGTTTACCACTTTGTTTTGTATTCTTGAACAGTGATCTGCCATTGCTTTCAAATCTGTACAGATGGACATTCATGAATTGTAATCTAAAGGACTTTATAGGCATTTAGAGTCTATACGATTGAGTAAGTTAACATTTGTTTTTAAAAATACCAAATGTCCCATAGAGGTTTATTTGCATCATTTTTAAGCTGATAAAGCTGCCTCTAAAATGGACCATAAATATATGTATACATTAGACATATTATTCACTCTACTTTAGCAAATTGCTGTAGTTTTTCCAACAAAATAGTACCATACACATGGTTCTAGAAATGGAGTGCTATATGAAACAGAGTCCTTCTTCAAAGAGGAGGAGAACATGGGACAAAATGCCCAGCAAAGCATTTTGAAATCTGAAAATGAAGAGCGATAAGACTCAAGAGATGGTCACATTCTAATAGTAAATCTGCTGAAACAGTGAATAAAACAAACATAAATAGTAATTAATCTAAAAAAACACAATGAAAGTAATGCCTGAAGCCAGCTTCCTAAGTAAAATTCATCAACTTTTTTGTTTATTTTTAAATAGTTTTATTGGCACTTCATTCACATATTATACAATTCATTGGTTTAATCATATCAAGATGAGTTGTACAATCTTTACCACAATCAATTTTAGAACATTTTCTTCTTTCTTATACTCATTATTTGTGGGTTCTTTAAAATCATTTTACTGGGGACTCAAGCAACTCTTATCACAATCCATACATACATCTATTGTATGTAAAATTCATCAACTTTTCAAGACAAAATGAAATTTTTTTATGATACATAAGTAGTAAAAAGAGCAAACTTCTCATTATCCTAAACAGTTGTCTAAGACTAGAATTCAGAATACTGAGCACTAGGAAAGAGACATGAGGGCAGTATGTTTTAGGGAGAATCCAAATTTCATGATACTTTGGAATGAAAAGTTTCCTTGCTCCTGGGCCCAATTCTTCCAGGCAAATGCAGGTCAGTCTCTCTGGATCTAAGTTGTGAATTACTTATATTTGGCTTATCCTACAATCTATGTAAAGTGAGAATTGAGTCACTGCCAACTTTAGTTCAGAACTCTTATTTCGGAGTTAGCGTTACATTCAAATTTGGAGAAGGCATTAACTTTAATGTATACCATGACACATTGTTTTGGTACGTAGTGTCCATTTTGACTCAAGATGATTGCTTACTACAGACTCATACTGCTCCCATAGAGTTCCTCAGAATGTAATCTTTGTGGACACAGTGGTTAGTTTTTCGTGTGTGCACTGAGACCAACTGGTGGCTGGTAACACTTACCTATCAAATAGCATCCATGATCATGAACATTGGGTCACCAGGGATTGCTATGTCATGGCCACAAACATATGGAGAAACCCAATTAAAAATTAATTGACATGTATGAAGATTGACTGGAAGCAAGTGTTTTCCTGTCTCAAGCCCATCATCCACTTAGACTGGGCTGGGAAGTATTAACCTCATATCTGAGCTCTGCACATGAAATAAAAGAATAGCATGCTTTCTGCGGCTTTCCTAAAAATGACTTATTTTAGGATTTTTGTCTTACATTTATATTCATGCATAAGCAAAATGAACCACATAGATTTCAGCAGATGAAGAATTTTGTGTATATCACACTGGTAATTTTGAAAGTTTTTATGAAGAGAAAATGTGTTCACTTTCTATTGAAAATAAAGAGTTGTTGCTGTTTTGTTGTCTGGTTGTATACTGTTGCTGTGTTTTCCTCTGCCTTGTTTTTGTGCATGTTATTATCTCCATGGGTCTGTCTAAATAAGACAGGCTGGATGAACTAACTGAAGGAAAAACAACGGGACTGACAGTTCCGGGGGGACTTGGGATAGAGGGAGGTGGGGCAGGGGGGGACGGAAGTGGTGTTAGCAAACCCAGGCACAAGGGAACAACATGGGATCCAAATTGGTGGTGAGTGGGGAGTGGCAGGCCTGGTAGGGAATGATCAAGGGTAAGGTTACGTAAAGAAGAGGTATAGCTGTAACCCAGGTGGGGACGAAGCATGATAGTGGGGCAGGAGGAAAGTCAAGGGAAATAGAGGAAAGAGCTAGGAGGCAAAGGGAATTTATAGAGGTCTAGACAAAGACATGTACCTGCAAAAATATATATGAGGGTGGGGAAATAGATCTATATGTCTATATTTATAGGTTTAGTATTAAGGTGGAGGAAGGACCTTGGGCCTCTACTCAAGTACTCCCTCAACGCATGAATACTTTCTTTTATTAAATTGGCATTCTATGATGCTCACCCTCCCGATACAAAGCAGGTGAACAAAGCGGGTGAATAAGTAAATGTGGCGAAGAAAGCTGATGGTGCCCAGCTATCAAGAGAGAGAGCGTCTGGGGTCTTAAAGGCTTGAAGATAAACAAGCGGCCATCTAACTCAGAAGCAGCAAAGCCACGTGGAAGAAAACACCAGCCTGTGTGATCACGTGGTCAAAGAACAAAATATCATATCATTGGCTGCATACCTCCATGATACGATCGCTGAGGACAAGCGGGTGCATAAGCAAATGTGACGAAGAAAGCTGATGGTGCCCGGCTATCAAGAGAGAGTGTCTGGGGTCTTAAAGGCTTGAAGGTGAACAAGCAGCCATCTTGCTCAGAAGCAACAAAGTCCACATGGAAGAAGCACACCAGCCTGTGTGATCACGAGGTGCCAAAGGGATCAGGGATAAGGCATCATAAAAAAAAAAATCTTAACATAGTGAATGAAGGGGGAAGTGCAGAGTGGAGACCCAAAGCCCATTTGTCGGCCACTGGAGATACCCTCATAGAGGAGTTTAGGAGAGGAGATGGGTCAGTCAGGGTGCGGTGTAGTACTGATGAAGAATACAGCTTTCCCCCAGATCCTGGATGCTTCCTCCCCACCAACTACCATGATCCGAATTCTACCTTGCAAGTCTGGATAGAGCAGAGGGTGTACACTTGTGCAGATAGGAGCTGGAGGCACAGGGAATCCAGGGTGGATGATACCTTCAGAACCAGGGGGTGAGGGGCGATACTGGGAGAGTAGAAGGTGGGTGGTTTGGAAAGGGGGAACTGATTACAAGGATCTAGATGTGACCTCCTCCCTGGGGGACAGACAACAGAGAAGGGGGTGAAGGTAGACGCCGGATAGGGCATGATATGACAAAATAATCTATAAATTACCAGGGGCTCATGAGGGAGAGGGAGCAGGGAGGGAGGGGGAAAAAGAGGACCTGATGCAAAGGGCTTAAGTGGAGAGCAAATGCTTTGAAAATGATTAGGGCAAAGGATGTACAGATGTGCTTTATACAATTGATGTATGTATATGTATGGATTGTGATAAGAGTTGTATGAGCCCCTAATAAAATGTTTAAAAAAATAAAATAAAGAGTTGTTAGTCCTTGTGGTAGTTACATAATCTGATGTCAATTTGGGACTTGAGAGGATTAAGAGTGAAGGAGTGGAGCCTAGCCTGTCAATCGGATCATAGCCAATGGGATCTCTGTGTGGGCATGGCCTTCTGAGAATTCTGGGAATTCCTGTATTTTCTGTTTGGAAGCAGGAAACACTTCTCTCTCTCTCTCAAATCACTCCCTTGGAGACTCTCTATTGACAAGACATATAGCACTACACTGATAGACCCAGTGCCCTGGGAACTGGAGAAGCCATGTGGAGACCCCTGACAGCGCTGAGATGCTTACAACACCATTGGATCCAAAAACTTTCTACCCACTGGCCTATGATTATCCTGCATTCGGTGTCATTGTATGTGTTTCCTGAGTCTGAAGAGGACTTTATATAGATTGGTATTGGACATATAGGCGAATATCGGACTTAAGGGCTTGCTTTCCTAATATACAATTACCTTTTATATAAAACTCTCTTGATGTACACAGGTACAGGTAGGAATGGGAAAAATAGGGAATCTAGGACAGAAGAACCCTTCAGGACCAGTGATGAGAGTGGCGATACTGTGAGGGTGGAGGGAAGGTGGGGTAGAGGGGGAACCAATTACAAAGGTCTATGTATAATCCCCTCCCTGGGAGATGGACAAGAGAAAAGTGGGTGAAGGGAGACATCAGACAGTGTAAGTATAATAATTTATAAATTATCAAGGGTTTATGAGGGAGGAGGGAGCAAGGGGGGAGGGGAAAATGAGGAGGTGACACCAAGAACTCAAGTAGAAAGCAAATGTTTTGAGACTGATGATGGCAAAAAATGCACAAATGTGCCTGACGCAATGGATGTATGTATGGATTGTGGTAAGGGTTATGTGAGCCCCAATAAATGATTTTAAAACATTAATAAAGTGCCAACTAAATACCTACCCACCTCCCCCCCAAAAAAACCACCTCTCTCTTATACACATATGAGTTTCTATGGATTTGTTTCTCTAGTCTACCCGGCCTAACATAGTCATAGATTGAATATTGAAAAAAATACATATAGAAAATTACTTGTATGTCCTGAGTCAAAATCCAACATTTATTTAAAAACATAGTAAAGATGAAATATTATGTCCTATGAAGCATAAAAAAACAATATATAAGGAGGTTTTACACTGCTCTCTATGGTTCTATGAGTCAAAATTTATATAACAGCTCTGACTTTATTGTTCTTTTAAATGCATTTTCTTATTCCAAATAAGTAAAACTTTAGAGTGTTTGTGTATTTGCAAACTGGAGGCAAAACAATAGATACATCCCTCCAGCCATCATGCTTGGAAAAGTAGAGGGGTAGCAAAAACAAGGAAGGCTCTTTAGATTGACAAAGTGGCTGAAACAACAGACTCAAATATCAGAATAATTACGCGGATGGTGTAGGACAGGCCAGTGTTTCTCCCTGTGGTGCACAGGGCCACTGTGATTTGGAACTAACTTAATGACACCTAAATACAACCTCCCTCGTACACTGACTCTATGTACAATAAGTACTGAAACATTAAAAGTGTTTGTTTTTTTAAATCATTTTTAGGGGCTCATACAATTCTTATTGCAATCCATACATATATCAATTGTGTAAAGCACATTTGTACATTCATTGCCCTCATCATTCTCAAAACACTGGCTCTCCACCTAAGCTCCTGGCATCAGCTCCTCATTTATCCCCCTCCATACCCGCTCCCCTCTCCCTCATGAACCCTTGATAATTTACAAATGATTATTTTGTCATGTCTTGCACTGTCTGACGTCTCCTTTCACCCACCTTTCCGTTGTCCATCCCCCAGGGAGGAGGTTATATATAGATCCTTGTAATCGGTTCCCCCTTTACAACCTACCCTCTCTCCACTCTCCCAGTATCACCACTCACATCACTGGTCCTAAAGGGATCATCCACCCTGGATTCCCTGTGTTTCCAGTTCCTATCTGTACCCGTGTACATCCTCTGGTCTAGCCAGATTTGTAAGGTAGAATTGGGATCATGATAGTGGGGGGAGAAGGACGTATTTAGGAACTAGAGGAAAGTTGTATGTTTCATCATTGCTGCATTGCACCCTGACTGGCTCATCTCCTCCCCAAGATCCTTCTGTAAGGGGATGTCCAGTGACCTACAAATGGGCTTTGGGTATCCACTCTGTAATCCCCTCATTCACTATGATATGATTTTTTGTTCTGATGATGCCTGATACCTGATCCCTTCAATACCTTGTGATCGCACAGGCTGGTGTGCTTCTTCCATGTGGGCTTTGTTGCTTCTGAGCTAGATGGCCGCTTGTTTACCTTCAAGGCTTTAAGATCCCAGATGCTGTATCTTTTGATAGCCGGGCAATATCAGATTTCTTCACTACATTTACTTCTTCACCCACTTTATCTTCAGTGATTGTCAGAAGGTGAACATCATGGAATGCCAGTTTAATAGAACAAAGTATTCATTGAGGGAGTACTTGAGTAGAGGCCCAATGTCCATCTGCTACCTTAATACTAAACCAAAAATAGATGCACATAGATCTATTTTCCCATCCTCATATATAAATATATTTACATATGTACATGCCTTTATTTAGACATCTATAAATGCCCCTTTCCTCCTAGCTCTTTCCTCTATTTCCTTTGACTTCCCTCTTGTTCCACTATCATACTCAGTCTTCATTTGGGTTCCAATAATTCCTCTTGGTTACATTACCCTTGATCACACCGTACCAGGCCTCCTATACCCTCCTCACCACCAATTTGGATCACTGTTGTTCCCTTGTCCCTGAGTTTGTTAACACCACTACCTTTCTAAAGTTTTTTTAAAAATAAGCAGTAAAGTAATAATTATTCCATAATATTTGTTGAAAAGAAATATATTGATGGTTTTAAAATACATACCTGCAAGATGAATCAATTGTCAAGGACAAAAATTGAAAAAGTATAGATTTACACAAGAAACTTTTTTTAAAATTTTAACAATTTATTAGGGGCTCATACAATTCTTATCACAGTTCATACATATACATACATCAATTGTATAAAGCACATCTGTACAGTCTTTGCCCTAATCATTTTTTCTCCTCTTTTCTTTTTTTACATTTTATTAGGGACTCATACAACTCATCACCATCCATACATATACATACATCAATTGTATAAAGCACATCCATACATTCCCTGCCCCAATCATTCTCAAGGCATTTGCTCTCCACTTAAGCCCCTTGCATCAGGTCCTCTTTTTTTTCCCCCTCCCTCCCCTTTCCCCCCTCCCTCATGTGCCCTTGGTAATTTATACCTCGTTAATTTGTCATATCTTGCCCTATCCGGAGTCTCCCTTCCCCGCTTCTCTGCTGTCCCTCTCCCAGGGAAGAGGTCACATGTGGATCCTTGTAATCAGTTCCCCCTTTCCAACCCACTCACCCTCCACTCTCCCAGCATCGTCCCTCACACCCTTGGTCCTGAAGGTATCATACACCCTGGATTCCCTGTACCTCCAGCCCTCATATGTACCAGTGTACAGCCTCTGTCCTATCCAGGCCTGCAAGGTAGAATTCGGATCATGGTAGTTGGGGGGAGGAAGCATCCAGGATCTGGGGGAAAGCTGTGTTCTTCATCGGTACTACCTCGCACCCTAATTAACCCATCTCCTCTCCTAAACGCCTCTATGAGGGGATCTCCATTGGCCGACACTTGGGCCTTGGGTCTCCACTCTGCACTTCCCCCTTCATTTAATATGGTATATATATATATATACATATACATATACACATATATACACATACATACACACACTTATATTGTTGTTGTTGTTGTTTTTTTTGCATGATGCCTTATACCTGGTCCCTTGGCACCTCGTGATCGCAATGGCCTGTGTGCTTCTTCCATGTGGGCTTTTTTGCTTCTGAGCTTGATGGCCGCTTGTTCACCTTCAAGCCTTTAAGACCCCAGACACTATCTCTTTTGATAGCCGGGCACCATCAGCTTTCTTCACCACATTTGCTTATGCACCCATTTGTCTTCAGCGATCGTATCATGGAGGTGTGCAGTCAATGATATGATTTTTTGTTCTTTGATGCCTGGTAACTGATCCCTTTGGGACCACTCGATCACACAGGCTGGTGTGTTCTTCCATGTGGACTTTGTTGCTTCTGAGCTAGATGGCCGCTTGTTTATCTTCAAGCCTTTAAGACCCCAGTCACTATCTCTTTTGATAGCCGGGCACCATCAGCTTTCTTCACCACATTTACTTGTTCACCCACTTTGGCTCCAGCCGTTGTGTCGGGAGAGTGAGCATCATAGAGTTCCAATTTAATAAAAGAAGGTATTCATGCATTGAGGGAGTGTTTGAGTAGAGGCCCAAGGTCCTTCCGCCACCTTAATACTTGACCTATAAATATAGACACATAGATCTATTTTCCCATCCTCCTATATATGTTTGCATGTACATGTCTTTGTCTAGACCTCCATGAATGCCCTTTGACTCCTAGCTCTTTCCTCCATCTCCCTTGACTTTCCTCCTGCCCTACTACCATGCTTCATCGCCACCTGGGCTAGAGTATACCTCTTCTCTAAGCAACCTTACCCTTGATCATTTCCCACCATGCCTGCCACTCCCCCTTCTCTACCATTTGGGGTCCCATGTTTTTCCCTTGTCCCTGGGCTTGTTAACACCACTTCCTTACCCCCCCTACCCCCCCACCCCAAGTCCCCCCGGAACTGTCTGTCCCGTTGTTTTTCCTCCAGATAGTTCATCCAGCCTGTCCTATTGAGACAGACCTGTGGAGTCACTAACATGCATGAAAACAAGACAGAGGAAAACAAAGCAACAGTATATAACCAGACAACAAAACAACAAAAACAAACCACTGACAAAGAACAGAACAAAACAGTTCACAAGAGAAAAGCTTGTAGTTAGTTCAGGGATCGTTTGCTGGCCCTTAGGAGCGTTTTCCAGTCCAGTCTGTTGGGGCACCACGCCCTGGCCCCAAAGTCCACTTTCAGCATTCCCTGGGGACCTTGCCACTCCATTCCCTTGCTGTTCCGCTGCACTCCCCCAGTGATTTGCCTCGGTGTGGTGGGATCAGGTCAGGTGCAATTCCCACACTGTGTCTCCGGTGCTGTCCCCTGTATCGCCCTTAGTCACTGAGGGGCATCATGTCTCATAGTAGGGCCAGCCATGTTGTTCTCTCTGTGGACTGGCTGCTCTACTCAGGAACATCATCATCACGGCCTGGTGGGCCAGGCTGTGTTCCACTCTCTCCTCCTGCCCCTTCGTCTGCTCCAGTGTGCTCTGATCAGATATGTCCATCTCCCGGAGCTGCAGAGTCAATGTCGTCCTTTGGAACAAATTCTTTTCGGGGGAGGGGCAGGAATCCACTTAATTTATGGTGCTGGGGCCAGCCTCCCAGACCTCTCCACTGGTTCCCGCACAAGAAACTTTAAAGCAAAAAAATTAACTACAGATAATATGGGGTAAAGTTATTTATAAAATACACTGTAAGAATATATGCTATATTGGTATTTAAAATAGCAAAGTAATAAATTTGATGATTATATAACTCTAATGGGTTTAGGAGAGTGATTTGATTACACATCCTAACAGTTTATCTTCAGATTTGTGGAAATGGCAATGGATTCAGTTAGAGAGCACCTATCTCTGCCTTTGAGTTCCTATTTTACTTTGACTAAGTGAGATTATTACCAGGGATACACGGATGTTTCAACATTAGAAAAACTATTAATGTAAACAACCACACAAACAGGACAACGAATAAGAAGCCTATGATCATATAAATAGATGCAGAAAGGCAGTTGACAATGTCCAACACCCATCTCGACCCAACCACCCCCAACAAACCTCAATAATATAGAAATAGAAGGGAAGGCCTTAACACATTGTGGGAAACAGAAGGATTTCTCCCAAGCTGTCTCCCCCAAATATATGCCAAACTTAGCTGCTTGCGAAGGACTATACACTTGGAAGTCATCCGAAATAGGTCAGGGTTATTCTCCCTAAGGGTTATCAGCCATCTAGAGCAAGCAGACACCACTGTTTATCCCACAACAAATAGGACCCACTCCCTTCTGATAAGGATAGTAGTTGTCTGTTTCCTTGTAGGAGATGCCCGCCCTAGGATGACCAAGGTTAGGTTGCCATCATGAATCTAGGGTCTGCCCATCTTGTCACATGCATACCCCCAGACCTTCCCATTCCTATGGGCACACCCCTAGCTCATCCCCTTCCGGGCACACTTAGGCTTATCATACATCCCCTTCCTATGATGTGTATGCCTATTGTATTGCCCCTTCCTGTGATGTGTGGTTACCTGTAAATGATGCCCCCCCTAAGGAGACCCAACCCTTGGTTAGCAATAAGGTTGGGGCTCTCCCCATGAGGACCACCAAGCAGGGCTGAGACAAGCATGCTACCATGAATTGTGTCTGACTCCATTGATTCAATCTCTCCTCTATCTCTCATGCTGTCTATGACTTTACTGTAATCTTTACTTATTATTGCTGTACAATTGCACCTACCGGATCTGTGATGATTTGTTGGGGATCCTCCTCTCCCCACAACACATGAAATGTATTGAAGGAAACACAGTCCGTGAAAGACTATTACTTGACTGGAACTTGATGAAAATAAAACACTTATTCACATAGAAAGGTTTCATCAGAGAGTAATAGAGCCCACCGATTGGGGGGGACATAAATCTTTAGCAGTGAGGAGAGGGAGAAAGAGTGGGAGGAGAAGAGGAGGAGCAGAAGACAACAGTAGCATTTTCAGGAATGCACAATTTTGATGCTCACCTGAGTCTGCATCAAGGGAAAGGAGGCTTGAGTCTGGGTGGTGTGGCTTGGGGAGCAGAGCCTGAAATGAGTGTGTGAGGATGACACAGGCTCCTCAAGTCCCTTGATTCTACAAGGCTTAGGCCTCTTCTTCCACCTGGGTGCTTGGGAGGAGTTCATGTGCAAGCCATATGGTGCCAGGAGAGACTGGTCAAGTGTAGTAGATGGCATCAGATGCTGTCAGCGTGTGTCTCTGTGGTTCATGCAGCTGCGTATCTCTTGGGGGAATTCCCAGTTGGGAAGTATGCACTTCACCCACCACTTTTCTGTCAGTTTGTCTTCTGTCAAGGCTTGCGTGTTGTTTTGATTCAAATGCAAGCAGGGCTACCCAAAGGGAACAGGTTTCAGCAGGGTTTCTGTAAGGTCTTTCAGAGACAAGAGACAGAGGGAGACCTTAATTAATAGATTTACTGAGGGAGGTGAGGTTTGTAGGGAACAGGAAATCAAAGGAAATGAGGTGACAGGGTTTAGGATAGTTGCATAAAGAAAGGTTAGAGTTGGTCCTTTGTCTGTAGCCAGAGAGTTAGCTAACGTGCAAGGTAGAGAGCAGGAGGGCCACTGTTACAGAAAGGAAGAGAAAATTAGGTGTAAGACAGACCCACTAAGGAACTACAGTTGTCTGGCGAGGATAGCATCAAATGGCTCTGGTGCCACCGCTCCGACTGCGCTCCAGGAGCCCGGGCAGGGAAGGGAGCGGTGGAAAGAGCAGGCGACAGGAAGGGTCCCCGAGAAAGAGCCACGGAGTTTCCGTAGCTAGCAGGGGGAGAGGAGAGCGCGCCAAGACGCAGGGATGCCAGTGTGTGTGTCTTCTGTGCCAGCTATACATTATAGATTTGCTGAGTCCCGCGCATCTTTCGGGTTGCGGATCCCCGCAAATGCCCGGGCGCCCGCTGACGTCTCGATGGGGCGCGGAGAGGGCGGAGTGTGCCCTGGAAACTGAAGGGGTTTCTGCCGCCGGCTCAGTGACCCGCTGCCTTCGGACCCGCGTCCAGACGAAACACCTAAGAAAGAACCGGTGGTCACTGCAGGCCCCGCCCCCACGACTCCCTCATTACCTCCAGGCCCCGCCCTTCGCACAGACCCACCCCTTACCCAGGTGATGCAATTTCCTGCTGACCCCGCTTCTGACTGAGAAGGTCCCGAGTGCTCGTCCCACGGGTTTCCACGGGTGAGTGAGTCTGTTTCTGTGCTGATCCCGGGCGCGGAGTCCCCGCAGGCCTGGCGTCCCCAGCTGTGCCCGGCTTCCTGCGGACACAGTTCCCGCACCCTGTCCGCCAGTGTTCCAGGTCGCCGCCACCCCCTGGCACAATTCCAGTTACAGACCTCTCTGCCTTCGGCCCTGGTGATACTCTGTCCCCCATTTCCTGCTCTGAGCCCCCTCCTGCACCCTCACCCCTCACGCCGGAAAGGCCCGATTGGGGGCGGGTTCTTCCCTGGGGCCCGTCCCTTCCGTGTCAGGTCCTGGACACCAGAGCAGGAGACTCCTGAATGGCCTTTCCTGAACGAAGAGGCCACCCTTGCAGTCCTCAGGCCACCCCACTGACGACTGGGGTCTGTAGTAGAGCTTAACTTCTCAGCACCTCGCTTTGCAAAAGGGTGCCATAGCAGCACAGCCCCGGATCCCCGCACAGATTAAGTCCTCATACAGACTGCAGTCCCACGTGGAGTGAGCCCAGTCGGTCATATGGCCCTCAGGCAGAGGGCTGTGGTGTGTGGATTACCTTCACCCCTCCCGGCAGTGCAGGCAGGGGCAGTCACTCTTGGAGTTTGCCTGCGTGTGTCTTGACGGAGGTCACCAAACTGGAGGCAGCAGAGGGGTCTCCTAGACAGGAGCCATGTGCTACAGCCTTGCTTGGACTGCATGGGTCAGGAGGCCCGGGTCCCATCTTGTAAGCTCTCTATCTGAGGATGGAACTGTCATTGTGATGTACTGATTGACCACCAGTCATGCTTTTGTGACAGTTTCCTTTGCCCTGCCCTTCCCCCACACCCTCTATCTCACATCTCAATTGGGAACCTGGGAAGCCATTAGGCTTGTGAAGGCTTTAAAATATGTCACTTGATGTGCTGCTGTGGGTGAGATTTTTGCAAGCCTTATTGCATCTCCAGTTACATTACACTGTCAGACAGAATTGTAGAATGACCGGGACAGCTCTTTTCACTGTATGTTATCGCTACTTGGCCATGAGATTTTAGCATCAAAGTGCAACATTAGCCTTTTCTAGGTTGTTGTTAGGTGTCATCGTGTCCATTTGAACTCATAAAACCCTCTCTATGGCAGAACGAAACACTGCCCTGTCCTGCGCCATCCTCACGTGTCCCCATGTGTGAGCCCTTTGCCCCAGCCCTGTGTCCATCCATTTTACTGGAGGCCTTTCTGTGTTTTGCCTCTCTTCCTTACCAAGCACGATGTCCTCCGGGCACTGGTCTCCTGAAAGAAAAATGTGGGAACCAAAGTATGACAAGTCATAGAGGCCAGTCCGACAGATGAGAGAATGCCGGTGGTCATCACATTCAGCTAGTCAGACTGGTGTGCCTTTCATGAGCTGCAATTGTGAGAACATCTTGGAGCGACCATCTCAAAGCCTGGTGTGTAAATCCTACGATCCTTTCACAGTTTGAGAGTCATGCATTGGGGTTCAGTAAAGTTGTAAGAAAAATGCAATCTGAGGAGTTCAAGTAGAAAGCAAATGTTTTGAGAATGATGATGGCAACAAATGTACAAATGTGCTTGACTTGACACGATGTATGTATGTAAGTATTGTGATAAGAACCCCCAATGAAATGATTTTTTTAAAAAGAAAGAAAAATCGAATCTAAACATTTTCCCAGTCAGCAAACAGAAGAGCGTGCTATTATGGTACTTAACATATTGTGCTTTTTGTCAACATATAACCTTAGTGTGCATTTATGTGAATATCCAAGTCATTTTTGAAGGGAGCAGCCTATAATAATTACATTTCAATAGGTTCATGCCACAGAATGGGAAATTTTCATGACATGTGTATGATAACTGTATTCTATTTTTTAATATAAATCATTTTATTGGGGCTCATACAGTTCTTATCACAATCCACACACACATCAATTGTGTAAAACACACTTAAACATTCGTTGCCCTCATCGTTCTCAAAACTCGCTTTTCGCTTGTTTTCCTGGAATCTGCTCCTCATTTTCCTTTTACCCTTCTCCCTCCCTCCCTGCTCCCCTCTCCCTCATGAACCCTTGATAATTTATTAATTATTATTTTATCTTCTCTTACACTGCTTGGAGTCTCCCTTCACCCACTTTTCTGTTGCCCATCCCCCAGGGAGGAGATTATATGTAGTTCCTTGCGATCGGTTCCCCCTTTCTACCCCCACCCCCTCCCGGTATCACCACTCTCACCGCTGGTCCTGAGGGGTTCATCTGTCCTGGATTCCCTGTGTTTACAGATCCCATCTGTGCCGCTGTGCATCCTCTGGTCTCACCAGGTTTGCAAGGTAGAATTGGTATCAACATAGTTGGGGAAAGGAAGCGTTTAAGAATATGTGTGCTTTGTGCCTTGTAAACACTGTGTTTTTTATAAGTTTAACATGATACTTTTATTATAAATAGATTTACACCCACCCAAATCCACAGACCTAGACGAACAAAGCATTGGCTCAGTGTCAGGGAAGTGCTGACTGTCTCAAGGAGACAACCTGGCTGTGCAGGTCCTGGTTCTTGGTGAGGGGAGATAGGAAGCCTGGTGGATGCACAATACTCAGATAAGTCCTTGTCTTAGCTAGTACCAGGAAATATTGGTGCCTGGCCACTATCACAGGATACACTGAGACAAGAAAAGGGCATTTAGCTCAGGGTCACAGTTATAGAGGCTCCCGCTAAGTTACATCTAAACAAACTACGTAATTATCCTAACTTCATTATATTTCCACCATAAAATAATAGGGATGGGCTCTTCAAGTTCCCCATCTCTCATCCCGCACTCTTCATTTTCTCATTTCATTAAAAAAATTTATTGGGGGCTCATACAATTCTTATCACAATCCATACATCCATCCTTTGTGTCCAGCACATTTGTACATTTGTTGCCATCATCAGTCTCAAAACATTTGCTTTCTACTTGAGCCCTTAATATCAGCTCCTCATTTATTCCCCTTTCTCCCCACTCCCCACTCCCTCATGAACTATTGATAATTTATAAATTATTATTTTTTTGTCATATCTTACACTGTCCGGCATCTCCCTTCACCCACTTTTCTGTTGTTCATCCCCTAGGGAGGAGGTTATATGTAGATCCTTGTAATCGGTTCCCCCTTTCTACCCCACATTCCCTCCACCCTCCCGGTATTGCCACTCTCAGGACTGGTCCTGATGGGGTCCTGGATTCCTTGTGTTTCCAGTTCCTATCTGTACCAATGTACATCCTCTGGTCTAGCCAGATTTGTAAGGTAGAATTGGGATCATGATAGTGGGATCATGATAGTAGAGGGAGGAAGCATTTAAGAACTAGAGGAAAGTTGTATGTTTCATCGTTGCTACACTGCAACCTGACTGGCTCATCACCTCCCCCGTGACCCTTCAGGAAGAGGGTGTCCAGTTGCCTACAGATGGGCTTTGGGTCTCCACTCTGCACTCACCCTCATTTACAATGATGATTTTTTATTTGATGCTTGATACCTGATCCCTTTGACACATCGCGGTCACACAGAGTGGTGTGCTTCTTCTATGTGGGCTTTGTTGCTTCTGAGCTAGATGGCAGCTTGTTTGTCTTCAAGCCTTTGCGACCCCAGATGCTATCTTTTACTAGCTGGGAATCATCAGCTTTCTTCACCACATTTTTTATGACACATTTGTCTTCAGTGATCATATCAGGAAGGTGGGCACCCACTGATATGATTTTTTGTTCTTTGATGTCTGATACCTGGTCCCTTCTATACCTTGTGGTTATACAGGCTGGTGTGCTTCTTCCATGTGGGCTTTGATGCTTCTGAGCTAGATGGCTGCTTGTTTACCTGCAAGCCTTTAAGACACCAGACACTATATCTTTTTTAAATTTCAGACGCTATATCTTTTGATAGCCGGACACCATCAGCTTTCTTCACCACATTTGCTTATGCACACATTTGTCTTCAGCGATTGTGTCAGAAAGGTGTGCATCATGGAATGCCAATTTAATAGAACAAAGTGTTCTTTATTGAGTAAATATTTGAGTGGAGGTACAATGTCCATCTGTTGCCTTACTACTAAACCTATAAATATATGCACGTAGATCTATTTCCTCACCATCGTATATAAATATATTTACATATATACATTCCTGCATTTAGACCTCTATAAATACCCTTTGTCTCCTAGTTCTTTCCTCTGTTTCCTTTTATTTTCCTCTTGTCCCACTATCATGCTCAGCCTTCATTTGAGTTTCAGTAATTTCTCTTGGTTACATTGCCCGTACCAAGCTTCTCACACCTTCCTTGACACTAATTTTGGAACACTTGTTGCTCCCTTGACCCTGAGTTGGTCAACAGCACCTCTGTACCCCCGCCTCTCCCGCCCATGTTCCCCTGAAACCATCAGTCCCATTGTTTTCTCCTCCAGACTGTTCATCCAGCCTATCTTATCTAGCTATATCTTCAGAGATAATAATATGCACCCGAAAAACAAGGCATACCAAGACAAAGCGACAAAAGAGAACACAACGATGACCAAAAAACCCCCCCAAAAAACCAATGACCCATAAAAGAATAAATTAATTTTTTTAAAGAAAAAATTTAAATTTAAAAAAGAAAGAAAAGCCTGTAAATAGATTAAGGTCTGCTTTTTGGCCTCTAGGTGTGTCCTCCCGTCAAGTCCAATGGGTGCCATGCTCTGGCCCCTGAGTCCATCCTTTGCACTCCCTCGGGAGCTCCCTGCTCTGCTCCCCCCGTTGCTCTGCCGCACGCCTTTAGTGTTTTGCCTGAGTGTCACAGGGTTCATTTTCTCATTTCTATGAAATCTGTTTAAGATGGAAATATTTGTGATTGATGAGCGAAAGGAGCTCTGTGGGAACTTATTATACTGTATGTGAAAGGTTTACAATGGCTCTTGCACCTCACTGTCATAACCTTTAAAGTACTGAGAATCTAAGCTTGAATATAAGTCTTCCCTTTGAGTATAGATTATATTAATAATTCTCTGCCCACACAGGCTTATGTGCTTGACTGTGGATTAGTTGGAAATTCCCTTGGATAAAGGTTTTTCCTAGGACACACCTGTAAGACCCTGGACGTTATTCTTTCTGATAACTGGCTGCCATCTAATCTATTCATCACAAGTTGTCATTCATGTACAGTACAGTGAGCCATGCACCGGGGACTGAGTATTGAGCAGAGTCATATCACCAAAACAAGTCATTCTTAGATTAGGGCTTTGACCAACTGTAAGTTCAAGATACATGCATATGTCTAAGGTATATTTATGGTCCACTGTGGAGCAGCGTTATCAGCTTGAGAAATAATGTAAACATACGTTTGCATTTGGTATTTGTAAGAACAATAACACCTTGGTCAATAGTATAGAATCTGAATTCTTCTAAAGCAGTGGTTCTCAACCTTCCTAATGCCGCGACTCTTTAATACGGTTCCTCATGTTGTGGTGACACCCCAACCATAAAATTATTTTTGTTGCTATTTCATAACTGTCATTTTGCTACTGTTATGAATCGGCGACCCCCGTGAAAGGGTCGTTCGACCCCCAAAGGCTCTAAAGCCTTTGAGACTAAAATACATGAAAGCTTATCTGTAAGGACTTGAAACTTAATTGACAGAACACTGTTGAAGCAAACAATATGGGTTTGACACAAAGCCAAGGGCAGAATAATTTGTCTGCAGAATTAAGATATCACAAACAGCCAAGGAGACATGAAAATGGCAAATATAAGGAAGTTTCAAGTTGCCAATCATTGTGTAACCTCAAAGCTATAGGGATTTAAACCAGTGTCCAAGGACTCCAAAGTCCATGTCCTGGGGATAGTAGTCCTTTGCTTCTTCTCACACTTGGATGTTTCAGCTTAAAATTCAAAGAAGTATTTCAGGTTCTTTTCATCTGCATCGACTGTGTTTTAGGCAAAGTCCAGTTCGCACAGTGAGGTTCTCAGAATGAGTCTCTTTGATGGGATCTCTGAAGAAGTTGTATACCAAAAACTAACTAAAGAAAAAAACCCTGAATATCAAAATCCAGGCAGCCTGCTGCATGTGCCCTAGATCACTAAAAAGCGTGGGGGGGCGGCGGGGATCTTCCATAAATGCACAAGGTAACATTAGACAAGGTAGACGCTTTCATTGGCAGCCTGTACAAGACTAATCCAACCTTTATCTTGAGGCAGGCTGCTTTTCCAAGGCTTGCTACTAACAGAAGTGAGATCAGGCCCTTCAGACCTACAATTAAAGATTTCTTTTCTGGTCATGGATTTCTATACTTTCTCCGAAATGAAAATTTGTTCAGACTGAAGTGAAGTGGACTATTTTAACTTTTAAGGAAACTAGAGAATTGAATTCGTAGATATCAGGGCATGAGAACATAGTAATACATGTAGAGATATTCTGTGGGGGGAAACTATGTAATTGAGAATTCCCATAGCACAACAGCAACCAACCCTGACAACCCATGTGTACCTGCCTCAGAGTCTGGTCTTGTGCTTACTTGATCCTGAGCCTCCCCTGTGGCCCAGCCCTGAAGGTGAGGTTTGTGCCTGGGTTCACACTGACTTCCCACACTGTGTCTCACACAGCAGTAGCTGACCCTGGCCCACGCTCCAGTCGACCATTTCTGATCCAGCTCATTCTTTTCACCGTCTTTGTAGATGCCTGATCAGCTCTTCATGGAGTCTGCATTGTTCTTAGCCTCACCATCAGGTTAAACAAGGCAATCCACTGCAAGCTTGGTCCTGGAGCCTGGCACCCCCTGGACATCCAGTGGTTACTGAAAGTGAACGCAGAAGCTACACAGGAGAGTTTCAGGGACTCCGAGGCTGCCCCATGACTCCCCTCTGCTCCTCCAGAGTCATGTTTATATACATAATAGTATCCATGATCTCTTTCAATTGGCTCCCCCATTCTCTCTGCTTAAGCTAAGTTCTTGTTTGCTACCTTTTTAATGATTGTTTGCCTGTATGCTTGTGTGTGTGTGTGTGATCAAAGGTGTTCCTAGAGCTGCCAAGCATTCCCTAAGATTGCCTCCTGCAGCAACCTACCACAATCCACCTGGGATCCACTTGAACTTTATCTAGACTTACCCAGGGTAGGAACTTCAATAAGCAAGGTGCCAGAAGGACAATTTGTGTTGATTTGACTAATCATGCTGAATTAATGAAAGGTGATTACCATTTAGTCTGTCTCTAGCCTTCCTGCCTTTATTTACCAGCTCCTTCTCAGGACCCAGGATCCTGGGGACAGATAATTCAAGGTGTTGAGATTTGGACAGATATGGATCTCAGATCAGGCTATGCTGTGTGGAAAGACAGTGGATCATATTTGCTTGGGTGTTTTGTGCTTCCTGGAAGGTGAGAGACCCTGGAACATGGGCAGGGAGACCTGTTTCAGGCCAGGTACTCTCAGCCAATAGGCATGCCTGTAAGACAGGCTCAGGGAGGAACATTGCCTTTTGCCTCTGGAATCTCCCCTAGTGTTGAGCTCAAAGATATACAGCCCTGTGCCTTCATCTGGACGAGGAAATGAAACCTCCACCAGTGACTTCAGCGTTGCACATTTCTCCCCCCCGGGGCCTCCTTCATTCCAGGGTGTGTTGAGATAGTGTGTTGGACAGGGTTCTCTAGAGAGACAAAACCAGATTGCTAGTAATCATATATAAATATATTTATAAAGATAGATATGTAACACAAGAAATAAACAATAAACTATCGCAGATATCCACAGGTTAGGGTGCCTGGTCAGCATTTCACAGATTTGTTCCGAGAGAGATTGGCCCTCTGTTGTTATCCTGAGTAACCCTTTGAGGACTAACTCTCCATAAGTGGAGAGACCCAGTCTACTCTGACAGGGAGTTGCTGGCACAGGACACACAGGATGTCCTGGGATTGACACCTTTCCAGTTAGAGGGTGAAGATACAACTCCCACTTGCAGTATGTCTTGTGAGGTTCAGTTGCTGGTTCACAGAAATCTTAAAGGCGTCACGGACCCAAACATTTTAGGGTTACCAGCTCACACTAGTAGAGGGGGTGTACAAAATCTTCTGAGCCATTTTTTTAGGTCTTAGAAAAAGGCCAATGTTAATTTTGAAAAATGGGTACAATGATTCCAGTATATATACCTTTAATTTCCTGCTTCTTCCATCTCTTGTGACATGAGGGTGCCCTGGGAATGAGAAGGTGGATGATAGGATGACCAGTCATTAATTTGCTTTATGTAATGGATTTCACCCCATCCTCTAGGGAGAAAACAGGTTAAATTGTGATCTACTAATCAGGGAATAAGTTAATTAAGCCCTCAGGCATATTACTTATTGGGTAACACATCCCTGTATTTGCCTAATAGCAGAAAAGACTCCTTGAGGCCAGGACGTAATGGAGCTAAGGCCGCAAGAGAGCTGTGATAGCTCTTGGCCATGATGTTGTTTGTCGTACTTTTATAACATTTATAAATCACTTTATTTTGCCAAGTGCCATGAACCAAACACAAATGATTTAAAAGTTAACTGAAAATGTCTTTGTGATTTGGGGTTTTGCCTGTCTACCGATCATAGTCCCTTACACTTAGGTAAAATCTGAGAGAGAAGAGCGCTCCACACACATAATTAGCAACATGGGTGTCTTGGTGGATTAGGCTTGGGGTTCTGTTTAGGGTTGTGTGTGTGCTTGAGTCAGAGCCTGCTCATAAGATCAGAATCTAGTCCTGGGACTGATCGTCTCAGTTCAAGAACAAGGGTCAGTGGATGGAATTAGAAGTTGAGTGTCATGAGTTGAATGTCAAGTGTTAGAGGACAGATTACAGGGCTTTCTGTTAAAAATATTTAGTATCTAACATTATGTAGAGTTGATTGGGTGCTTACGAGTTAAGGTGTAATGATGTAGGGTATGGTTTCAGGATTAGAGTTGTAGGGGGTTGGTTCCTGAATCTGAGATTTAGGGACATAAAGTTAGGTAAGGTTATAGAATATATTCAAGGTCATGATCCAGATTCAGATAATTGGGATAAAGGCAATATGCTAGGTTTTTAATGTATGGTGGTGGGATGTGTTAAGCATGTTAAATATGTGGTAGATATCAGAGGCTGCCCAGGGTGTTAGTAGAAGTTCTACATGGTGCAGGGCTTTTAGGGTAGGGCTTTTAGGGTAGTTAGGAGTTCAGTGGTGTAGGAGGTTCTCAGTGTGTTTTAAGGATGCTCACCATGTTAAGGTGTAAAGGTTAATGGTTTGAGAGTTGGGAATACAAGTTAATGGTTAGAGAGTTAAGGACCAAAAGTTATTTTTGTGTGTTGAAATATAGACTACACTTTAAAAAATATTTAATAGCTATGGCATTTATGTCATATTTGGCAACTATGACATATAAAATTATTTATTATGAGTAGAGAAATCTTTATTTCTTCTCTTTGGAAGATTTTTTTTCCTCCTTTTAAAAGTTTTCATTTTCTAATTGCTCTGCCTATGACATACAATATACTTTTTGATATCAGTAGTGAAAGTGAATGTGTATGCTTGTCCTGTTTCTGAGTTGGGGGTGATGGTTTGTTTCTTTACACTAAGTGCGATATTTGCTGTGTTTTGTTTTTCAAGAATGTATATTAGCATATTGGGAAGTAACTGTTTCACGTTAGATTTGTTGTGTTTTTGTTTGTTTTTACCTGGAAAGCCTTTGACTTTGTTTAGTACATTTTCTGTGCCTATTTAGATCATTTATTTTTTTCATCAATTGGTATATTACAGTGCTTATTTTC
The DNA here is from genome assembly GCF_050624435.1 of Tenrec ecaudatus. Taxonomy (NCBI): domain Eukaryota; kingdom Metazoa; phylum Chordata; class Mammalia; order Afrosoricida; family Tenrecidae; genus Tenrec; species Tenrec ecaudatus. Next base: position 174,291,774 of record NC_134535.1, read on the forward strand.
TTATGTTAAATCAACTCTGGGACAAATTTCAATTAAGCATGGGAAATGATTATTTTTATGTGTTGTCTGACTCAGTGCCCCCAAATTTTAAGGGCCTTTTCTTGTAGAGCCATTATCAATATTGTCTACAGTTCTCTTGAAGTATCGTTATCTGGCATTGGTGTCAGGTTACTACTGGTCTCATAGAAAGTATTAGTAAGTGTTCTCTCACCACCATTGTGATGTTCACTCAATAATTTGAATTAAACAACAAATGTCTGAATACTCTAGCTGCCACAATATTCACCTTCAATCAATCGTCTAGTTAGGTTGGAAGTTTCTCATGTGACTTAATTGGGATTCAGTTGATTGTAGACCTGAGCACCCTGACACCCGCTCCACTCTCATCGAGCACTTGCTCTGGCTGGATCCTCTGGGCTTGCAGCTGACCCCTCAGTGTAGAGGGGCAAATGGCTTGCACTATTGACAGACAAATAGTCACTCACACCCAAGTGGCTGTGTGCTGCCCTCACATGGATCCCAAGTTTGGGGAAATACTCTGCCATAAGACATGCTGTGCTGACTTTAGAGAACAGTGTCAAAGAGGGGCAGGAATTCCTCCGTGATCTTGTAGTCACCTCATTTGTTCTCATTTTAAAACAAATAAACAAGAACAATAGAAACCAATTACTATAAGAGAAATTAAGTTCAGCAAGTTTCACTTGAAGGATTTGGCATCTGATACCATGAAAGTAACCTTTGAAAACAAAACTAACGCGCTAACATTTGGTGTGTGTCTTGGGTGTTGATTAGTGGTTTCTGAGGCTGTTGCTGTTAGCTGTCATTGTGTCGATCCCATCTCACAGGGACCCGAAGTATTGCCCTCTCCTGGCCACCCTCACAATCTAGGATGAACTAATTTTTGTAGTCACTGTGTCGATCCATTTAGTTGAGGGATTATTATTTTTTACTGTTCCTCTTCTTTACCAAAAATTATATCCTTCTCCTGGGACTACTCTCTTCCGATATCATGTCCAAAGTATGTGATATAACTCTCACCATCCTTACTTCTGACCAGCATCTGACCTTACATCTTCCAAGACAGACTTGTTTATCTTTTTGGATGCCATGGTACCTTCAGTTTTCTTAGCCAACACTACAATTCAACCACATCAATTCCTCTTCAGTCTTCCTTGTTCAGTGTCCAACTGTCACATGCATGTGAGGAAATTGACAATACCATGATTTGGGTGATATCATTGCTTTTCAACACTCTCATGGTGCCTTGTTCAGCAGATTTATCCAATGCATGGATCTATTGATCTCTTGACTGTTACTGTCACCTTGGTTGTTTTGTAATTTCCCATAATCTAATGTTTGCTTGTTTGTTTTTCTGGAAGGAGTTAAAACTTATTCAAGCTTAGATTAAGAGTATTGATCAAGGAGGTGCCTCAAAGCTAACCTCAAAGCTCTGCAACTATCCTGCCGCAGAGCCCTGAGGCTGTAGCTTGTCCTTTAGAGCTATTGGAACGGAGAGACCTGTATTCCAGATATGCATGATGACTGGCATGAGAGAATCTAAAACAACTTGTATTTTTCTAGGAGATTGACTTGCCGTTTAGTTTTAGAGGGCCCCTAACCACACCCCTGTCCTATAACTACCACCTTGTATTGGACAGGGTTCTCTAGAGAGACAAACCAGATTGCTAGTAATTATATATTAATATATTTATAAAGATAGATATATAATTCAAGAAATAAACCGTTAAATAATATACAGATAGATAATACAAGAAATTAACAGTTAAATTTTAAAGCAGCGAGACACTAGCAGTCCTTCAAGTTTTGAGAGCTGCCAGGTACCAGTCCCCTTCTGTAGAGAGAGCTGGGCTAAATATACCCAGGCAGCAAACTGCAGGGCAGGTCCCCAACTGTCATCAGCTGTCGGTCCCCAGCTCCAGAGATGAACATTCCAATCGTGTGGGCTTAAAGGGACCTCAACTTACAGCGACACAGTCCACAGGCTAGGCATCCCACAGGTAGTGTACCCCTTTAAACTGAGGCACAGAACAAGCAAGCCATTTATCCCTCTGCCCTTCAGTTAATCCTACTTGTGTTTATCGGCCAGGCTGGCACAATAAACTATAGCACACCTACACCTCCATACTTTCATAAGCTCCATGAGGGTTTCAAAGAGCAATGCCAAGGACAGCCTACAACAATGACATCTTCAGCTCAGGGTAACACCCCTGCCCCACCTCTACTTTATCCAGCCTAGCCGCTTCCTACAACACTTTTTTTTTTTTCACACCTCTCCAGGCCCCTGGTGGAGCATGTTTCACAAGCACAAGCTTAGGAACTAGCTCTTCCCCCTCTCCCTAGAAGACCAAGACTATGGATGGGACATCCTGGAACCTAAGCCAATGAGCCCTACCCCACAGTGTATTGTTTGCCATCTGCCAGCATTACTTAGAAATCTTAGAAGTGAGGCCTTAGCCAAGATGATAGATGGTTGATACACCGTCTCTTTCCTAGATCCAGCTCATGTATTTTTAAGCTGCTTTGCCCTCACCTTGACTCTCTGCATCACCTATCTGGCTGCCCCTTGCTGTTCCTTGACTGTCGGGTGCAGTCTTTCACAAAAGCTGTCATATTGGACAACCTTGAAAACATGAGCTGAAGAGTAGAAAATAAACATCCCTCTTGACTTATTTTCTAGTTAAGGTTGTCTCTGCTTTGGACAAGGTAGGGCTTTCTGCTCATGTTCCTCTATCTCCTGTCCTCCACCTCTGAATCAAGTTTCGCTGAATACCGCATTCAACTGTGCATGTTACTGTGGGCTTATAAATGGGATCCCTCAACCATCGGCATTTCTTCAAACACAATATAGAGGGCATTATCCATGGGACACAAGGGGATTGGGGCAGGATAAACTTTGACGAGAAGCGCAGTATGGGTGGAGTGGAATAGATGAGCATTATTCGGCTGATCATGATAGCATGCCATGTCGAGGGTCATGCACAGAGGTGGAGTGTGGGCTGATAAAGTTCATTCTTCATGAAATATTCCTGCAATTAGATATTTGGTGAAAACATATTTATCTTCAATGGGGCTTGAAATGATTCATATATTTACAACTCCAATGTTATTCTAGCAACAAATAATATATGTATAAGATGTGGATTAAAAGTAAATTATGGTAGCGAAATTAGTAAATTGAAAGATAATATGTAAAAAGATGAGCCACAGAACTATAAATCATGACAGAGAATGGAGAGATTAACTTTTATATTGAAATCAAGAAATAAAAGAATAGAAAATAACTGAGGTAGTGAGGAAGAAATAAACAGGAACAGGGTGTGATTGCCACTTAAAATACATATAATTAATTTCTGCTTTAAAAAAATCTTTTTATTGGGGCTCATAAGGCTCTTATCACAGTCTGTACATACATCAATTGAGCAAAGCACCCTTATACATTCGTTGCACTCGTCATTCTCATAATTCACCTTCCACTTGGGTTCCTGGAATCAGCTCGGTTTCCCTTTTTTTCCCCCATCCCCCTCCCTCCCCGATCCTACCCCTGGTCCCTTGATAGTTTATAAATAATTATTATATCTTATCTTACACTCCCCGGCGTCTCCCCTCATCCGCCTCCCCATTGCCCATCTCCCAGAGAGGAGGTTACACATAGATCTCTGAGATCGGTTCTCCCTTTCTACACCCCCTTCCCTCCTGGTGTCGCCACTCTCACCGCTGGTGTTGAGGGGTTCGTCTGTCCTAGATTCCCTGTGCCTCCAGATCCCACTGCACCGCTGTACATCCTCTGGTATAACCAGGTCCGCAAGGCAAGGTAGAATTGGGGGTCATGATGATTGGGAGGGGAGGAAGCGTTCAGGAACTAGAGGAAGGTTTTTAGTTTCATTGTTGCTACACTGAACCCTGAGTGGCCCATCTCCTCACTACCCCTCTGGGAGGGGTGTCCAGCTGTCTACAGATGGGCATTGGGTCCCCATCACGCACTCCCCCTCTTTCACAGTGATGTGATTCTCACCACCATCCCACCTTTGTTGTTGGAGACCTGGTCTCCTCTGCCCTTCACGATCACCTATGTTGGTGTGCTGCTTCCGTGTGGGCTTGGTTGCTTCTGGGCTAGATGGTCGCTTGTTTGCTTTCAAGCCTTTAAGACCCCAGACGCTTTATCTCTCAGTAGCCAGGCACCATCAGCCTCCTTCACCACACTTGCTTATGCACACTTTCGTCTTCAGCGATTATGTGAGGAAAGTGATCACACAATGATTGTTTTTGTTCCTTGGTGTCTGCTACATGGTCCATTCAACATCTTGTATTCGCTTAGGCCGTGTGTTTCTTCTCTGTGGGCTTTGTTGCTTCTGAATTTCTGCTTTTTTAATTATTAAAATATTAGGGAAAATAACTTTTTTAATTCTCCCAGATTTCTAGAAAATAAAGGAATGTTGGTGTTTCAGTCAGATAATCACCAAAATATATATACATAATAAAAAATAAAACATAAATGAGAAGAAAGAATTTTTAGTTGAAAAGTGCACAGAAAATAACAGCAACCAAAAGCATTGATCACATATCCTAATTATCTAAATTAGTTTTTATATACAATGCAGTGTTTTATTGTTACAGATGTAAAAACTAGTATCATAATAACTTCACTGACTTAAACTAAAAACATATATTCTACTTGAAAATTCACCTAAGTTGATATCAAATTCCAGCCCTGTAACAACATAGGTCAACCCTCAACCTAAATATTTAACCACGAGCTCTATACAGTAATCCAGGTTCACGGTTTTCGTTTTGGGAACACCATACTCCATTCATCCGCTGAGACATGAATGTCAACGAAGGGGGGACCTGAAGAATAGAAGTATGTGGTCTGTAAGGTAGAGTGGGCTCTGTCTTCATTGTAAACACCATCTGAATGGAGCATGCTCTTGAGTCCAGGGGCGGAATGGTCACTACATGGGGAAGAAGCACAGGCCAAGCACCTGACACGCCTTATTCGGCGCTATCTCCGATTCTATTTCAGGTCAGTGGCCCACAGACATACAGTCATCCCAAGGAAGGATTTCAGTGTCTGACTGCCGTGTGAACAAAATTCATTCACCTGGCTCCAGACTTCCGAGTTGCCCTGCTGCTTGTATTTAGAGAGAGCATTGATTTGGGATCTAAAAGCTGAGCTACGAAATGGTGAGTACTACAGAGACCTAGGGTTTTTGTATTATACAGAGTAGGGTTAGAAAGGACTTGTTAGGAAAACTGTGCCCAGGATGTAAAGTTCCTCCCTAAGGTAAAGGCATGGATGGCAGAGCAGGGGACAAGTAACCCAGCTTTATGAAGCGTTCTATTGCTGTCAAATATAATTGTGGTTTCAGGCACTGGATTGCTATGATGGTCTTCCTTATATGACTGGGAGCTGGTTACATAAGGATATAAGGGATAAATTTCCCAGTTTGGACCTTGGTTCATTGTGATGGGGAACAGACCTTCCTGAGCAGAGTCTGGATATGAAGCTCTACCAGAGGACATGGATTTTCAGGTCGTCGGGATTCTCCCCGTTCCATTCCTGCAGTTTCCTTTATTCCCTTCAGGCAGTGAAACATTTATATAGAGTTCTAAAAATGGTTATAGTGTGTATGGATTTAGTCCTTTCTTTGCCTCATCACTAAATGAGCCTGATGACAAGGTGTCCAGTTGGTCAATATGTGGGAATTCCCTATTACTTTTATCAATGGTGATGATGTGCCCTATAGAAGCACTCCTCACTGATAATGAGTCTGTACAACAGAAGGAGACCCTGCCCAGTCTTGCACTGTCTTCACAATGCCTGACAATTTAACCCTATTATGGTGCTATTGTTAAATACAGCCATTGAAGATGGCTCTTTTTTTGTTACCTAGTTTGTTTTTAACCAATTGTTGTCCTTTTCTCTGGATTATTCCATTCCTGTAACGTGTCCCATGTATGTGGGATGTTTCCTCACCATCTTTGCTTTGTAATAGCATTTGTCCTGTACTTCTACCAATAGAACAAAAGAAAAAATACAAACCACTTGCCATAGAAGCAATTCCAACTCATAGAAATCTTAAAGGAAGGGGTAGAGCACTCTCCATGGGTTTCTTACACGGTATATGGGAGTAGAAAACCTCCTCTTCCGTTCAATGCCTGGAAGTTTCAAGCTACTGATCTAGCTCTTAGCAGCCCAATATGGCACCAGTGCTCCTTATTTCAAGATAGGTTTGTTTATTCTTCTTGCTGCCTGTGGCATATTCAGTATTCTGTACCAATATCACAAAATTCAAATGAATTAATTTACATTTTTTAATTCATTGAACATTAAAGCAAATACATAAAGGATAATGAAAATATAATAGCCTGAGCCAAGATAACCTTAGTCCCAAATTGAAATCTTGATTTCAACTCTTAAGTAGGTTCTTTGCAGAAGTTTTGCCCAGTAAAATACGTGTTTTGATTTCTCTCTCTCTGTGTGTTTTAATTTCTTGACAGCTTTTTCCAAGGAGACTGATTATGTATCCAAATAATATATTAAGTGATGCTCAAACTATTAGGATGGTGCTTATTGGTTCACTTGTGAGGATTTTTATTTTCTTTGTGCTGCTTTGTAATCAATAATCTATAGTCTTAGATCTTCATTAGTAATTTCTTCACATCCTCTGCACTTTCAGAAAGAAGTATCTGTCTTTGTATATCACAGTTTATTAATGTGATTTTTTCGAATCCTGATACCATTTTCTTCATATGTCTAAATTATCCTATTATGTGTAAAGTATTACATTAAATATATGCAGCATCTAGCCTGATTTTAAAGTAAACAACATCCCATTGTTCTGTTTGAGTAGCCAGCTCATTTTTTCTACTATAACCATCCCCATCGATAAAATAAGACAGACCAATATTTTTAGGGTGTTTTCTTACTCAATCTTACACAAGAACCATCATATATCAAAAATAACATCAGAAGTTCTCGTTCCAGAAGTGCTTCTTAATCCATCTTGAGTTTCTATCGTTTCCGTTAAGAATTGCAACTATTTTTGAATTTTTTTTCAGCAGAACGTCACATCTGTGTCCTCCTAATAATATGGTTTGAAAATGTGCACATTGTATTTAAATTTTGTGTGTGCATGTGGTGGGGGGAAGCACATCAGTAAGGTTATCTATCAGTCTGTGGACAATTACCTGTTTTTCAAATTTGAGAGCATAGACTATTTCCAGATTTGAATCTGTTTGTTTAAACATAACATTGATATTCAGTAAGTTACTGACACTTTGTTTATCCCAAATAATTCACAGCACATTTGAATTATATGTTCAATTTGTTCAGTTATTGATTATTTACTATCTCTTGAAAACGGTTGATGAGAGGCAATAAACTGCCAGTATTTCAGAATTTAGTTGTCAATATTTCATCATTCACTTACATTTTTGAAAAAATATTTTATTTTTTGCTATAGAAGGTTGCTCCCTCCCTCTATAAACACACACGCACAAATGGGGACAGAGGCGATGACATGGACTACAGTATTTATCATGGAGAGTTTCTGACTATCATAAACTCTTCAGCTAGGACATTGATGGGAATTAGACAGTACAATTGGGAAGTGGTAGCTTACTATGTTATAACCTTGAGGACCTTCAAAATATTAGTAGAAAAATGGACTTTTTTTTGGGGGGGGAATTTATTTATTTTTAATCATTTTATCGGGCTCATACAACTGTTATCACAATCCATACATACATCAATTGTGTAAAGCACACTTATACATTCGTTGCCCTCACATTCTCAAAATACGCTTTCCACTTGGGTTCCTGGAATCAGCTCCTCATTTTCCTTTTGCCTTTCCCCTCCCTCTCTGCTCCCCCTCCCTCACGAACCCTTAATGATGTATAAATTATTATTTTATCTTATCTTACACTGCCAGGAGTCTCCCTTCACCCAATTTTATTTGCTCACCCCCCAGGGAGGAGGTTATATGTAGATCCTTGTGATCAGTTCCCTCTTTCTATGCCGCCCCCCCCCCTTCCCTCCCTGTATCACCACTCTCACTGCTGGTCCTAAGGGGTTCATCTGTCCTGGATTCCCTGTGTTTCCAGTTCCATTTGTACCACTGTGCATACTCTGGTCTCACCAGGTTTTCAAGGTAGAATTGGGACCATGATAATTGAGGGGAGGAAGCATTTAAGAACTAGAGGAAGTTTGTGAGTTTCATTATTGCTACACTGAACCCTGAGTGACTCGTCTCCTCCCCACTACCCCTCTGCAAGGGATGTCCAGTTGTCTACAGATGGGCATTGGGTCCCCATCACGCACTCCCCCTCATTCACAATGATATGATTTACTTGCCCGCCGCCTTTGGTGCTTGAAACCTGGTCCCTTCAGCCCTTCATGATCACTCATATAGGTGTATGGCTTCCATGTGGGCTTTGTTGCTTCTAGGCTAGATGGCCGCTTGTTTACTTTCAAGCCTTTAAGACCCCAGACGCTATATCTCTTGATAGCCGGGTACCGTCAGCCTTCTTCACCACACTTACTTATGCACACATTCGTCTTCGGTGTTTATGTGGGGAAGGTGATCACACAATGGTGGTATTTGTCCTTTGATGTCTCCTACCTGATCCCTTCAACACCTTGTGTTCACACAGGCTTGGGTGCTTCTTCTCTGTGGGCTTTGTTGCTTCCGAGCTAGATGGTTGCTTGTTTGCCTTTAAGACCCCAGACACGATATCTTTTGATAGCCGGCACCATCAGCTTTCTTCACCACATTTGCTTATGCATATGTCTGTCTTCATCGATCATGTTGGGAAGGTGGGTATCATGAAATGACCGTTTAGCTGAGCAAGGTGCTCTTGTATTAAGGGAATGCACACGAGGAAGCCAAATGTCCACCTGCTACCCTACTACTAAATGTATAATTATATGCACATAGGTCTATTTTCCCCAATCGTAAATATATTTACATATGTACATGTCTGTATTTAGGTTTCTATGTATGCCCTTTGCCTCCTCCTCCTTTCCTCTATTTCCTTACGCTTTCCTCCTGTCCCACTACCATGTTCAGCCTTCATGCTGGTTTCACTAATTCCTCTCAGTTACCTTGCCCTTGGTCACTCCCTACCAGTCCTCCCATCCCCTCCCTGCCACTGGTTTTGAAACACTCATTCCCTTGTCCCTAGGCTGGCCAACACCTCCTCCCTTCCCCTACCTCCCACACTCTCATGTCCCTCCGGGACCGTTGGTCCTGTTATTTTCTTCTCACATTGTTTGTCCAGCCTACCTTATCTAGGTGGACCAGCAGATATATTAAGATGTACATAAAATTGGGGATGACTTTGACAGCACCAAAGTGGCACATAAGAACATGGCGACGACAGCAGCAACACTGACAAGCTAACAAACAAAAAAGCCACTGACATACAAAATTTAAAAGAGAAAAAGAGAAAAAACAAAACAAAAAGACTGGGAAAAAAAGCCTGTTAGTAGTTCAAGGTCTATTTGTTGACCTTTAGGAGTGTTTTCCGGACGAGTCTGATGGGGGTGCCATGTCCTGACCCCAGAGTCCATCCTTTATACTCCCTCGGAACCTCCTTGCTCTGCTTCCCCCACCGCTCCATTGCACGCCCCCCAGTGTTTTGCCTCAGTGTGGTTGGGTCAGTGCAGGATATCACATCTTGCCATGGGGCCGGCTATATGGTCCGCTATGTACATGGCCCTCTGAGCCGGGCTATCATCCTCTGAGCTTGATGGACCCAGGTGTGCTCTGCTCTGTTCTTCCTCCTTCCTTTGCTTCAGTTTCCTTCTGGGTGTAGTGTGGTAGGTCAGTTCCTTTCCCACACCGGACAATCTATTTTCATTTTCTGTGGTACTTCCTTCCATGGTGGGGGTCGGGCTAATACTGGTTAAGGCCAGCATACGGTCCAGTCTCTTTTTGGATTCCTCCACGCGTTGCATTGTCCTCCTGGTTTAGCGTGTCTTGTGGCGTCTGTATGAATGTTCCAGTTCTGTGGGGACACAACCAATACTCCCACTGGGTGGGTTAGTGCCCTGTTTCTCCCGTGCCATCAACTCAGTTTCTCCCCATCCCGATTCTCCCTCCACCTGACCATTTGCTGAATCTGTTGTAGTTGTTGAAGGTTTTGTGTTAATGCATCTGTCATACACCTCTCTTCTTTTTTCATATATGCATTTATTGATATCAAGCTACCTCTGATAACTGCCTTCGCAGTACCTATAACTTTTGTTACGTTGTAGTCTCGTACTCGTTAGTTTCTAGAAATTTCCTAATATCCTTTCTAATCTGGGCCTGTACCCATTCATGTCGCAGGAGATCGTTGTTCATCCTCCAATTGGTTACCCTTGCTTTTCTGGACATCCTCTTATTAATCTCCAGCTTTGTGGCATGGTGATTTGAGAAAGGTATCTGGATAATATACTCAGGCTGAATTTACTCAGGCTGGACTTGTGTCCCAGCATGTGGTCTATTCTTGAAAAAGATCCATGTGGACTTGAGAAGAATGTGAAATCCTTTGCATTTGGATGGAAAGCTCTATAAATGTCTATCAGGCCCTGTATGTTTAGCTCTATGGCCACTTTGCTGAGCTTCTTTCCCAGTGATCTGTCCTTCTCTGATAGCATAGTGTTAAAGTCACTTACTATGATTATTGAGTCCATGATTTCTTTTTTCATCTTTTTAATAGTTTGTTTGACAAATTTCAACGCGCCATTATTTGGAGCGTAAATATTCAATATGCTAACTCCTTCTTGGTTTACTGACCCTTTGAGCATTATGTAGTGTCCCACTTTGTCTCTTTTTATGGTTTGGATCTTGAGGTCCATTTTGTCGGATATTAAGATGGCCACCCCTGCCTTTTTTGAGTTACAATTTGATTGGTAAACTTTCTGCTAACCGTTTGTTCTTAGCATATTCTTGTCTGTATGCTTAAGATGTGTCTCTTGCAGGCAACAGATTAATGGATTATGTTTTCTGAGCCAGTCCTCAAGCCTTTTTCTTTTAATGTACAAAGTGAGTCCATTGGAATTCAGAGTTCTTATCACTATTTGTGGATTCATAGTTGCCATACTCAGTTTTGTGTTTTGGGTGTTTACCTATCTCACTTCATATCAGCGTACTGTGTTTGAGTGGATAGTTTCTATCTTGTCTATCTTTTTTTCCATCTGAGACCCTGTTGTCCTGGTAATTGTTGCTGGCATGTTGGCTTCTAGATGGAGATGGACTAATATGGTTTTGTCTTGTTTGGTCTTGGTGAAGGTTGTTCCTCTGGCCACAGTGAGTCAGCCAGTATGTTCCACTGGGTCGGGTGACTTGCAGCATATTCTTTGAGTTTTTCCTTCTCCTGGAACACCCTTATCTCACCATCTACATTAATGGATAACTTGGCAGGATACAGGATTCTGGGGAGGCGTTTTTTTCTTTCAGCTTTTGGAAGATGTTGCTGCATTCTCTCTTCTTCGTGGTATCTGCTGATAGGTCTGAGCATATCTTAACTGCACTCCTTTGTATGTGACTGTCTTCCTTTCTCTTGCTGCTCTTAAATTTTTCTCTTTTTCCTCGAAGTTGGATATTGATACTATTATGTGTCTTGGCGTGTTCTTCTTGGAGTCTAGTCTAGCTGGCATCCTTTCTGCTTCCTGTTTGAGTGCCTGGTTTTCCCTTGTTAGGGTGGGAACGTTTTCTTCCAGAAATTCCTTTGCTATCTTTGCTGTCGCTTTGTTGTGTTGTGCTCTGGTAGACCGATTATTTGAATATTATTCCTTTTAATAGCATCTGTCATTGAGCTCAGGCTATCTTCTGTTTCTTTAATTTTCCTAGCTGACTGTCTTTCTTGCTTGCTTAGGTCTGTTTGGGTGTCCTCGAGGTCACTGATACGGTTCTCTGCCTCCTTAAGCCTTATCGTAAATTCTGTGGCCTTGTGACTTCTGCTGTCTCCTCTGTTAGCACCTTCAGTTCCCTTTGGTGGATGGAATTCATCCCGTCTATTGTGGACTTCATCCCCTCTATTGTAGACTTCATCTCCTCTATCATTGCATCCTTTTTCTGGGTTGCTTCCCTCAACTCCTGTATTACTGGGAGCAGACTTCTGAAGATTTCCTTCTGTGGCACATCTGTATCTGTTTCTTCTAAGAGAGTCGTTAGCTCTGCTACCATGTTTTGCTCCTTGTTTTTTTGTTGTTGTTGGGAGTGATGTGGTCTATTGAATTTTCCTCAATCCTGTCATAGGCCCCATGTTGCTGGGGGGCAAGGAAAACCTTGTACGTGTTACTGTTAAGGATTCTTTCAGGCGACTGCCTATGACCTACTATAAGGATGGGTCAGACTGCAGTGTAGGCAGAGTTCTCCGAAGGCTTAGTGACCTGCAGTAGTGCGATGTTTCAGCGACTGGAGTGGGTACTGGAGTCTCCTTGAATGCCCCCAGCCTGCTTTGACCTGGTCTGTCAGGATACCCTTAGCAGCCCTTTTTTTTCATTTAGTAATAAAGAAAAAGTTGAAAATTTAAAAATAATTTTTAAAAAGTTTGGGAGAAAGAAAAAAATGGAGAGAGAAAGAAGGCAAAGCTATAAAAGAGGTGAGAAAATAAGTGATCATAGTGAAAGTAGTAGGAGAAAAAAAGAAAGAAAACCTATAGAAAAGAGGCATAAGAACAGTAATAGCAATAATGAAAAAAGAGAAAGAGAAGAAAACACAAAGTATAAGAAAAAAGACAAAAACGAGCATGAGAAAAGATATATATATATTAATTTTCCCCCCTTCTTTTCCCTCTATGATCTAGCGATGCCTAATAGAAGGCAGAGGTGGGCAAGGCTTCGCTGCCACAGGATGTGGTGTTGATCTGGGCTCAGGGACCAGGCTATGTGAGGGGAAAATGCTCTTCAGATCAGCAAGCCCTCCCATGTCCCTTCAGGCCTGTAGAGTTGAGCCTGTGGGCAGAGGCTACACAGGCGGGGGAAGGCCCACAGGGGTGAGCCTTCTGCACTGGCCGGAAAAGGCTCAGGCCGCAAGGGGTGCTGAGAGAGGCACAGGCCACAGCGCCTGCCTCCTATGCCTGTAGATAAGTCCAAGAGAGGAAATCTTGGAAAAATGCATGTAGATGATTGGAGAATGAGAATCAGGCTGAATTCTCAGGTAGACCTTATGAAACCTAAAGCGCTGTGTCAAATCCCTGCGAAGTGACAGTTCCTCAGGGTTATAAGCCTCACCTTTCTTTGACACGTAATCGATGCTTAGTCCTCAGATGAAGCTGATCGTGTGGTTATTTCAGGCCTCGGTGACTGTCGAGGACGTGGCTGTGGATTTTATCGCGGAAGAATGGGCACTACTGGATGTTTCTCAGAAGGAACTCTACAGAGATGTGATGGTGGACACCTTCACAAACCTAGCTGTAGTGGGTATGAATAGCTTCATTTTTTCCAATCAATTTATTATTTACCACATACATAGTTATTACCCCCGTCACTGGGCTAAGAGATAGGTAAACCTGATCAAATAAGCCAATTAAGTTAATGTTCTCTCTGAAGCAATTGTATCTTAGGTTTCCTATGATCACTCTTCTACTGCTTTGTCAATTGGTCACACAAACAAAATTTGCATGTTGTCATTCTCGAAGCTTCCCAACAAGTATTGAAATTACTATCAGTATTACCCATGCTGGACAGGTGTCTATGGAACTTGCAAACTGAGCAGACTAGTAGTAAGGAACGGATGTTTCACGTCTGGAATATAAACCACTGAGAAACATGAATCATAATGGAGTACTTTCTGATATGGTGCCTGGAAAAGACCTCCTATGGATAAAAGATACTCAACCCCTTGTCTGTTTCCCTGGGCACCTGGTGGTGGGATCACACCGTTGTTGTAGTCAGCAGCACAATGGATGCCACCTTTGCCACCAGGGCATGAGTGTGTTTCTTAAATATTTGCAGGGAAGAATAAAAGACCATTTATTTCGCAAACAATTCACATTTGCCTATCTCCAGAAATCTTGAAAATCAAAATATTAAATCCATTTTAGGGAGATGTTAATTGAAAATTCCTTTTCCATCCTGAACACCATACTTTTAAAACTCATTTTGTTCTCCCAGAGTAATGAAAGTATTGCTGGGTGAGTGCAGAACATTCTTCCAGGCGAACTGCGCCAAGAAAGCATCGACCAGCTCTCCATGGAAGAAATTGCACTTGATCAACCAATTAGCAAAATTCTCATTTGACAAAAAAGACAACTCTGCACATATGCCTGCGCTTGTTTGTCACTTTTTAGGAATTACAGTGATTATGTTCATGAAGGTTAAAAAGAAAATCCTCCTTTACTTCTTTAATGTTATCTCTGCCTGTGTCAACTACCTTTTAAATTTGATCTTCTAATTACAGGCTGTTAATTTTCATGGATGAGTTTACTTGCTAATTGCTGTTTGAATATTTTCAAGACATTATAACAAAATATGACAAATTATTTCTTGTCTGACAGCTACTTCTTGTCTGTTTAATGTTTTACATTTTATGTTCCATACTATGAATTTAATCTTAAATAACTCATTCTTCTCTCAAATGTCAATGATTAAGAAAACATACCCACTGAAGATGTAATAGCAAGATTCTCGGAAAATTACATAAGTGCCTCCATATTTAAAAACATCTGCGAGTTTCATGGCTGTAAAAATCAGGATAACAACCAGAACCCACTTTTGAGGTGAGATTAATTTACCTTAGAGAGCAATGCTCCAGCATAGTATGAAGGACATGTTATGTTAAGTACATGTATAAGGAAACAGACTGAAGCAAGAATTTTGGCATTTTAAGTACATGTAATAGGATTACGCACTGAGCTAATAAAGCAAATGTAGCAATTCAGAACCTTGCAGTGACTCGGGAATAAATTCTTTAGTGATCTCATACTTTAATTTTCACACATAAGTTATTATGAGTAAAAATTGTGATTGTGTTAGTCTGGGTACATTAGATAAACAAATCCACAGAAACTCATGTATAAGAGAGACTTTTATATAAAGGGTAAGTGCATATCAGGAAAACATCCCAAGGCAGTGCTGCCCAAGCCCACAAGTCCAACATTAGCCCATATATCTGACACCAATCCACAGTCCTCCTCCATCTCACAAAACACACGTAATGATGCCAGTTTCAGGAGAAAAGCCGAGTCAGTGAATGTGTAAGCATCGCAGCGCTGGCAGGGGTTTCCACACAGCTGCTCAGCACCTAGGGCTGCATTGGGCTAGGTCCATGTGGCTTCTCCTCCGGGATGTCTTACAGGAAGTGAACCTTGTAGGTTGAAGGAGAGAACTGACTAAGGCAGCTACACCCTGGTCTGACCATCACAAAGCAAGAGACCCGAGAACTATAAAGGCGAGGTTCACCGAGCCATGTAACCCTCTGCCCTTCAACTAACCCCACATATGTTTATCAGCCAGGTTGGCACAATAAACTAACTACCTCAGTGATCTAATGACATGTTTACATATATAGATGTAGAGCTATGTTGTTATATATATTATACATATGTAAAGATCAGTTGTTTTGTATGATATTTATAACAAGTTTAGGTACACAATCAACACATCATCTACACATTCACCCTCTGCTGTATCATATATTTGAAATCATAGTGACAAAATACAGAGTGGAATGTTGCATTGGATTTTTTGTGGATGATCACTTTTATGGAAGTAGATTACCTAATTTTATTACTGGGGAGAAACTTTTTTTTGTTTCAAGAGCACCATCACTTAATAGCCCAACAGCTAATTCACTTGGTGAAGGGGTTACTCATGGGCCTGCTAACACAAAATCAGTAGTTCTAAACCACCAGTTAGTCGTTCCAGGGATGAAAGGGTTACAGTCTTCGAAAGTTACAGGGGCATTTCTATGTGGTTCTGTAGAGTCAGTATGAGTTAGAATTAATTCAATCAAAGGGAATTTTAAGACATAGTTGGAGCATCAAAAAAGATCTTGAAAAATAGAATTTTTCCATATTTTGATGCCCAGTTCATGTATTTGTAGATTAATGTAAATGTATGTTTGTATGCTATATAAATGTAGATGCAGAAATATAACCATGGTAATGCATTCATTGTGTGAAGCATTCAGCTTCTAACTGCAATGACAGTTGTCCTAATACATCAGCCACATCTTCTGAAAAAATGACACTTTTAATAAAAATATTTTTATTCTATCTTAAAGGGTCACTATGAATGGAATGACTTAGTCACATTAATATCTATATTGATATTTGAATATAGTATAGAAGCATAAGTGCAATACATAATGTTGTTATATCTGTATCTATCTATATACCTAAAAATAGATAAATTTGTTTAAGAAACTTATGGCTTAAGAAAAGTCCTTCATTGAATTTAAACTGTCAACATCTAACTTAATGTAGATTACAGATATTTTGTTGAATATATCTGTATATGTGGGTTTTATTATATGTGTCTATCTGTCATAATATGTGTTAACAGTACTGCCACTGTATATTTTAACCCATTATATTTTGCATACTGGAAACATATTTCTCTTACACCCAGTTATGTAATTCCTCCATATTTTGTTAACACCATGATAATTACAGTTGTATCATACTCAGATTTTTAAATGTATGATTTGTTAGACAATTGAGGGAGAAAACTGCGTATCTTCTATTGGTGGTAATGATGAAATAGTTAAAAAAAACTTCTTTATAACTTCTTGTTTTTAACAGAAGATACTTGTCATTGATATCCTGGAGAAGATATGAGGAAAACACTGTTGATGAGCTCTCCAGACAAATTTTAATTCTTCCAGCATTAAAAAGACAAGGATACTTATATCCCATGGAATATCTTCAGAATGAAAAATCACTCAATTCTCTTTCTTCACTAGAGCATAATAAGCAATTCCACATTCAGTGCAGTGATGATCAATTTAGGACATGTGGTAAAAACAATATGCACACTACAGTAGAATTTCAAACAGGAAACAAATGCTACGAAGAATGTGAAATTTTTAGAGATCCTTCAGTACTTATGGGTGATATGGGAATTTCCAGTGGAGCTGATTCTTATCAATGTAAGCACTGTGGGAAGGATTTTATTCAATATACATGCCTCATTCAACACATGAGAACTCACAAGAAAGAAAAGTCATTTAACTGTATGGAATGTGGCAAAACTTTTAATAGCCCCTCAGATCTTACTAGACATAAGAGAACTCACAGTGGAGAGAGACCTTATAATTGTAAGGAATGTGGAAAAGCCTTTAATCTGTCTTCAAACCTGACTCGACATATGAGAATTCACAGTGGAGAGAGGCCTTATGAATGTAAGGAATGCGAGAAAACTTTTACTCAATCCTCACACCTCACTGAACATCGGAGAATTCACAGTGGAGAGAGGCCCTATGAATGTAAGGAGTGCGAGAGAGCTTTTAAACAGTCCATTTGCCTCAAACGACATATGAGAATTCACAGTAGAGAGAGGCCTTATGAGTGGAAGGAATGTGAAACAGCCTGTACTCCTTCCTCAAATCAACACGAGAATGCACTGTGGAGGGAGGACTTATGAATGCGGAAAATAGTTTCGCCTTCACACCTCACTGAACTTATAAGGCATCATATCGGAGAGACATATGAATGTCAGGAATTTGGTGACAAGTTTAGTGAGTCCTCAAACTTTGCTCTGCATATGAGACCCATGGTGCAGAAAGGTCTAAGGAATTGTGAAAAAACCTTTATCACTCTGTAGTAGTTTACTACATTCTTTGATTTCCGCTTGATTTTGTGATGTGGTGATTTCTATATGCACAACATATAATTTATAAATTATTTCTTTGATTTATATTGAAGTATTATTTTACTATCATCAAACTACAGGAATATTAGAATGTGTTATCCACTATTTTCTAACATTTTAATAAAGATGATATTAACAATAGTGTGCCACTTTTTCTGAACAAATATTTTTATATGCCTAAATCCTTAAGAGGGATATGGCTGACATATGGCATAGGTATTTATAACAAGAATGTGTCCAAGGGTTTTAGGTCTGTGGCATTCTGCGATCTCATCAATATCGTTTCAATGTGCTTTCTGTTGGAAAAGCAGAGGCTCCTTTCTGGAGGAATGAAGGCCACTTGTTTGTCAGTGGTGCCAGGAAAGGGCGTTCAGTAGGTGAACACCTACCACACAGGGAACCCGTACATAATTAGGTGATGAGATTTTCCATAGCAACCTTAACTGAAACAATGTACTGTGACTTCAGGAAGAAAATAATATTTCTCGTGTTCCGTGTAAAGGATGTCGCTATTTTTAGAAATCACAATTTCTGGGACTTTGTCCAATACACTGTTGCTGCATTGAAACAGTTGGGCGGTCTATTTAAACCAGGGGAGGCACATAGTTAAGGTGACCAGACGTCCCACTTTTGAACAATTGTCCTGCAGCGTTTTAAAAAGTCCTGATTATTGGAAAGAATGCACGACAATTAGGGTATATGGTTTTTGGCTGCCATGTGGCTATTTCTCCAGGATATGAGTTTCATCAATAGCATCCTGCTGGTGTCCCGTTTTACCAATGTTAAAATCTGGTCACCTTGCACATAGTTTTAGCCATGTATATTTCACATTTCTACTATGTCTGAAGTTTTTACTTACTTGATACCAGGGTGGATCTATATGTGTCCATGTAGAGTGGCATCGTCATGTGAAAAATTGGGATCAAAGATTTCTATTTCAACAGTGAATACTCAGGAACCTTGGCTTCTCCAAGATTCTGTTTTATTTTGTTTTCAAGTTGATCGGTCTCATCTCAGCCCAGAATTCTATTATTGCCACTTCCATATTCTTGGAAACACGAGTTAGCTATGTACATGAAGAAGGTGCAATTTCTGTGGCAGACTAGCAGAAGAAACTCCATTTTTGTTGGCTGCTAAATGACTTGCCTGTTTCTCCCTCCCATCAAGTAATTTTTTTTTACATTTTATTAGGGGCTCATACAACTCTTATCACAATCCATACATATACTTACATCAATTGTGTAAAGCACATCTGTACATTCTTTGTCCTAATCATTTTCAAAGCATTTGCTCTCCACTTAAGCCCTTTGCATCAGGTCCTCTTTTTCCCCCTCCCTTCCTGCTCCCCCCTCCCTCATGAGCCCTTGATAATTTATAGATTATTATTTTGTCATATCTTGCCCTATCCAGCGTCTCCCTTCACCCCCTTTTCTGTTGTCCATCCCCCAGGGAGGAGGGCACATGTAGATCCTCCCATCAAGTAAATTTGACTGCTAGTTGACCTACCTGTTCTCCCTTCCCTTATGGAGAAGTCTCTGCTAGTGATTGATTTTAGAATGTTCTCAAGATCAGAACATTGTAATTAATAATATTGTTCCTTTTTGATGTAACCAAGAACCAGGTTGTTCTCATAAGTGCTGTACCCTGTTATGCTTACTAACTCTAAAGAACAGTAACATTAATTTTGCTTTCTGCTTCTGTCCACACTTGCTTAAGTCCTAGAAAAATGATAAATGAGTTTTTGCCATTAAAGATGGACTGAAATGTCTACTCAGGGCTGCAATCAAGGAATCGTCTTTAGATTCTAGCAGCTGGTTATAATCGAATAAAGACTTCTCAAAATTATCAAGACTTTAGAGTGGCTGCCATTTACTTGAACCTACATCATCTGCTGCATTAGCCAGGAAGGCACTGTGTCCTGATACTAGTGGAAGTGTGGGACTTATAGAGAAGGTGCCTCCTGGTTTCACCAGGGCCCCAGACTCTTACCTTCCCAGTCGAGTGGCTGTCTGGGGGTGCTGAAATTTTGGGATTTGGCCTGAGTCTCCTGTTCCTCCAGAGGTAAGTTTAGCTTTGTGACTGGTCCCTTGGTTTGACTTGGGAAAAGGACTGACTGTGGTCTGAACTCTTCCGAGCACTTTTCACCAGGACGCTGCCTGAGAAATCTGGTGGCTTGTTGAGCTGGCAGCTTGTCTTTCGGACGCTCACTTAAGTTGGATGGTTTATTGAATTGGCAACAAGTTTGGTAAATTGGTTTGGCTAGCCATAACTATTTGTCTTTTGTGTAACTTGGCCACTCTGATTATTTGTGTTTTGTGTGTGTATGTATGTGTGTGTCCTTGTATTTCCCCAAACTCTTCTGTCATTTTTCTTCCTCTCCTCCCTCCTGGTGACTGGGTGGCTGGCTATTAGCCTTGCAGTCACAGACCTGACTGAGTGGAAGTCTTTACAAACAAACAAGCAAAAGCTTACTTTGGTTGGGGTTTTTTGTGCTTTCTATTGACAGACTGAAAATCGTTGGCTAAAACAAATGAATTTTAATCAGGACAAAACATTTTTTTTACAAATTTAAAACTTTTGGTATTTTTAAAAGAACATTGAGTGATTTCATACATAAACCTGGGATTTGGACAGACTGAATGAATATTAATCTAATTTGCCAAGGCACTTGGCAAAAATTTAAGCCTTTGGAATTAGATTTCTTTGTGTTTGTGCTTTTGTTTTTATTGTAAAAATTCCATCCCTCAGATTACTTGTATACTACTGCAGAAACCGCAGGAAAGCCAACAATTGCCTGCAAGACTGAGGTAAGAATCTCAAGGTTGACCCCCAAAACCATGCACATTGCTATAGAGTTGATTTTGACCCATAGCAACCTTACATAGAACAGGGTAGAACTACCTGTGAGTTTCCATGTCTGAAACTTTCTGTTTTTGTAAATCATTTTATTGGGGGGCCCTTACAGCTCTTATATCAATCCATACATCAATTTTGTCAAGCACATTTGTACATATGTTGCAATCATCATTTTCTTTCTATGTGAGCCCTTGGTATCAGCTCCTTTTATTTCCCTCCTTCCCCAACCTTCCCTACCTCATGAACACTTGATAAATTATAAATTATTATTTTTCATATTGTACAGCATCCGCTGTCTCCCTTCACCCAAGTTATTGTTGTTCGTGCCCCCCAGTCACCCCCCAGAGGGTAGTGGTTATGTTAGGTAGCTTAGCCTAGGGAATTGGGAAGTCCAGTTACACATGCCCAGGAGAGCCATCAAAGGACAAAAGCTGGATTTTCCCGCCAGTGGGCCC
Source organism: Tenrec ecaudatus (assembly GCF_050624435.1). Lineage (NCBI taxonomy): Eukaryota > Metazoa > Chordata > Mammalia > Afrosoricida > Tenrecidae > Tenrec > Tenrec ecaudatus. The sequence goes on from NC_134535.1 coordinate 174,312,909, forward strand.
AGATGGGCGTTATACCTGGAGCAGCCCACCTGGGCCGGGTGACTGCAATTCAGCCAATGGGATCGACCTGGGGTCGTTCACCACACCTCCCCCGGGAACCCTTGAAAAAGCAGGGACCGGAAGGGAGAGGGGCTCTTGGGCTCTTGGTCTTGTCTTGCTTGGGTGGTCTGGTCGTCTCCGTGGGAGGGGAGAGATCCTTGCGTGTCCCGGAGCAGTCTCTGCCAGGCCGCATGGTCAGAGGAATCCTATGGGTTCCTCGTAAAACCTGAAGCTTCTTTGAACTCTCATTAAATTCACTTGGATCACGAGCCCGGCTTCGGCGTGAAATCTTTCTCACGTGGAGCCAAGGACTGAGGCTGAAATCTAGTCCTGGAGAGAGCGACCTTACATATGTTGCTGCGTGACTCGGATGTACAACACCTCGTGTAACTGAGGAGTTCAGGCTGAAGTGCTCCGTCAACGTCTGGGAGATGGATGGCTCCTCGAGGCGACCCATGAAGACATCAGTAACGTATTCCCATACCCCTCTCCTTCTTTTGGTGTTCGGGATTTTACGTCTCTCTCTGTGCTCGCCTTCTTGGGAGTTTGCATGTCTTTCCCAGGCTGGATTGCTGGGAGGGGGCTGGGACGCTGTGTGCTGAAGGCCATTCCCCAAGCCTCTTTGCATCTCAATTGTCCCATGCTGATCTCCCTCTAGGCCGCAAGTGGCAGCCGCCATTTTCCGGACCACGTGAGTCACCGGGCCATGGCAACATGGCGTCGCCTGGTGTCCGCCATTTTTGCTACGGGTCAGCGGAGCACGTGACCCTACCAAGATGGCGCTGACCGCTCCAACCGCATGGGGGGGGGGACGGTGCCTGGTTAGCTAGCCCCTCCTCCGGTTCCGGGAGCTAGCCCCCCCCCCCCCCCCGCTCTAGTCCCAGATCCAAATATTCCCCTTTTCCCCATTTTCCGTTTTAGCTTCCCTTGGTCTTCCAAACATGCTGCATTGGTGTTCTACCTGTGTGGGTTTGTTCCTTAATACCGGCTGGTCTTCTGTTGCCCAGGCCTAGGCCCAAGGCGTTCGGAAACCAGGCCCGAGTAACTGCTGTTAACTTCCGCCTTCCAGTGATGCTGCCTCTGGCACTTTCTGGGAATAGCTCTTAATACGGCTCCACCGCCAGGATGCTCCAGCCAGAGATCCCGATTCTTTAGAGGTTCCCGAGCTGCCAGCTAGACGTCCCCCTTCCCTTCAGAGATCTGGAAGTCTGCTCCTGCCAGCAGGCGTCTCTGAAGGCCGGGGTGCCACGCCATGCAGTGGCCCTCATAGCTGTAACCTGGAAAGCAGTCAGACTAGAATGTCCCGACTGGTTTCTGACTCCTCCCTTGGGCGGGGGCGCCTGCCTGAGGCTTCAGATTCACGACACTCCAGATGTGGGCGCTGAATCTGCGATTACCCAACCTCGACACATCGAGCTCTTGGTAATCTTCGTGTTTGCTTTCCAGAAGGGACAGACCAGCTCGATACCGATACACAGGGATTGCCCCCTCGGATGCATCCTGTTCAATTGGGAAAGTGGTGGGAGATGCTGTATATTAGAGCATTCTTCCTTTTAAGGAGAAATAGGGATCTCTGTGCCCAGTGCACCCAGGACCCCCTGAGCGACCCTGGACAAGAGGGAAACTGTTGCTTCAACCCTGAAGCAGCCCAGAGTATTCTACCTGTAGTAGAGGCAGCGGGGCAGCTTGGTCCCCAAGCAATTTACAAACCTTTCACCCTAATTGAACTCAAGCAAATTAAAAGTGACTTAGGCAGTTACTCTAACAAACCCAAACAGTACATAGGACACTTCCAGCACCTCACCCTACCCTGTAATTTAACCTGGAAAGATGTCATGATCATACTAGGACAGGCCATGACGGATTTCGAGAAAGAGCATGTGCTCAAAGGTGCTAGAAAGTTTGCAGAGGAGTTACATGTGATAAATGAAAAATACCCTGTAGGGGAAACTGCTGTTCCCCTCACAGACCCTGCTTGGAGTCACAGTGAGCCTCAGCACAAGAGGGCATGGGAACATTTCCTGATGTGCATCACGGGGGGACTAAAGTCAGGCAGGCAAAAGGCCATTAATTATGCCAAGGTGTCAGCGATTCACCAGGGACCTACCGAGTCTCCTGTAAGCTTCTTAGAGAGGCTAAAGGAAGCCCTAAAGAATCATACTGCTGGAGATATTGATTCCTATGAGGGGCAGGCCCTGCTCAAGGACAAATTCCTCACTCAGGCTGCATAGGACATTCGCAAGAAAGTCCAACAACTAGTGCAAAGGCCTGAAGGAGCTACCCTGGAGGAGATGGTTGCTTGTGCCAACACGGCATTTTACAATAGGGAGCAGGAAAGCGAGGCTCGAGCCCGGGAGAAGGAGAAAAGAAAGGACATTAGACATGCCAAGATATTGGCTGCACTCAATAGCAGATGCCCGTCGAATGCCTCCCAGGTTTCCCAGACTTTTGAACCAGGTACCAAGTGCTACATTTGCCAGCGACCGGGTCATTGGGCTACGAACTGCCCTGACTGGAACGAGCCTCCTCAGACGCCATGCGTCCATTGTATGCAGACTGGCCACTGGACTGGCCTCTGTCCTAAGGCCCAAAACCTGGAGGGGGAGGCACCCACAGGCCAGCTGGCAGCTGACAAGGGAGGAGGAGGACTGAAGGCGCCCAGTCCGGACAGCCCAGCAGCATAAGATAGCTGTCACTGGTCTGGAACCTAGGCTTCCTAGTATTACCTGAATGTCCAGCTCCTCTCATAGGCCGAGACCTGCTGTCCAAACTGCACACCTGCAGTCATCAGGCCTCATCCAGGTCCCTCTACAGCTTCCAGTTGTTCCTCACAGTGGAGGAGCCTCAGATTCCCCCACAGGAACCGTGGGAACAGCCGAATACTCCTGTGAGCCACTGTATGGTCTGAGGATGGTATTTCACCGCCACCCCAGGACAGAGGAGGGCTGCACAGATGAGTCTACCTCAAACCCCTCACAGCCCTTAGGCCAGTGAATACCTTTTCCTCCATTCCTGTGTTTACAATGACCAAAGTCTGTGACACTAACCTAACTTCAAGGGCACTGCCACCTTACAATCTTACCCATGTCTCACTTAATCTGTTCACCTGTTGTTTGTTTGTTTGTTTTCCAGTTCTCAGGTCACAAAGGCCTCTAAACCCAGTGTGCCAGCTCCAGGACCACCGCCTCCAAAAAACCCACCTCGACCTTATCTATACTGGTCTTTTAATGGACAACCCCATCTAACAGAGTAGGAAGGGTATGGACCCAAAACTTCCCTACGCCCTTTTGTCAGCAGGAAGCAGCTAGAGATGTCATCGTCCAGTACCCCAAAGATTTGGGTCCATATCTCTTCAGGGGGGAATGTTAGGTAGCTTAGCCTAGGGAATTGGGAAGTCCAGTTACACATGCCCAGGAGAGCCAGCAAAGGACAAAAGCTGGATTTTCCCGCCGGTGGGCCCAGATGGGCGTTACACCTGGAGCAACCCACCTGGGCCAGGTGACTGCAATTCAGCCAATGGGATTGACCTGGGGTCGTTCACCACACCTCCCCCGGGAACCCTTGAAAAAGCAGGGACCGGAAGGGAGAGGGGCTCTTGGGCTCTTGGTCTTGTCTTGCTTGGGTGGTCTGGTCGTCTCCGTGGGAGGGGAGAGATCCTTGCGTGTCCCGGAGCAGTCTCTGCCAGGCCGCATGGTCAGAGGAATCCTATGGGTTCCTCGTAAAACCTGAAGCTTCTTTGAACTCTCATTAAATTCACTTGGATCACGAGCCTGGCTTCGGCGTGAAATCTTTCTCGCGTAGAGCCAAGGACCGAGGCTGAAATCTAGTCCCGGAGAGAGAGACCTTACAGTTATACAGTGATCATTGCAGTCAGTTCCCCCTTTCACCCCCTACTGTCCTGGTATCGCTACTCCCATTACTGTTCCTAAGGTGTTTATCTTTCCTGAATTCTGTATGCCCAGAGCTCTTATCTGCACCAGTGTACATGCATTGGTCCAGCCGGATTTGTAAGGTAGAACTGGAGTCATGATAGTGGGGTGGGGGCTGGGAGAGTCTGTAACTCTTTACAGGAGTAGAAAGCTTCACAGGAAAGTGAATTTGAGGCTGAGACCTTGGGAAAAGATTGGCCAAGATAAAGAGATGTCGAGTGGTGTAGGGAAGGAAAGATTAAAAATAACCTGGTCCAGGATCCTCACAAATTTTAAGTTCATTTAGACTCTCCCTAGGGAGGAAGGAGGAAGACCTATCAGCAGGCAGGATGTGTCATGCCTACAGCCTCTACCAAAATGCTTCCTGACTCTTCTCAGAAATTCCCCCAGGTGCTACCAGCCTACTGAGTCTGAGAACAGTTCCTCTATGTTCTTATTAAGCTGAGAAGTTTGGCACAAAAATATTTGGGAATCCAAGGAGGATGGTCGGGTCATTTCAGGGAGTCATGAGGAATGACTAGTAGGGATTTCATCCAAATTAAAGGGCTTAGCAATTTGAATACCAGCTGAGTCTGACCTTGATCAAGCCTCTTTACCTTTCTGGGTCAATTAAAAAAATTATTTTTTTACCAGGTTTCTACTGTATGACAGATATGGGGAAGCAGTAGACAAATAAACCAATAGAAGCTTGGAAATTTGATCCCACCTGTCCAGATGTTGCTTGTAAAGACAGCATTCTTTATGTATATGTTTGTCAGTAGTAATAATTGCCGTTAATCGTGCACTCTGGTCTGAAGAAAAATCCAAGAATCTACCTCCCTTTTGACACCCTCAAGGAACCCAGTGATGTGAGGAAGGCACCTGATGCTTATTCTTCTTCTGTCACCTCTGCCCTCCCCACCTTTCTTTCCTTCCTCCTCTTCCCACTGTTGGTCACACCATTGCTGTGTGTGTTGCTCGACCTTTTTGTGCAGGTCTCTGCAGGCAGTTGGGAGAAGGGCAGTGAAAGGGACTGAACATGACTATCTGTGGGCAGGATAGGATGTCTGATGCTCTGCTGACTCTCTTTGATATGTGAGACCAGCAGCCAAACCTACCCCTTTAAGAGCCTGGAGATGATGACTGAAGGCCTTATGCAAATATTTTTACCTTACTTTTATTGTTCTTTGTGTAAAGTGAGGGGCTGGGCAATATATTTTTAAGTCTCCAAGCTCAAACATTCCAAGAAAGTAAACATTCAAATGTTAAATGCAGGAAATACAAATACTCCTTGACTTGGCTGGGTGTGCTCTGCTACCTGCTGCTGGAGATAAAGGATTAATTCTCCCTCAAGCTTGCAACCAATAGCTTGGTTCCTGAAGGTGGAGTTCACACCCTACTGATAATGGTTCATATGGAGATCCAGAACCAGTCAAAGTTAAGCTGCCATCCTAAATGTAGGATCCGCCCATCTTGTCACAAGTATACGCCCAATCCCTCCTCTTCCTATTGCATGCATGGAAGGCAGGGGTCAGTGGTCAGGGCCTCTTCAGGAACTGGCCGGCCAGCCTTACAGCTCGACAGGAGGCGCAGGCACACATGCTCCCTCGGTCAGGGCGGCGGTGGGGGCTGGGGCTACTGACAGCGCACCGGGGCCGAACAAGGTGCGTGGGGCACCAGGCAGGTGAGAGCGGCTACGCGTGACCAGGAAGCGGCGCTACTGAGGGTGGACCAGGGCAGGGGTCTCAGCGGATCCTGGGCCCTGCGCTGGCTGGCGGCGAGCTCCTGGAGAATGGATAGGTAGGGGGAAATGTTGATAGGATTATAGACTAGGCTCACCCAGGCACTGACCACAACCACCCGCCCACTTGACCACAACCACTCCCACACGTGACAATGCCCACGCGAGCACGTGACCACCCACGCAAGTGACCAAACCCACCCGCGCACCTGACCACTCACACCTCTGCACCTGACCAGTCTCACCCACGCACGTGACCGTGCCCACTTGCACACGTGACCACGGGCACGTGACCACGGCCAACTAGAATGAGATTCTTCACATCAACGAAATGCTTGTATCCTCAGAGTACTGGCTTGCTAGAAGGGGCAGTAGAGACATTGGACACCCGGAATGAGGAAGATAAAGGCATGAAGAAGGTGGCTTACTAACGTGGATGGGTGGGGGGAAATGTTGATAGGATTATAGAATGATGATGTAGGTGTTCCCATAATTGCAATGTTAGGCCTAGAATATTTTTGTTTGGTTTACTTATAGAATTTAAATGGTCTACTTATAGTGTTTAAATTGTTTTGTCTACTTATAGTATTTAAATGAGGCTGGCACATTTTGAGCAGTATGCATTTTAGTTTGATACTGTTAGATGCAACCATGATTTTATGTTTTAAAATTATCTATGGTTAAAGAGTTGTGGAAAGGTGTTAAGTTCATCAGGGGTGGTCTGTGCTAGTTACATAAGTTCGTGTCAACTTGAAGATTTCTAAAAGGACAGGAGGGGAGTCTAGCTTGTCAATTGGGTCACAGCATGGTGGCACCTCCTTGTGGGCATGGCCTTGTCATCAGGAAGGCCCTGGGAACCTCTTCCTATCTCTCTGCCTTCATTCTTGCCGCCTGACCCCGATGGCTGCAAGAGCTCCGGTGATGTGTACACAGCCATCGGATCCACACGACTTTGCACCCACTGGCCTGTGATATTCCTGCATCCGGCATTGTTTCATGTGGCTTTGTGAGTCTAAAGAGGAACTTATGGACTAGTGTAGGACTTAGGAACTTGAGTTTGCCTGGGCTGGGATGTTTTCTTGATATATAATGCTTCTCGATAGAAAGCTCCTTCTTATACATACATGAGTGTTGCTGGGTTTTTTTCTCTAGTCAACCTGGCCTAGCACACTCACTTTCATCTTTTTTTTTTTTGTAGAGCTACTTAACTTTTCAGATGTATTCTGCTTAGCCTTATATATTTTTCCCAAAATATATCAATTTAATGTATTTCAGGCTCAAAAAGATATACTTCTTTCAAGGAAACATTTGTAAAACAATATCCCTACCTTGCTTTATCTGTTTAGTGAAAAAAAAGGTTAAGCTGTGCACTCTCCATGTGTCTACCCAAAATCACTCTTTACAAGGCTCTCTGTGAATTTGACGATGACTTGACCCAGGAAGGGATTATTTGAAAATGACATATGCTACTCTAGGCAAGGGGAATTAGATGCAATTTGTGATAAAGTAATTATACTATCATACAAATGAGATGTGTAATATGACCCATCAATAAAATATATATATGCAACAAAAATTTTATGAGGGTTCTCGCTCTGATTTTTGGATTTCTCCATCTTAGAATTCTCTGCTAATTATTTCCAGGTGCTATACATTTCGTTTGACTTCAAGTCATTTGCTTGCATTATAACTTATGTTATATTCTCAGAGAAGATCTTACTTATTACTGTTCATAGATAGTAACTTATGGAATTATTTTCAGTTAAAATTCCCATACGGCATACCTTAATGAATAAGATCTGAAGGTCTTTTCCTTATATGTATTTCAAATTGCTGCTCACTTTGATTAAATTGGTGAGCCCCAGTCTTGTTTTATTTGTAATTTTTCCTTTTATCTGTTTATCAAGTTTATTTATTTATTTTACATTAAAATATTTTCCCAGTAGGCTAAAACTTGTAGACAATACTTTCTGATTGGAGCTACAAACCCCACAGTCAGCAGTTTGAATCCACCACTCAATCCCAGTGGGAAAGATGGAGAGAGACCTCTGTCCCTCTGAAGATTTACAGTCTAGGAAAACGAGGGAGGTCCTGCTCTGTTCTACAAGATCGCTATGAGTCTGAATCAACTTGATGGCTGTGAGTTTGTAGGAGGGATTTTTTTTGTTGTTGCTTTGCTTTGGTTATTTTAACCATGATTCATCCTGTTCCAGCTTTATCCTATTTCTTTTTTTTCTATTCCAACAAGTAATTGCAGATCAGATCATTAACCATAAAATTTTCATTAGCTGATTTAGCATATTGCACTGTGAAGAACAGGGTCAGCAGTTCAAACTCACCAATGCTTCATGAAAGAAAAATGTGGCTTTCTGTTCCCATTAAGAGTTACAACCTATCCCATGTTCAGCCTTCATTCTGGTTTCAGTAATTCCTCTCAGTTACTTTGGCCTTGGTCACTCCCTACGACGGATGAACCCCTCAGGACCAGTGGTGGGAGTGGCTACACCGGGAGGAAAGGGGGTGTAGAAAGAGAGAACCGATATTGGGGATCTATGGGGAAGCTCCGATAAAATAATTATTTATAAACTATTAAGGGTTCAGCGGAAAGAGGGGCATGACCACGCCCACCTGCTCACGTGACCACGCCCACCTCTGCAAGTGACTGTGCCGCCTGTGCATGTGACCACGCTCACTTGAGCGCGTGACCCGACAAACAGCGCATGTGAACAAACCCACCTGCACACATGACCACACGCAAAGCGCACGGGACCTAGCTCACCCCCGCAGGTGACCTCGACCACCCGCGCACTGAGCACCCACGCACGTGACCAAACCCACCCGCGCATGTGACCACTCGCACCTCCGCACATGACCAGGCTCACTCGCGCACGTGACCTGCCAACCAACGCACGTGACCACGCCCACCTGCAAATGTGTTTAGGGGCGTCTGTGCACGTGACCACGCCAAACTGTGGAAGTGACTAGGGGCACTTGCGCAGGTGACTACGCCCACCTGCGCACGTGACCATGACAACCTCTTCACGTAACCATGCCCACCTGCTCATGTGACCAAGCCCACCTCTGCACGTGACTACGCCTACCTGTGCACGTGACGATGCCAATGTATTAACATTAATTTCATTATCAGTATGTTCATGCCACTCTATAAAATAATTCTATACATTAGTTAGCGATATTCCTATTCATATTTTTCTGAACATTACATGGGAAATTAACTTAGCAAAGCCTAGAAACTAATAACTTCATAGCTGTTTTTTTAAAACTTACTCTGTCTTCTTTAGATGTCTACATCATCTTTTTAGTATCTTACTTCCCATTACGAATACAAATGCACATAATCTCATGTCAACTTGGAGATTTATCAAAGTACAGGGTGGAGTGTAGTCTTCCAATTATGCCTAATGGTATCTCCTTGTGTGCGTGGCCTCTTCCTCCTCTCTCTCTGGCTTCAGCTTCCTGTTGCCTGACCCTGATGGCTGCAAGACCTCTGGAGATGTGCGCACAGCCATTCGATGCACAAGACGTTGCTCCCACCAACCTGCGACATTCCTGCATTCAGCAACAGTGCATGTGGCTTCATGAGTCTGGAGAAGAACTTATGGACTGGTTTCAGACTTATGGACTTCAGTTGGACTGGGTTGGGATGTTTTCCTGATTCACAATTACTTCTTGATAGAAAGCTTTTTCTTACACCTATATGAATGTCACTGGATTTGTTTCTCTAGTCAACCTGGCCTTACACCATATGGTACCTAGGGAGTGGAATACTAGAGAAACAAATCATGAAGGCGGAGAGAGGATGCTTGCCTGACCTCTGCTTTCTGATAATCTTTTCTCTTTGACACCCTCCGGTGTCCCGCTTCCAGACGCTCAATCTGACAGCCAAGTGCCATCCGCTGCACTTCCGGTGGATATGATGATGAAACGATCCCTGCAGGAACAGGAAGAAGACAGACAAGTTTGTTGCCCAGTTATCACCACCTCCTGACCGGACCTATGTATGGGCAGGAAGCAGAGGAGGCAGAAGACCAAACAACCAACCAACCAACCGCCCCTGTAGGTTTCTGAGTGGGCGCAACGAGAAAGAAGGACTGACTGGTCTGTGCCAAGAAATTTGGAAAACAGCTGCCTACCCATTTGGCCATCCACTGGAATAGAGCTGTACATATATATGTCCACTCCAAGAAGGGTATTCTTGTAGAATGTTCAAATTATTGAAAAACATTATTCTATTTTATTTATTTTTTTACTAATTGGGATTTAGTGCAGATGTGTATTTCATATCATTCCACATATCAATCATGGAGAGTTGAATTGTAGAATTGCTACCACAGACAGTTCCCAAACAATCTTTCTACACTGACTCCTTGACATCTTTTTTACCCATGACCACTACTGTATCCCTGTCACCACGGACCCCTAATTCTACTTTCTGTCCCTATAGGTCCATCAATACTGGGTTTCATTGAAGAACATTATTAATAGCCCATGCAAATAAAAGTGTGCTGGCTGTAATACAAAAAAACAGTTGTTATTGGTACTGAAAGGGAACTGCCTGACCTTGAAATTGGATTTGTCAAAGGGTACAAAACAAGGGATATCATTAATGATGTCAGATGGATCTTGGCTGCAGGCAAGAACACCAGAAAGATGTCTACCTGTTTTTTTATTGACTATACAAAGGCATTTATCTTTGTGGGTCATAATAGCCTATGGATAACATTGCCAAGAATAGGAATGCCGGAACATACAGTTGTGTTCATCTGGAAACTCCCCATAGACCAAGAGGCAGTCAGCCAGTCACACAGTTTGCAGTCACATGGCTTACAGTCAGGGGAGGTGCTCGCTAAGGCGGTGTCCCTGTACATATTCACTCTGCACATGAACAGATCATCTGAGAAGAGGGACTCTGTGAAGGAGAACGCAGCGTCGGGATTAGAGGGTGATTCATCAATAACCTGCAGCATGCAGGTGGCACAGCCGTGGAAAGTCACAAGGACATGGAGCGCTGACTGAAGAAGATAAAGACTGCAGCCTTCACTCAGGATGGGTTACATCTCAAAAAATCTTCATAACTGGACACCTTTCGGCAGCAACACGATTAACAGAGAAAATGTGAACCTGAAGGATTTCAGCTTGCTGGTATCCACAGTTCCCTCTCATGGAAGCAGAAGTCAAGAAAGCAGATGATGGATTGCATGGGCAAACCTGCTGCCAATTACCTCTTCAAAATCAAAGATGTTATTTTGAGGACTGATGTGCACCTGACCCAATTCATGGAATTTTCTATTGATTTACATGATGACAGAAGACAAATGAAGAATTAATTTCTCTGGATTGTGGTATTGGCATGTCATACCAACTGCATGGACTCTGAGAAGTTTGAACAAGAGGAAAAAGAATATCCAGAAAGCTCCTTGGAAGAGGGAAGGGTGGTATTCCGTCTTACATACTTTGAATGTTGCATCAGAAGGGGCCAGTCTCTGATGAAGGACGTTATGCCCAGTAAAGAAGAGCGTCATCCAAAAAGAAGGGTCCATCAACAAAATGGACTGAGTGACATATTGGCCGCTGCAGTGGGCTGAGACACAGCCACAGGTGTGAGGAAGGCACAGGACTGGGCATGGTTTCCTTCCGCTGTGTGGAGGTGATTTGACCAGTACCCCCTGCTTTTCCTTCATGCTCCCCTTTCTCAGGGCTCCTGGTGCCTGACACCTTGCCTTGTGCCCCGCACCATCATCTAGTGGGCTCCGTTGGCTTCCCAACGCTGCAGGCCTGTAGTCGTCTCGCACCTGTTTGTCCTGTTTCTGTTGCCCCCCTTTGCTGGTTTGGTTCATGGCCTTTTGATCATCTCCGTCTCAGAGGGAGAAGTATAACACTGTGCTGAGACAGAGGTGGTCTGATTGGCACTTAAGCCTTATGTCCTGCACTGGAGAGGTCCCCAGGGGAGAGAGAATGGGAGAAAACAGATGTGCCCTCAGAAACCAGCCTGATCAGGTGGTCTGGGTCAGGAGGTTCAGGGAGGCCAGTTAGCCTGTTGTTTGGTTGCTCGAACATAGGTGTTGCTACTGTGTCGATTCAGAGGCTTCTGCAGGAAGTGAGCCTGGCTCAGCGTGGCCAGCCTCAATGTGGAGCCGCTGCCTCATATTCCCTGCTTCTTCCCTGTGTAATCTGTCAACCCTTATTTCCCCAGGATTCACTGACATGCCCCGTCGGAGCACCCAGACTATGTGTCTGGAGGAAGACCCAGGTACCTGTGGTGGACACGTGGAGCTACAGGTGACACAGCCTGCATTGCCACCTCTGGAGTTCATCCTTCCCCAAAGGTAGTCTCACAGAATCCCAAGGTCAGAGTCCGTCCTTCCTCAAAGAGTGTCCCGAAAAACCTCATGCTCAGAGTTTATTCTTCCCCAAAGATCGCTCTCCATCCTTCCCCAAAGCTGGTGCCATAGAACTCAATGTTCAGAGTTCCTTCTTCCTCAAAGATAGTCTTGTAGAAACCCACGGTGGGAGTTCATCCTTCCGCAAAGGTGGTCCCGTACAACCCCACAGTCTGGGATACCCTTTCCACCATGGACCCTGGAAAGTAAAGGCAACAAAGGCCCAGTAGGAGGGGGTCCAGCCTTCACCCCTCAGAGCACACAGATTCGACATTTCTGAAAATTAACAGCATTCATCCCAGGTTGCTTCTACAACGAGTTTGGCTTTCTGGTAAACAGGAAAGGCACCCACAAATACCCAGGCTTATGTGGGCACCATCCCTGGCCTGTGTCTGAATAGAGCTTGGGCTCACTTGCCCATGAGCCTGCCCAGGTTCCCAGCAGCCTCTTCCTGGTGTTTTCCTGTCTCCACACAGGTTGTGGGGCTCTGAGCAGCAGCATCCTGGTTCTGCATTTCAGACTGTGGTTTTGAAAGGGCTTCAGGGGGTCACAGGCAGCCTGGAAGAGGTTTTCCTGTTGATGGAGGGTGGGTTTGATGTGCACTTTCCTCATGGCATTTCCTGAGAGGCCCTGCCTGCAGAATGCACTTCTCTGCTGGTCAGAGGTTCAAACCCACCAGCTGCTCACCAGGAGAGAGATGTGGCAGTCTGCTGCCATAAATATGTTCAGTCTTAAAACCCTAATTGGGACATTTCTGCTCTGTCTGACACAGTGTCATTTGGGTCAGAATTGACCCAGTGGCAACATTTGTAAAAATACTATCTCCTAGGGGCTTGAGCCAACTTCTCTGGCAGCTCTGGGTTTCTGCACAGGAGAGGGAAGTACTCAGTCCCTGGTGAAATTACTTTAATGGAGGGGAAGTTCTCGGTCCCTGGTGAAATCACTCCCTAACGTGGCTCTGGTTTCTACACAGGAGAGGGAAGTTCTTGGTCCCCAGTTACTCCCTTTGTAGACACAGCTCTGCCAGAGGCTTTTTCACAGTGTGGTTCTTCTTCCAGCAGTGAAATTGCTTGAACCCCTAAAGCTTGGCAGATGCCCCAGGGCACTTGTGTGAGGAATGTGTTCATCCCAGCTGCGCCTTTGCTCAGATGCTGCTCAGAGGTGGGATGAACGCCATCAGCGTTGCCTTCAACGCTTCGGTGGCCTTTTCTATTATAGGGATGCTGACTGGCAAATCCAGCAGTGCACCGCCCAGTTGTTCCTGGACCTGATCCAGGGGAGGCAGCGCATCCCTTCTATACTGGGTGCAGGGACTGAGAGCCAGATGGGATTTGTCTTCAGTGTGTGGGGACCACAAGTCCTCCATGCAGACTGCAGGTGGTCTGCCTTGTGGGGTACGCAGACAGTGTCCCGTTGAGTGTCTGCTTGTCAGCTCTCTAGGTCTTCAGGGGTGTATTCAAGTTCAGACAAGTCTAATTTTCAGATGGGGTCCAGAGCTGAGGCTTTGAACTCGAGGGTCTCTGCTGCTACTTGAGCAGCGAGCTTCAGGCAGAGGCAGGCAGTAGCCAGCGCATCGGCCCAGTGGTTGCCCAGGACCTGAGGTGTCTTGACATTTTGGAGCTCGGGTGATGTGTGACAACTCCCTGTGTGGTGTGTGACAGACAGCTGGGTGATATGTGACAGTCCCCCCTTGTGGTGTATGTGCGCGCGCGCGCACACACACACACACACACACACACACACACACACACACACACACAACCCCCAGTGTGTGACAGCCCTGTGCCTTTTCTTTCTCTTTTTCTTCCTTGGAAATGCCTGTCCAGGTCTTGGAACAGTAACAAACTCCCTGGGGCTGGGACTGGCATTGGCCCACTCCAGCTGCAGGGTCCATGTGTCAGGTAGGAAGCGGGGCTTGGATGAACCCCCACATGTGTTGCCACAGAAGTCAGGTCTCTGCGTGCTGCTGAAGTCAAGCCAAAAGGTCTGCTCCAGTGCAGGCTTTGGTGAGAAGGGAGCGTTTTATTGGGAGCAGACTAGCACAGGACACAGAGGGATTCTTCTAACCGCCTTCCTGAATGCAGACAGGAGGGACATTGAGTCACTGGGGAGAGAGTGGAGAATGTTGAAGTGGGGTTTGTGCATTGGTCAGTCAGTGTCATGCTTTCAGTACTGGGGGTCATCCCTGGGCAGTGGTCCTCGTGTCCAGACAGTGAGACCACCAAGACAGCACAGTGTGGCAGTTTTTCTCAGTTCTCTCTGACTCAAGAGCATCAGTTTTAGTGAAGTTTTTCTTAAGAATTCTTATTTCTGTTTGAAAATCAAAAAGTAATGATCTATTTAAAAATTTAAAAATCATTTCATTGGGGGCTCATACAAATTATTACAATCCATACAGATCAATTATGTAAAGCACATTTGTACATTCGTTGCCCTCATCATTCTCAAAACATTTGCTTGCCACTTAAACCCCTGGCATCAGTTCCTCATTTCCCCCTGCCCTCTCCATTCCCCCCTCCCTCATGAACCCTTGATAATTTATAAATTATCATTTTGTCTTATCTTGCACTTTCCAACATCTCCCTTCACCCACTTTTCTGTTGTCGGTCTTCCAGGATGAGGTTATATGTAGATGCCTGTAATCGGTTCCCCCTTTACACCCTACCTTCCCTCCACTATTTAAATTTTCATTGCTAAAACAAAACTTGGATGAAGCATATGGAAATAATAAAATTATGTAAATTTCAGTTTATAATAAAACTAATCTCCAAACCCACTCTTTGCCATCTCACTGAGTGCATGGGTGCTACTCCCCAGCCTCCCTGGACACTTGAGACAGCCTGTCCTGACATCCTGCCTGTTTGTTTTTCAGACCAGAGTTGGCCCAGGCTGTGTCCTTCTTCCCCGGAGTCACGTCTGCTGTGGAGCTGAGCCTACCCCTTCTAACCGGCCAGGTGAGGCCTCCCCCAGGCCCTGTGTGACCTCTCCTGCAGTCCCAGTGCCTGGCCCAGAGGAGAGACACTGCTCCTGCCTGTGCATAGCGCCCCTGAGGTGCAGAGGAACTTAGTACTTGGTGGTGGTGAGGGCTTGCAGGTGGAAGTGGAGGGGGCGTTTTTGAGGAGAGGAGGGAGTGCACTGGGAGCCACTGGGCTCAGGAAGCTGGTGAAGTCTGGCATCCAGGATGTCCTCCGGGCTGGAAAGTCAGGACTCTGAGGACACCTGGAGGCAGAGGAAGGTGCTGTGTTGGTTACAGGTGTAGCGGCCTGCTGGCCAAGCCTCCAGTGATGCCATCTGAGGGGTGCAGATGCTCTGTGAATTCTCCAGCAGCAGTCTGGATTGAGCTTCTCTTGGGGAGGTGGCTGGCACTTCATGGGGAGCACATGTGCCTCGTCTGGATGTTCAAGACAAGCTGCAGCTTCTGATCCACAGAAGAAGCAACTCCCAGACTCCTTGAGAAACGTAGTGATGTTCCTGCACACTGCTGTTTTAGAATAGTTTGATCTTGGACTAGTTTGGTATTTGAGACTGTTCCTGAGGTTACAAGGTAAAGGCAATTTAGTTTCACTCAGGCAGGGACAGACCAGAGTCCACTCTTTGGACAAGATCTGATCAGTTCACACTGCACTGCCAGCCACCTTCCCACCTGCACTGTGGTGCAAGGCCAAACCTCCCCCAGTTCTCTTTGTGGTTGTCAACGCTCAACATCTGTGTGTTTTCATTGCTTCTCCTCTGAGAAACCTAGAGGCAAACCCTTTGGTGATGGCCCAGGTAGAGTAGGATAAGGGGTTTCCACTTCCGGTTGTAGTTCATTGAGTTTATGATAAAAATGTTCACTAGCATTAAATGAAAAGTTATGAAAGCATTCATGATCTGAACTCTCCTCTTCATTTCCATCTCACCACTATGTGCGTGCACAGCTTTCCATCCAGCCATCCACACCGCCATCCAGTCACCCCATCCCAGTTGTCAGGTGCTGTTGAGTGGGTTTGACCCCTGTCTACTTCATGTTCGACATTGCGAAACATGGCCTGCGCAGCACCGTCTTCACTGTTACTGGGTTTGAGCCCGTTGTGGCCTTCAGTGTGTCCGTCCATGTGCTTGAGGGTCTTCCTCTTTTTCACTGGCCCTCTGCTTTACCGAACAGGATGTCTTTCCCAGGCACTTTTCTGATGATGTCATGTCCGACTGTGAGACACAGATTCACCATCCTTGCTTCTGAGGAGCGTTCTGGCAGTCCTGCTTCCAAGGCGACTGGTTTGCTGTTCAGCAGGTCTGTGGTCCTTTCAGCCTGATTCAGAGTCCCAATGTAGGGTTTCACAGACCGGATCTTTACAGAAGCAGGCAGCTGTACCCTTTACCTCCAGAGACACAGGTGCCTTAGAACTACCAGCCTCCCTGTCAGCAGCACCCACCGGGGTCATTGTCAGAGCAGAGTCTCTTTGCATCCTTGGCTAGCACTTCATGAGTTGGGTGTGTACTCAGGTACCTGTATGCTTCTGAGGTGCTCACAGATTGGGTTCCAGAAAAACTTTAAGCCCTTGCTGATGGCACAGAACAAGCAGCCTCTCCACCTAAGGGGATGCTTTAGACTAAGGATGATTCCATATCCCATGTTTGGTACCAGCCTCCCTAAAACCACAGGAAAAAAAATTATTCTTCAGTGAATAAATGGTTGTTTTTTCTTGAGTAAAGTGGTTAATGCCTGCCTCCTCCCAGCAAGTTTACTGCCCTGTGTGTAGATGTGTGAGTCCGCTGCTGTGCAGGGTTCCCTTCCTGAAGAAAGCTCCCAGTACCCTTCCAGAACCGATTAATGACCTGACCTCCTTGGAAGACCCTAATAGACAACATTTACTGACCTGAACCAGTGGAAATTTTCTCTTGCTGACCATTCAGTTGCTTGACTGTTTTGCTCCATACTTGATTTATGGCTTATGAGAGCTTGGACAGTGTGTTAGGCAGGGTTCACTAGAGAAACAAAACCAGGACATTTGCATTTGTTTTGGGTTTTTTTTAATAGGAAAGAGCTTTATATACAAGGGCAATTTCATATTGAGAAAATATTCCAGCCCAGTCCAGATCAAGTCGTTAAGTACTTTATTAGCCCATATGTCCAATAACAATCTATATAGTCCTCTTTAGACTCACTAAACACATGCAATGATGCCGAATGCAGGAAAATCACAGGCCAGTGGGTGGGCAGTCTTTTGGATCCAGTGGTGGTGTAAGCATCTCAGTGCTGGCAGGGGTCTCCACATGTTTTCTCCAGCTGCCAGGGCTCTGGCTATATCATGGTAAGTCCATTTGGCTTTTCCTCTAGAATGTCTTGCAGAGAGTGAGCCAAAACTTATGATTATATATAAAAGGATAGGTTTATACATTGAGAATGAATATAACAGATTAACCGAGCAGTGTAGAAGACTTAGTTGAGCTCACTTTCATGCAACCGTTAACATACTGGACATCCTTCAACTGAACTGGGATGCCAGTCCAAGGTCAATGAAGCAGACATTGGGATCTTCCCTCAGGCAAGACAGGCCAAGTCTGCCTGAAGGCAGCAGACAGCAGGGTTAGTCAGCAAGTGTCAGTAGCATGGGAGCTTAGGAAAGCCCCCTGTACTGCCACAGGATCCGCCAGCCTGAAGCTCAAGCAATGTACACAGCAGCAGCCTGGCAAAGCAGGTCTCAAAGAAGCCTCAAGCTCTAGCCATACCATCCATGGGTTGGCTTGGCCCACGGGTAGTGCAGTCCAGGTTGGGGTAAAGCACTAGCTCAAGCTGGTCCCATGACCAGGCAGGAAGAGAAAAGGAAAGGGGCCTAGGAGAGCCATTTATCTCTTTACCCTCTGATCAGGTTTCAACATGATTAAACTCTGCCCACGTGTTCTGATTGGCCTACTTGGCAAAATAGCCCTATCACAGAGAATGTGAGTCTTTCTTCTCAGGGCCTTGTGAGGCCTTCCTGGTGAGGTTATCTATCATCTACCTATCAATCATCTGTTTTCAAACACATGCAATGATACCAAATGTAGGAAGAACACAGGCCAGTGGGTGGAAAGTCTTGTGGGTCCAGTGGCAGTGGAAGCATCTCAGTGCTGGTGTGGGCCTCCACAGGGCTCCTCCAGCTCAAGTTCACACCAGATTACATAACTACCACAGGCACCGTATGCCTGTTGGGACAGAAGGCCCAAATGATATGAGTTCCCTGAAGAAGACCTCTCTGACCGTCTTCCTGCCCAGTGAATCAGTGGCTGTCCCCTCAGAAGGCTCATCTGGTGGCTGCTGAAGCAGTGGAGCCACATGGCGAATGGCTGTGGGGGTGGACGGCAGGGAAGCAGCACAGCCTTGGGTTCTGATCACTGCTCCTCGGGTGGCTGCCAATGGGCTTCACTGGGTGCTCTTTCCTGCCCAGGAATAATAGCTTCTAGACATGTCTGCTGACAAAATTGACCCCTGTTAGGGGCTGTCCCTGGTGGCTGTAGGAGACAGAAGGCCACGCTGTGGCCAGGAGCAAACAACTTGGACAGGAGCCCTGGCTGAGGCAGGGACATCTGCAGTGCATGGTCACATCCTTTCCCAGGCTCTGTTACCCCTGCCCCTCCTCACCCCTTACATCATCCATAGCCTCCTGAACCCCCACCCCATACCCACCCCTCACCTTGATGGCAGCTGCCCTTATCCCACTGAGTTACTCCTCTCCATGCCCTTCTGTTAACCACATGACCTGCCCTCCCCATGCCATACTGCTCCTCTCCCCATGCCCTTCTGTTAACCACATGACCTGCCCTCCCTATGCCATACTGCTCCTCTCCCCATGCCCTTCTGTTAACCACATCACCTGCCCTCCCTATGCCATACTGCTCCTCTCCCCATGCCCTTCTGTTAACTATATGACCTGCCCTCCCTATGCCATACTGCTCCTTTCCCCATGCCCTTCTGTTAACCACATGACCTGCCCTCCCCATGCCATACTGCTCCTCTCCCCATGCCCTTCTGTTAACTATATGACCTGCCCTCCCTATGCCATACTGCTCCTCTCCCCATGCCCTTCTGTTAACCACATGACCTGCCCTCCCCATGCCATACTGCTCCTCTCCCCATGCCCTTCTGTTAACTATATGACTTGCCTTCCCCATGCCACACTGCTCCTCTCCCCATGCCCTTCTGTTACCCATATGACCTGCCTTCCCCATGCCACACTGCTCCTCTCCCTATGCCCTTCTGTTACCCATATGACCTGCCCTCCCCATGCCATACTGTTCCTCTCCCCATGCCCTTCTGTTAACCACATGACCTGCCCTCCCTATGCCATACTACTACTCTCCCCGTGCCCTTCTGTTAACCACATGACCTGCCCTTCCCCGCCCGCATACCATACTGCTCCTCTCCCCATGAACTTCTGTTAATTACATGACCTGCCCTCCGCACGCCACACTGCTCCTCTCCCCATGCTCTTCTGTTAAACACATCACCTGCTCCCCACCCCACCCCCCGCCCGCCATGCCATACTGCTTCTCTCCCCATGCCCTTCTGTTAAACACATCACCTGCTCCCCATCCCACCCCCCGCCCGCCATGCCATACTGCTCCTCTCCCTGAGCACTGACATCACTGAGCTTCTGCTCTTCTTCCCCAGGACTCCCTGCACATTCCCTCCTTCAGACAGCCTGCACATCAGCACTTGCCACCTTGTGCCCTCAGGCCACTCAGGACCCCTGGGTAGGAAGGTGGACACTGAACATGAGGGCCACAATGAATTATGTTTGAAGAAGCTCAAATGGGCCCAGCCTTATGTCGCTCTTTGTGGCAACTTCTTAAGACTGGAAATCAGGAGAGTGGGTTATGGTGGTGAGGGTCAGGGGCAAGGAACCTTCGAGGTTGAGTGGAATGTCCCTCAGAGTCACATTGGGCTGGTTATACTGAGAGCCCAAGCATCAGAGTCCACGGTCCCACCATCTCGGACCCTCAGAGAAAGCTCATGGTGTGAGGTGCCTGGTCATTTACAAACTGCTTCCAGCTTGTCCTCCGTGACATCTCAGGGAGGAGCGTCAGCCTGGATGAAATTAAACAGCTCACTGAGTTGGGCCTAGGCATTCTGCCTGCCAATCCCCATGCTCCCTCCCAGGAGCCTGCTCCTCAGGCTGTTCTCCCACAGCTATGTGCTCCAGCAAGATGGCAACTTGGCAGGCACTGAGAGATGACAGGATGAGCAGGGAAGGTGGCAGGCTAGTGGTTGAAGTCCAAAGATCCAGAGGTAGATGAGACAGCTGTAGGATTTGTACCAGGAGGAAAAGGCATGGCTTCCCCCAGAGTTTGCTGAAATAGGAGAAAACTGCCTGTCCATTGCCCTCCACCCTCATCTGACCACAACTGCATAGCTGCTCACCATGAAATTAGATTACATCCTACTGAGAACCCTGGCCCAGCCAAGTTGACACCAAACCTATCGGTCACACTCCACCTCTTGTCTATTTGGCACCTACACACTTCTCTGTAAACCAAACAGAATCTCCAAACAAAGACATACTCGCATGTAACATGACACAACTAACACGAGTACAACTGACAGCACACAACCTCATTTTCATCTTATATTGTGTAAATGAACCCCAAATACTGGATGTGTACATGCAAAGAGGAAACCCTCATAACAGCTGTAGTCCTCATCTCTGTAACTGATCATGTGGCTGGTCTGCTCTTTGGAGCTGCCTTCTTCCACCACCCACTCTGTATTCCCTTTGCCCTCACAAGTCCTGCAGCTGGTCCTGGTTCTTGGCCTGACTCAGTGACCGAATCTGTCACTCCTGAAGAGTCTGTGCCATTAGTAATCTTGTCAGAATTGTATTGTTGTAGTTTACCATGGACTTTAACCACAGGACATGGTAATTCCAAGAGACGACCTTGATACCTGCCACCATGGCCCCTTTGTTCCTGTGCCCACTGGGCAATGACAGCAGTGGCTGGGGAGAGAGGATGACTGGCTTCAACAGACAGGTGGTGCTCAGGACTCATAGTGAGCCTACATAGACACACCAAGGCTGTGAATCTTTACATGAGCAAACAGGCTCATCTTTCTCCGTCGAAGGGGCTGGTAAGCTTGAACCACTGACCTTGGTGTTAGCAGTTCAATGTCCACATGGAAGAACAATTGACAATGATGTAAGAGTGGACAGTTTGTATTTTAAACAGTCTTTTAGAGATTTAATTTACAATTTTTTTGCTTATCAAACCATTGGAAACAAACATATAGGGACCAAATAAATAACAACTATTCCTAAAGGGAAACATGATACCGTATAGAACAGAATACACAAATTTCACTCACTGCCATAAGTGCATGTCGATTTATTGTGACCCTATAGAACAGGGTAGAACAACTACCCATGAGTTTCTGAGATTGTGACTCTTTACCGGAGCAGAAACCCTACCTTTCTCCCATGGAACGACGGGTGGTTTGGAACTGCCTACTTTGAGGTTAGAGGCCCAATGTAGAATCTCTCTGGCACTAGGGCTCCCTTGGAGCTATAGATGTAATGAAATACTATAAAACAATGAGAATGAAAAAAAATGACACAATGATACCTATCAACTGAAAATGAACAAGGTATCGCTACACACAGTTGTATAGGTGTATCACCAAGAGCTCAGGACCAATATATGGCAAAAGAAGTCAGACAAAAAGAGCTCATATTGTATGAATTCACTTAATTAAGGATCAAAACTAGGAAAAATGGATTTCTGATGTTAGAAGTTGCGGACAGAGTCGGTGACTGGAAGGGGTTTCAAGTGGGAGTCTGCAATGTCGTAGGTTCTCTTTTTCTATCTGTGAACTGGTTATGCATGTGTGCTCCTTTTGTAAAAGTGTTATGATATGTCCACATTTTTGCACATGTACTCTAGGAGGAGAATGTAGAAGCACTGTATGAACTGTTATGAGCAAGAGCTATCTTATGTGTAAAACCAAGGTATGAAATAGTATGAATCAAATATCAATTGGGTGAAATGAAAGGGGGAAAAAGGAAAAAGTGGAGATTCTAAAACCTTAAACCCAAAACATCCCCTAAAGTCCTTTTGAGGAGCACTATTGGTGTAGTGATTACATGTTGGGCTGATTACAAGGTCAGCAGTTTGAAACCACCAGCCGCTCTGTAGGAGAAAGGTGGGCCTTTCTACTCCTGTAAACAGTTACTGTGACACTGTGCCCGTAACAGTAACAGGCAGGTCACCCCCCCTACCCGCCCCCCCACCCACCCCCACCCCGGGTCAGAAATGGAAAATTTTTAAAGTGCAGCCTGAAACAGGTGTAGCACAGCCCAGGATGTTTGCGCTCCAAGAAGCAGCCTAGCCTACCTACAGTATCATTTGGCAGACCACAGGGGACAAACTGACCTTAAATGTAGAACTTACTTTATTAGGCTTAAAAACTGTTTTGTTTCATTTTCCTGAGAATGCTTTGCCAGTTTCACACAAGAATTTGCCTTCCCCCTCCCCTTGCTTGGCAAGACGCCCCACAAGGAAGTATAATAACTTCTCTTTTGATGCTGTTCAGGGCTCTGGCCTTACAGACTGAGCCTGCCTCGGTTGCAGGTGAGAGCCCAGATTTGAATCTGTTTCAATAAAGCTTTACTGTTTCCATCTCTGTTTCAGTGAGTGGTCTGGGTGAGGGTCTCGCTCGTCAACAGTTACAGTCTCAGAAGCCCATAGCGGGTATTCACTATGAGTCAGCATTGACTTGATAGCAGCAGGTTTGATTTTTTGGAAAGCCTTTTTAAAGCCAACCAATAGCTGAATCAGTGAAGATCTGCTTTAGACATTGTGTTCTTTTAAAGAATAATCTGTCTGTGATCAGATTGACACAGGAACTTGGAAGGTTAGGTGAAAAGTTTAAGGGGCAGTGAGCTTATGTATATGATGGAAATTTGGAATTGGAAAAGGATAGTGAGAATGGCTACATAATTTCAGAAATATAATGAATGTTAGCAAATTGTACACGTAGAAATGATCGAATTGGTATATATTTTTGTGTTCATTGTTTTAGGGCAGGGAGAAGACTCCAAATTCAAATATAATTTACGGAGACCCCCTTGTTAAATCTTGATTGGGACAAAGTCCAGACAAAACAAATCATCTGGTTGAGGGAGACCGTAAGAATGAGGCCATAATGGGGCCTAAAGGTTCCACAACAGCTCAGTCACATGGAAAACAAAGGAAGCCCCTTTAAAAGTCACTTTCCCAGCAGATCAGACCATCACAGTTGGACATGTGACTACAGAAATGGGAAAGGGACCGTGATTGGAGTAAATACATTATTGCAGATTAGAAAAGTTTACAGTATTGGTTCAGGGCCCTCCAACCATCTTGGCCAGGGCATGAACATGCAACCTCAGTACCCCAGTTCCCATCAAGGACATACTCAGGCAAGTTCTTGAGGACTGGCCAGGGGAGTGGGTGGAAGCAAACAAATGCTGCCTGCCTGAGGGCAAAGCATTTTACCTTGAGAGTTCAGTCATTGAGCTCTAGTGCCATAGGAGGTTATGGGGTGGGCGGTTAACCACAAGGTTTCACTCTTCAAAACCAACAGCCAGCTCCAGAGAAGAAAGATGAGGCTTTCTACTCCAATAAAAATATATAGTCTGGAGATAAAAAAAAAACCCAATTTAAGTTGCTAACTAGGTTGATTCCTACTAGAGGGATAATGTGTGTTGGTCAGATGCTTGCAAAGTCCCTCAAGGCAATGCTGCCAGACTGCAGTCTCTGCTCCCTGATGCTGAAGACAATGGATTGCTTCTCCATAAAAACTTGGAACCATTAGCTTGGTTGCTGTAGGTGGAGTTCACACCCTACTGATAATGATTCATATAGAGATCCAGAAAACAGGTCAAAGTTAAGCTGCCATCCTAAATATAGGATCTGCCCATCTTGTCACTTGTATACCCCAATCCCTCCTCTTCCTATTGCATGTATGCCCCTAGACCACCCCCTCTCACTGCTGTATAACATAGTGCAAGTCTGTCCTGTGATGTATGTCTTTACCCTCCCATTTCCAATTCCCCTTGTCCTCCTTCCCTTCCCCCTCTCTCCACGTGGACCACCAAGTGGGGCTGAGGTGAGCAATGCTACCATGAAATGTGTGTGACTGCATTATTGTAATATCTCTTCTATCGCTCATGCTCTCGATGACTTTAATATTCATATCTCAACCATTTATGTTTCCAGGGCTTTCAATGACATTGGGCATCTTTTCAATGTTTATGAATCATGCTTATGAACTGCTCTTCTGTTAGTTGTCTATTTGTATGCATTGCCTGTATTAAAATCACACACAACCGAGCTATTTGTCTTATAAAATAATTTATAGAAACTCTTTGTTAGGTTGACATGCGTTTTGCATAGCCAGTTGTTCTTTTAAAACACTTTTCTTGTCATTGTGATACCATGCGAAAAGGTAAACATATTTGTATATAGTCAAATAGCTTTATCTTTCCTTTAAAGGCATGAGCCTTCCTGTCTTGCTTAAAGTTTACACCTCACTAAAGCTAAATTGCTACTCTCGGAAAAAAAAAATCCCTCTAAGTTTTTAATGCTTTGAGTAGTTTATCGCTCTAATCCTCCTGGTTTATTTTTGAATGTAGTATGCTCCTTCCTTTGATTTCTTGTAAATTCAGCCAATTCAACCACTCATTAACCAAAGTATTCTTTTACCACTGGATTGTTTTGCCACCTTTGCTTTGCATAGCATATAGTTCTAAATTATATCCCAGACTACTGAATTATTTGCCAGAGTGGTTTTACTAATTGTACACTAGCATCACAATACGCAGGAGCTTCGGAAACTTCGTGGGAGAATGGAATGAAAAAAGAATATAATTTCCCATGAATTTTTGAAGCCTCCTCGTACAGGAGCTTTAAAGGAAGTCTACATTAGGGTTTATAATCAATAAAAAATTCAACTCTGCTTCAAGAATGAGGGGCGTGACATTTCCTGGTTGAGAGAAAAGCGAACAGGAGAGCAGATACGAAAAGGATTGGTTAAGCGATGAAACAGCAGCAAAGTGTTAGCTGTTATCACAAAAATGAACACACAGAATAATATTCTTGAACTTGGAAGTGGGAATTTCAGCCTTTCAAGGGCATCCACTCTGCGGGGCAACATCCCCGCGCTCCCACGCTCAGGAAGGAGGGTCTGGGGTCTGCGGCGCCGCGGGGCACAAGTGGGGCGAAGGGCTGCGAGGGAACACCGAGGCAGACGGGTCCCCGCGAGGCGTCTGCGGGCCGCTCCGGAAGGCAGGGGTCCGGGGGCTCTGCGGTCCCTCAGGACCCGCCAGGAAAGGCTCCAGAAAGGCGGCTGGAGGCCCCGGCCGGCCGTGCAGCTCGCTGGGAGGCGCGGGCGCGCGTGCTCTGTCGGTCCGGGCGGCGGCGGCGGAGCGGGCCCTGAACGTGGGCGGCGGGTGGCGGAGTGCCGCGCCCGGCGGGCGGGAGGTGACGAGCGGGGCGGCCGCGGCGGCTACTGACGGCGCACCGGATCCGGAGCGCGCTGCGCGGGGCGCCGGGCAGGTGAGAGCGGCGCGGGACCCGGATGCGGCGCGGCTGAGGGCGGCCGAGGGCGGGGGTCGCGGCGGCTACGGGGCCCCGCGCTGGCGGGCGGCGAGCTCCTGCAGGTCCCGGCCGGCGGCTCCGGCGCCCGTGCCGCGCTTCCTGCCGGCTCGGAGCACGCGCGCCCGGCGACCCGCGGGACGCCTTGCTGAGGCGCGGCCGGAGGTCGCGGGCGGGCGCCTCGTGAGGGCGCCTCAGCGGAGAGCGGCGTTCGCGCCATCGCGTCTAGGCGGACGCCGCGGCCCGCCTGCCACTCAGGTGTCTCTTCACGCAGAAGTGTGTTTTAGGAGCGGGAAGCCTGTGTGGTGGGCTCCACGGACGTGTTTTTAAATCCCAGCGCCGCCGAGGAGCCCTGGGGCCTCGCCCCCAACGCCCTGCTTTGCTCAAGGGGGTAAGAATGCTTGTCCAAAAGGTTGCCTGGCCAGAGCGCAAGTGCTTGTGAATGGTAGCGATTGGGAAGGCTGCACCTCGCTCCGCTGGCCGAAGCCTGGCTGCTGTGCGGGTCACGTTTATTTCCGAGCTGCTGTGGTGTGGCTGCAAGCTCCGCTGGAGTAGCTCCTAATGTTGGAGCCTGTCGTCGCCGGCGGGTAAAATAGCATCCCGGAGTCCCTTCCTAGAGTGCTTCCTAGCACAAGCACATGGCGACTCGAATACCTGTCCCAGGTACCTGGGGGCTGAGGCAACCCAGTGAACGTAGGATAATTTACGGGAGGTCCCAAACTTGAAGTGCTTTGCTCTTTAAATAATCTTAAGTGTCGCTTTATCACTGGTTGCAGACTATAAACAGCCAGAAAGTATGAAACACTCTCCCCGCACCCCACTCCCCCAACCGCATTGGTACTTCTAAAGGGAGTGACAAGTGCTTTTGTAAACATCATCTTGGGCTGTTACTGTCTGGTGAAGTCATCATAATTAAATTAGATGAGTACTTATTTTTTTTTTTTTGAGATGAGTACTTATTTTGAAGCACTAAATGGCTGTTTGGAAATAGGATTCCTAATAAAATCATCTCCAGAGAGTCAGAATTCTCAGCAGTTCATTAATCGTGGGGGTTTTTTTCTTCCAAAAGCTACATTGTAAAAGGTTTTAGTGGAAAAGCAGAAGTATTTCAGAATACTGTAGCATAGGATAGAATCTTAACCGAGTTTCCCAAGGCAGGTGTGAGCAAATCTAAACCTTAACCGAATTTACTTCTCCAAAGCAAAAGTGATACACAAAATCCACAACTCTGTTTTACATCCCTGTTCATGGGGATGTTCTAGTGGCAGGGGTGCCATTTAGAAGTGGGGAAAATGGGAGTTTTGATTTATGGCTGCTTTACACCTTGGAGAGTTATCAATAAAGATTTTAGATCCAGCTTGCTCTGAATATCAACAAAACCAATTGGGAGGTGGGTGGGGGACATAGGAACCTTGTAGTCTACCCTGTGTTCTTCTTTGCGTTATTCAGACTGTCCTGTAAGAGGGGACCGCCAGAGCGGAAGCGTTACTAGGCGTTATGGAAAACACTGGTGTCAGAAGTTTGATCTCGGCTCAAGCTCTGGACTGGAGTTTACAAAGTGTCACTCCATCTCTCTGGCTTTCTGGCCCTCCTTTTTTAAACATTAATTAATAGAATTTGGGTGGAGGAGAGGGTGGGCCGGACTTGAGGAACATATAAAGGACACTCCCAGAATACTGCCTTTTTTAAAAGTTCTTTTTGTATTTTATTTTATTTTTATAATCATTTTATTAGGGGCTCATACAACTCTTATCACAATTCATACATACATCAATTGTGTAAAGCACATCTATACATTGATTGCCCTCATCATTCTCAAAACATTTGCTCTGCACTTAAGCCCTTGGCATCAGGACCTCATTTTTTCCCCTCTCTCCCCACTCCCTCATGAACCCTTGAAAATTTATAAATTATTATTTTGTCATATCTTGCCCTGTCCGACATCTGCATTCACCCACTTTTCCGTTGTCCATCCCCCATGGAGGAGGTCACATGTAGATCCTTGTAATCGGTTTCCTCTTTGATACTGCCTTTTTATTGCTGTCTTCCTACTTTATTTTTCTTTCTGTCTCTTGTTAGTTTTTCTCCTTTTCCCCATCTTCCCTCTCCTCTATTCTTCCTCTCCTTGTAGGACACCACAGGGCTTCTGGCCTCTCTTTGTCCTTTTCTGCCTGTATTCTCAGGTGAGCTCATCTTGCCCAGTGATTTGAATATTATCAGTAAACTGTCTACCTCTGATGTTTATCTCCTTGAGACCTGGGTTTCAAAGCTCTCTTCGCTTGATTTGTCTTTAGGTATCTAAATGTGTCCAGATTTCCACTCATCAGCCTAGCTCCTGCCTCCGGAAGTCTTTTCACACAAAAAAGCACCAGTATCTCTCGCAAACCTGTGAGGTAAGCGTTTTGAAAGTCATCCTTAATTCATTTGCCAGTGGGTTGATTACAACTCATAGTGACCCTATGGGACAGAGCAGAACTGCCCCTTTGGCTATCTGAGATTTTACTGGAACAGAAAGCCTTAGCATACAGCTGGCTTCCTGTTTAGCACCTATTTGCCTTCCCCACTACCCACCCGAAGGGCTTCTTTGCCCTTCAGTCTTGTTGTTAGGTGCCGTTCAGTCATTTCAGCTACCACTGTGTACATTTGAGGGAAACTCTCCTTGGTCCTGCATTGTTCTTATGTTTGCTGCACCCATTGTTTTAGCGACTGTGTCAATAGCACCTCTAAAATATATTCTTTATTATTTTTTGGGAATAATATATAAGGCTTAACAGAATAAATATGAAAAGTTAAGTAGCTCTACAAAAAGATGAAAGTGAGCGTTTGGTCACCCAGTTTGACTAACCAGCATGGCCTCAGAGACGTTCGAAGGGTATTTTTGCCCCCACGCACTCAAAATTTACACCCGTCACATTCATTTTTACAAAGTTTCAGACAGAAATAACCAAATACAACTTCTGGGCATCAGAACCTTCACTTCCCATGTCCTTCTCCTGAGGAGAACAAGTAAGATACAGGACTATATTTGACCTGCAACTAGTCAAAGAGAAAAGACTACCAGAAAGCAGAGGTCAGGCAAGCATCCTCTCTCCGCCTTCATGATTTGTTTCTCTAGTATTCCACTCCCTAGGTACCATATGGTGTAAGGCCAGGTTGACTAGAGAAACAAATGCAGTGAGATTCATATATGTGGAAGAAAAAGCTTTCTATCAAGAAGTAATTGTGAATCAGGAAAACATCCCAAACAGTCCAACTGAAGTCCCTAAGTCTGATACTAGTCCATAAGCCTAATACTAGTTCTTCCCAGACTCGTGAAGCCACATGCACTGTCGCTGAATGCAGGAATGTCGCAGGTTGGTGGGTGCAAAGTCTTGTGCATCGAATGGCTGTGTGCACCTCTCCAGAGGTCTTGCAGCCATCAGGGTCAGGCAACAGGAAGCTGAAGCCAGAGAGGGAGAGAAGGAGGTTCCCAGAACTCTCCGTAGTAGGAGGCCACGCACACAGGGAGATACCATTAGGCATAATTGGAAGGCGACACTCCACCCTGTACTTTGATAAATCTTCAAGTTGACATGAGATGATGTGCATTTGTATTCGTACTGGGAAGTAAGATACTAATAAGAAGATGTAGATGTCTAAAGAAGACAGAGTAAGTTTAAAAAAAAACAGCTATGGAGTTATTAGTTTCTAGGCTTTGCTAAGTTAATTTCCCATGTAATGTTCAGAAAAATATGAATAATAATATTGCTAACTAATCTTTAGAATTACTTTATAGAGTGGCATGAACATACTGATAATGAAATTAATGTGAATACATTGGAGTAGTCAGGTGCAGAGGTTGGCTTGGTCACGTGCGCTCGTGGCCATGGTCACGTGCGCAAGTGCCCATAGTCACCTACACATTTTGGGGTGGTCACATGCACAGGCTACCGTGGTCACGTGCGCAGGTAGGCGTGGTTGCGTCCCCTGGTTGGCGGGTCACGTGCGCAGGTGGGCGTGGTCACGTGCGAGGGCCAGCCTGGTCACGTGCGCGGATGGGCGTGGTCACGTGCACAAGTGCCCTTAGTCACGTGCGCAGTTTGGTGTGGTCACGTGCACTGGTTGGCCTGTCAAGTGTGCAGGTGGGTGTGGTCACGTTCGCAGGCCAGCCTGGTCACGTGGAGTGGAGCTAGTGGTCACGTGCGCGGGTGAGTTTGGTCACGTGTTTGAGCTGTCACGTGTGCGATTAGGCGTGGTCATGTGTGTGGGGGGTGCTTGTGGTCACGTGCACAGGTGAGCGTGGTCACGTGCGCTGGTTGGCGGGTCACGTGCATGGGTGGGCGTGGTCACGTGCTCTCTTTGTCCTGTCACGTGCACAGGTGAGCGTGGTCACGTGAGGAGGCGGGCTTGGTCACGCCCCCCTTTCCCCTGAACCCTTAATAGTTTATAAATAATTATGTGTGCAGGTCGGTGTGGTCACATGCGCGGGTGGGCGTGGCCATGAGCGCGGGTGGGCGTGGTCACGTGCTCTGTTTGGCGGGTCACGTGCGCAGGTAGCATGGTCACGTGCGCAAGTGCCCAGAGTCACGTGCACAGTTTGGCTTGGTCACCTGTGCTGGTTGGCGGGACACATGTGCAGGTGAGCGTGGTCACGTTCGCGGGGCAGCCTGGTCACTTGCGCGGGTGGGCGTGGCCACGTGCGCGGATGTGCGTGCTCACGTGCGCTGGTTGGTGGGTCATGTGCGCAGGTGGGCGTGGCCACGTTCGTGGGTGGGCGTGGTCACGTGCTCTAGGTGTTGGGTCATGCGCCCAGGTGGGCGTGGTCACGTGCGCTGGTTGGTGGGTCACATGCGCAGGTGGACGTGGTCACGTGCGCGGTTGAGCCTGGTCACGTGGAGTGGTGGGAGTGGTCACGTGCGCGGGTGGGCATGGTCACGTACTGGGGTGCTTGTGGTCAAGTACACGGGTGCACCTGATCACGTGCCCAGGTGGGCTTGGTCACGTGCGCTGGCTGGCAGGTCACGTATGCAGCTGGGCATGTTCACGTGCGTGGGTGGGCGTGGTCACGTGCTCTCTTTGTAGGGTCACGTGAGCCGGTGGGCTTGGTCACACCCCCTTTACCGTGAAACCTTAATATTTTATAAATAATTATTTTATCTTACCTTACACTGCCCTACGTCTCCCCTCACCCACCTTCCCTTTGCCCATCTCCCAGAGAGGAGGTTCCCCATAGATCCCCAAGATCGGTTCTCTCTTTCTACACCACCTTGCCTCTCGGTGTCGCCACTCCCACCGCTGGTCCTGAGGGTTTCATCCGTCGTAGGGAGTGACCAAGGCCAAGGTAACTGAGAGCAATTACTGAAACCAGAATGAAGGCTGAACATGGGATAGGTTGTAACTCTTAATGTGAGCAGAAAGCCTCATTTTTCTTTCATGAAGGGTTGGTGAGTTTCAACTGCTGACCCTGTGCTTCACAGTGCAATATGCTAAATCAGCTAATGAAAATTTTATGGTTCATAATGATCTGATCTGCAATTACTTGTTGGAATAGCAAAAGAGAAATAGGATAAAGCTGGAACAGGATGAATTGTGGTTAAAATAACCAAAGCAAAGCAACAAAAAAAATCCCTCCTACTAACTCACAGCCATCTAGTTGATTCAGACTCATAGCGATCTTGTAGAACAGAGCAGGACCTCCCTCGTTTTCCCAGACTGTAAATCTTCAGAGGGACAGAGGTCTCTCTCCATCTTCCCACTGGGATTGAGTGGTG
Source organism: Tenrec ecaudatus (assembly GCF_050624435.1). Classification (NCBI taxonomy): domain Eukaryota; kingdom Metazoa; phylum Chordata; class Mammalia; order Afrosoricida; family Tenrecidae; genus Tenrec; species Tenrec ecaudatus. The sequence goes on from NC_134535.1 coordinate 174,344,335, forward strand.
GATTCAAACTGCTGACTGTGGGGTTTGCAGCTCCAATCAGAAAGTATTGCCTAAAAGTTTTAGCCTACTGGGAAAATATTTTAACGTAAAATAAATGAATAAACTTGATAAACAGATAAAAGGAAATATTACAAATAAAACAAGACTGGGGCTCACCAATTTAATCAAAGTGAGCAGCAATTTGAAATACATATCAGGCAAAGACCTTCAGATATTATTCATTAAGGTATGCCGTATGGGAATTTTCACTGAAAATAATTCCATAAGTTACTTTCTATGAACAGTAATGAGTAAGATCTTCTCTGAGAATATAACTTAAGTTATAATGCAATCAAGTGACTTGAAGGAAAATGAAATGTATGTCACCTGGAAATAATTCTCAGAGGATTCTAAGATGGAGAAATCTAAAAATCGGAGCGAGAACCCTCAGAACATTTTTGTTGCATATATATAAATATATTTTATTGATGGGTCATATTACACATCTCATTTGTATGATAGTATAATTACTTTAGCACAAATTGCATCTAATTCCCCTTGCCTAGAGTAGCATATGTCATTTTCAAATAATCCCTTCCTGGGTCAAGTCATCGTCAGATTCACAGAGAGCCTTGTAAAGAGTGATTTTGGGTAGACACATGGAGAGTGCACAGCTTAAACTTTTCTTTCACTAAACAGATAAAGCAAGGTAGGGATATTGTTTTACAAATGTTTCCTTGAAAGAAGTATATCTTTTTGAGCCTGAAATACATTAAATTGATATATTTTGGGAATAATATATAAGGCTAAGCAGAATAAATCTGAAAAGTTAAGTAGCTCTACCAAAAAAAAAAGATGAAAGTGAGTGTGCTCGGCCAGGTTGACTAGAGAAAAAAACCCAGCAACACTCATCATATATGTATAAGAAGGAGCTTTCTATCGAGAAGCATTATATATCAAGAAAACATCCCAGCCCAGGCAAACTCAAGTTCCTAAGTCCTACACTAGTCCATAAGTTCCTCTTTAGACTCACAAAGCCACATGAAACAATGCCGGATGCAGGAATATCACAGGCCAGTGGGTGCAAAGTCGTGTGGATCCGATGGCTGTGTACACATCACCGGAGCTCTTGCAGCCATCGGGGTCAGGCGGCAAGAATGAAGGCAGAGAGATAGGAAGAGGTTCCCAGGGCCTTCCTGATGACAAGACCATGCCCACAAGGAGGTACCACCGTGCTGTGACCCGATTGACAAGCTAGACTCCCCTCCTGTCCTTTTAGAAATCTTCAAGTTGACACGAACTTATGTAACTAGCACAGACCACCCCTGATGAACTTAACACCTTTCCACAACTCTTTAACCATAGATAATTTTAAAACAAAACAATCATAAAATCATGGTTGCATCTAACAGTATCAAACTAAAATGCATACTACTCAAAATGTGCCAGCCTCATTGAAATACTATAAGTAAACAAAACAATTTAAATACTAGAAGTAGGCCATTTAAATTCTATCAGTAAACAAAACAAAAATATTCTAGGCCTAACATTGCAATTATGGGAACACCTACATCATCATTCTATAATCCTATCAACATTTCCCCCCACCCATCCACGTTGGTAAGCCACCGTCTTCATGCCTTTATCTTCCACATTCCGGGTGTCCAATGTCTCTACCGCCCCTTCTAGCAAGCCAGTACTCTGAGGATACAAGCATTTTCGTTGATGTGAAGAATCTCATTCTAGTTGGCACCTGCGTGTCTGCGTCCATCGTCAAAGTGAAACCAGGACAGGCCATCCCTAAAGTCAGCAGGAAGATGCACCGATTCACAAGCTCAAAAATCTTTTCTTCATTTGGTCGACTCGTTGTGGGCCACCTCACTTGGCCTCACTCAGGTGCCCATGGGCTGTCTTGACTTTTGACCGAGAGTCCCTGTCACAAATACTCACCCACCTTAGCCCCCTTGTGCTAAGTCATGTCATAGGCTCAGGTTCCCACAGCTCTTTCAACTTGAGACCAGGCAATCTGCTCTTGTTTGCAACTCTAGTCCCTGTGAACTAGGTCCACAGGTGTCCGTGGCCAGATGCTCGATTCATATTTCCCACGAATCATTTCTATGATGCGTTATAGCAATAAAAATAGATAGAAAAGATCGATGTAATCCTAATACAGTCAGATAGTAAACACATTCTGAAAACATTCCAATTGAATCCTTTCTGATCTAGACGATCCCATTCACATGCATTATGGTCTTGGGCCTCTGGTGGCACCAAGCTAGGACCAGGCCTTTGGTCACCCAGTTTGACTAACCAGCATGGCCTCAGAGACGTTCGAAGGGTATTTTTGCCCCCACGCACTCAAAATTTACACCCGTCACATTCATTTTTACAAAGTTTCAGACAGAAATAACCAAATACAACTTCTGGGCATCAGAACCTTCACTTCCCATGTCCTTCTCCTGAGGAGAACAAGTAAGATACAGGACTATATTTGACCTGCAACTAGTCAAAGAGAAAAGACTACCAGAAAGCAGAGGTCAGGCAAGCATCCTCTCTCCGCCTTCATGATTTGTTTCTCTAGTATTCCACTCCCTAGGTACCATATGGTGTAAGGCCAGGTTGACTAGAGAAACAAATGCAGTGAGATTCATATATGTGGAAGAAAAAGCTTTCTATCAAGAAGTAATTGTGAATCAGGAAAACATCCCAACCCAGTCCAACTGAAGTCCATAAGTCTAATACTAGTCCATAAGCCTAATACTAGTTCTTCCCAGACTCGTGAAGCCACATGCACTGTCGCTGAATGCAGGGATGTCGCAGGTTGGTGGGTGCAACGTCTTGTGGATCTAATGGCTGTGCGCACATCTCCAGAGGTCTTGCAGCCATCAGGGTCAGGCAACAGGAAGCTGAAGCCAGAGAGAGAGGAGGAGGTTCCCAGAACTCTCCGTCGTAGGAGGCCACGCACACAACACAAGGAGATACCATTAGGCATAATTGGAAGGCTGCACTCCACCCTGTACGTTGATACATCTTCAAGTTGACATGAGATGATGTGCATTTGTATTCGTACTGGGAAGTAAGATGCTAATAAGATGATGTAGACATCTAAAGAAGACAGAGTAAGTTTTAAAAAAAACAGCTATGAAGTTATTAGTTTCTAGGCTTTGCTAAGTTAATTTCCCATGTAATGTTCAGAAAATATGAATAATAATATTGCTAACTAATGTATAGAATTATTTTATAGAGTGGCATGAACATACTGATAATGAAATTAATGTTAATTACATTGGCGTGGTCACGTGCCCTGGTTGGCTTGGTTCCGTGCGCAGGTGGGCGTGGTCACGTGAGCTGGTTGGAGGGTCACGTGCACAGGCTGGTGTGGTCACGTGCACTGGTTGGCGGGTCACGTGTCCAGGCGGCATGGTCACGTGCGCTGGTTGGCGAGTCACGTGCTCAGGTGGGCGTGGTCACGCGAGCAGGTTGGCGGGTCACGTGCACAAGGGGCGTGGTCACGTGCGCTGGTGGGCAGGTCACGTGCACAGGTGGGCGTGGTCACGTGCGCTGGCTGGTGGGTCACGTGCCCAGGTGGGCGTGGTCACGTGCGCTCGCGCCTGCAGTCACGTGAGCTGTTTGGCACGGTCACGTGCCCAGGCGGGCTCTGTTATGTGCACAGGTGGGCGTGGCCACGTGCGCTGGTTGGCGGGTCACCTGCGCAGGTGGGCGTGGTACGGGCAGGGGTAGTCATGGTCACGTGCGTGCGTGAGCCTGGTCACGTGCGCAGGTGCGTGGAGTCACGTGGGCTCGTAGGGGTCGTCCGTGTGGTGGTGGGCGTGGTCACGTGCGCTCGTTGGCGGGTCACGTGCGCAGGCGGGCACGGTCACCTGCGGATGTGGGTGTGGTCACGTGAGCAAGCGGGCCTGGCCACGCCCCCCTTTTCCCTGAACACTTAATAGTTTATAAATAATTAGTTTCTTTTATCTTACAGTGCCAGCCGTCTCCCCTCACCCACCTTCCCATTGCCCATCTCCCAGCGAGGCGGTTCCTCATAGATCCCCAAGATCGGTTCTCTCTTTCTACACCACCTTGCCTCTCGGTGTCGCCACTCCCACCGCTGGTCCTGAGGGTTTCATCCCTCGTAGGGAGTGACCAAGGCCAAGGTAACTGAGAGCAATTACTGAAACCAGAATGAAGGCTGAACATGGGATAGGTTGTAACTCTTAATGTGAGCAGAAAGCCTCATTTTTCTTTCATGAAGGGTTGGTGAGTTTCAACTGTTGACCCTGTGCTTCACAGTGCAATATGCTAAATCAGCTAATGAAAATTTTATGGTTCATAATGATCTGATCTGCAATTACTTGTTGGAATAGCAAAAAAGAAATAGGATAAAGCTGGAACAGGATGAATTGTGGTTAAAATAACCAAAGCAAAGCAACAAAAAAAATCCCTCCTACTAACTCACAGCCATCTAGTTGATTCAGACTCATAGCGATCTTGTAGAACAGAGCAGGACTTCCCTCGTTTTCCCAGACTGTAAATCTTCAGAGGGACAGAGGTCTCTCTCCATCTTCCCACTGGGATTGAGTGGTGGATTCAAACTGCTGACTGTGGGGTTTGCAGCTCCAATCAGAAAGTATTGCCTAAAAGTTTTAGCCTACTGGGAAAATATTTTAACGTAAAATAAATGAATAAACTTGATAAACAGATAAAAGGAAATATTACAAATAAAACAAGACTGGGGCTCACCAATTTAATCAAAGTGAGCAGCAATTTGAAATACATATCAGGCAAAGACCTTCAGATATTATTCATTAAGGTATGCCGTATGGGAATTTTCACTGAAAATAATTCCATAAGTTACTTTCTATGAACAGTAATGAGTAAGATCTTCTCTGAGAATATAACTTAAGTTATAATGCAATCAAGTGACTTGAAGGAAAATGAAATGTATGTCACCTGGAAATAATTCTCAGAGGATTCTAAGATGGAGAAATCCAAAAATCGGAGCGAGAACCCTCAGAACATTTTTGTTGCATATATATAAATATATTTTATTGATGGGTCATATTACACATCTCATTTGTATGATAGTATAATTACTTTAGCACAAATTGCATCTAATTCCCCTTGCCTAGAGTAGCATATGTCATTTTCAAATAATCCCTTCCTGGGTCAAGTCATCGTCAGATTCACAGAGAGCCTTGTAAAGAGTGATTTTGGGTAGACACATGGAGAGTGCACAGCTTAAACTTTTCTTTCACTAAACAGATAAAGCAAGGTAGGGATATTGTTTTACAAATGTTTCCTTGAAAGAAGTATATCTTTTTGAGCCTGAAATACATTAAATTGATATATTTTGGGAATAATATATAAGGCTAAGCAGAATAAATCTGAAAAGTTAAGTAGCTCTACCAAAAAAAAAAAGATGAAAGTGAGTGTGCTCGGCCAGGTTGACTAGAGAAAAAAACCCAGCAACACTCATCATATATGTATAAGAAGGAGCTTTCTATCGAGAAGCATTATATATCAAGAAAACATCCCAGCCCAGGCAAACTCAAGTTCCTAAGTCCTACACTAGTCCATAAGTTCCTCTTTAGACTCACAAAGCCACATGAAACAATGCCGGATGCAGGAATATCACAGGCCAGTGGGTGCAAAGTCGTGTGGATCCGATGGCTGTGTACACATCACCGGAGCTCTTGCAGCCATCGGGGTCAGGCGGCAAGAATGAAGGCAGAGAGATAGGAAGAGGTTCCCAGGGCCTTCCTGATGACAAGGCCATGCCCACAAGGAGGTACCACCGTGCTGTGACCCGAACTTATGTAACTAGCACAGACCACCCCTGATGAACTTAACACCTTTCCACAACTCTTTAACCATAGATAATTTTAAAACAAAACAATCATAAAATCATGGTTGCATCTACCAGTATCAAACTAAAATGCATACTACTCAAAATGTGCCAGCCTCATTGAAATACTATAAGTAAACAAAACAATTTAAATACTAGAAGTAGGCCATTTAAATTCTATCAGTAAACAAAACAAAAATATTCTAGGCCTAACATTGCAATTATGGGAACACCTACATCATCATTCTATAATCCTATCAACATTTCCCCCCACCCATCCACGTTGGTAAGCCACCGTCTTCATGCCTTTATCTTCCACATTCCGGGTGTCCAATGTCTCTACCGCCCCTTCTAGCAAGCCAGTACTCTGAGGATACAAGCATTTTCGTTGATGTGAAGAATCTCATTCTAGTTGGCACCTGCGTGTCTGCGTCCATCGTCAAAGTGAAACCAGGACAGGCCATCCCTAAAGTCAGCAGGAAGATGCACCGATTCACAAGCTCAAAAATCTTTTCTTCATTTGGTCGACTCGTTGTGGGCCACCTCACTTGGCCTCACTCAGGTGCCCATGGGCTGTCTTGACTTTTGACCGAGAGTCCCTGTCACAAATACTCACCCACCTTAGCCCCCTTGTGCTAAGTCATGTCATAGGCTCAGGTTCCCACAGCTCTTTCAACTTGAGACCAGGCAATCTGCTCTTGTTTGCAACTCTAGTCCCTGTGAACTAGGTCCACAGGTGTCCGTGGCCAGATGCTCGATTCATATTTCCCACGAATCATTTCTATGATGCGTTATAGCAATAAAAATAGATAGAAAAGATCGATGTAATCCTAATACAGTCAGATAGTAAACACATTCTGAAAACATTCCAATTGAATCCTTTCTGATCTAGACGATCCCATTCACATGCATTATGGTCTTGGGCCTCTGGTGGCACCAAGCTAGGACCAGGCCTTTGGTCACCCAGTTTGACTAACCAGCATGGCCTCAGAGACGTTCGAAGGGTATTTTTGCCCCCACGCACTCAAAATTTACACCCGTCACATTCATTTTTACAAAGTTTCAGACAGAAATAACCAAATACAACTTCTGGGCATCAGAACCTTCACTTCCCATGTCCTTCTCCTGAGGAGAACAAGTAAGATACAGGGCTATATTTGACCTCCAACTAGTCAAAGAGAAAAGACTACCAGAAAGCAGAGGTCAGGCAAGCATCCTCTCTCCGCCTTCATGATTTGTTTCTCTAGTATTCCACTCCCTAGGTACCATATGGTGTAAGGCCAGGTTGACTAGAGAAACAAATGCAGTGAGATTCATATATGTGGAAGAAAAAGCTTTCTATCAAGAAGTAATTGTGAATCAGGAAAACATCCCAACCCAGTCCAACTGAAGTCCATAAGTCTAATACTAGTCCATAAGCCTAATACTAATTCTTCCCAGACTCGTGAAGCCACATGCACTGTCGCTGAATGCAGGGATGTCGCAGGTTGGTGGGTGCAACGTCTTGTGGATCTAATGGCTGTGCGCACATCTCCAGAGGTCTTGCAGCCATCAGGGTCAGGCAACAGGAAGCTGAAGCCAGAGAGAGAGGAGGAGGTTCCCAGAACTCTCCGTCGTAGGAGGCCACGCACACAACACAAGGAGATACCATTAGGCATAATTGGAAGGCTGCACTCCACCCTGTACGTTGATACATCTTCAAGTTGACATGAGATGATGTGCATTTGTATTCGTACTGGGAAGTAAGATGCTAATAAGATGATGTAGACATCTAAAGAAGACAGAGTAAGTTTTAAAAAAAACAGCTATGAAGTTATTAGTTTCTAGGCTTTGCTAAGTTAATTTCCCATGTAATGTTCAGAAAATATGAATAATAATATTGCTAACTAATGTATAGAATTATTTTATAGAGTGGCATGAACATACTGATAATGAAATTAATGTTAATTATATTGGCGTGGTCACGTGCCCTGGTTGTCTTGGTCCCGTGCGCAGGTGGGCGTGGTCACGTGCGCTGGTTGGCGGGTCACGTGCCCAGGCGGACTTGGTCACGTGAGCTGGTTGGAGGGTCACGTGCACAGGCTGGTGTGGTCACGTGCACTGGTTGGCGGGTCACGTGTCCAGGCGGCATGGTCACGTGCTCTGGTTGGCGGGTCACGTGCTCAGGTGGGCGTGGTCACGTGAGCTGGTTGGCGGGCCACGTGCACAAGCAGGCCTGGTCACGTGCGCTGGTGTGCAGGTCACGTGCACAGGTGGGCGTGGTCACGTGCGCTGGCTGGCGGGTCACGTGCGCAGTAGGGCGTGGTCACGTGCGCTGGCTGGCAGGCCATGTGCGCAGGTGGGCGTGGTCACGTGCGCTCGCGCCTGCAGTCACGTGAGCTGTTTGGCACGGTCACGTGCCCAGGCGGGCTCGGTTATGAGCACAGGTGGGCGTGGCCACGTGTGCTGGTTGGCGGGTCACCTGGGCAGGTGGGCGTGGTAAGGGCAGGGGTAGTCATGGTCACGTGCGCACGTGAGCCTGGTCACGTGCGCAGGTGCGTGGAGTCACGTGCGCTCGTAGGGGTGGGCTGTGTGGGGGTGGGCGTGGTCACGTGCGCTCGTTGGCGGGTCACGGGCTCAGGTGGGCGTGGTCACGTGAGCTGGTTGGCGGGCCACGTGCACAAGCGGGCCTGGTCACGTGCGCTCGTGGGCAGGTCACGTGCACAGGTGGGCGTGGTCACGTGCGCTGGTTGGCGAGTCGCATGCTCAGGTGGGCGTGGTCACGCGAGCAGGTTGGCGGGTCACGTGAACAAGGGGCGTGGTCACGTGCGCTGGTTGGCGGGTCACGTGCGCAGTAGGGCGTGGTCACGTGCGCTGGCTGGCAGGCCATGTGCGCAGGTGGGCGTGGTCACGTGCGCTCGCGCCTGCAGTCACGTGAGCTGTTTGGCACGGTCAAGTGCCCAGGCGGGCTCGGTTATGAGCACAGGTGGGCGTGACCACGTGCGCTGGTTGGCGGGTCACCTGCGCAGGTGGGCGTGGTACGGGCAGGGGTAGTCATGGTCACGTGCGCGCGTGAGCCTGGTCACGTGCGCAGGTGCGTGGAGTCACGTGGGCTCGTAGGGGTCGTCCGCGTGGGGGTGGGCGTGGTCACGTGCGCTCGTTGGCGGGTCACGTGCGCAGGCGGGCACGGTCACCTGCGGATGTGGGTGTGGTCACGTGAGCAAGCGGGCCTGGCCACGCCCCCTTTTCCCTGAACACTTAATAGTTTATAAATAATTATTTTCTTTTATCTTACAGTGCCAGCCGTCTCCCCTCACCCACCTTCCCATTGCCCATCTCCCAGCGAGGCGGTTCCCCATAGATCCCCAAGATCGGTTCTCTCTTTCTACACCACCTTGCCTCTCGGTGTCGCCACTCCCACCGCTGGTCCTGAGGGTTTCATCTGTCGTAGGGAGTGACCAAGGCCAAGGTAACTGAGAGCAATTACTGAAACCAGAATGAAGGCTGAACATGGGATAGGTTGTAACTCTTAATGTGAGCAGAAAGCCTCATTTTTCTTTCATGAAGGGTTGGTGAGTTTCAACTGTTGACCCTGTGCTTCACAGTGCAATATGCTAAATCAGCTAATGAAAATTTTATGGTTCATAATGATCTGATCTGCAATTACTTGTTGGAATAGCAAAAAAGAAATAGGATAAAGCTGGAACAGGATGAATTGTGGTTAAAATAACCAAAGCAAAGCAACAAAAAAAATCCCTCCTACTAACTCACAGCCATCTAGTTGATTCAGACTCATAGCGATCTTGTAGAACAGAGCAGGACCTCCCTCGTTTTCCCAGACTGTAAATCTTCAGAGGGACAGAGGTCTCTCTCCATCTTCCCACTGGGATTGAGTGGTGGATTCAAACTGCTGACTGTGGGGTTTGCAGCTCCAATCAGAAAGTATTGCCTAAAAGTTTTAGCCTACTGGGAAAATATTTTAACGTAAAATAAATGAATAAACTTGATAAACAGATAAAAGGAAATATTACAAATAAAACAAGACTGGGGCTCACCAATTTAATCAAAGTGAGCAGCAATTTGAAATACATATCAGGCAAAGACCTTCAGATATTATTCATTAAGGTATGCCGTATGGGAATTTTCACTGAAAATAATTCCATAAGTTACTTTCTATGAACAGTAATGAGTAAGATCTTCTCTGAGAATATAACTTAAGTTATAATGCAATCAAGTGACTTGACGGAAAATGAAATGTATGTCACCTGGAAATAATTCTCAGAGGATTCTAAGATGGAGAAATCCAAAAATCGGAGCGAGAACCCTCAGAACATTTTTGTTGCATATATATAAATATATTTTATTGATGGGTCATATTACACATCTCATTTGTATGATAGTATAATTACTTTAGCACAAATTGCATCTAATTCCCCTTGCCTAGAGTAGCATATGTCATTTTCAAATAATCCCTTCCTGGGTCAAGTCATCGTCAGATTCACAGAGAGCCTTGTAAAGAGTGATTTTGGGTAGACACATGGAGAGTGCACAGCTTAAACTTTTCTTTCACTAAACAGATAAAGCAAGGTAGGGATATTGTTTTACAAATGTTTCCTTGAAAGAAGTATATCTTTTTGAGCCTGAAATACATTAAATTGATATATTTTGGGAATAATATATAAGGCTAAGCAGAATAAATCTGAAAAGTTAAGTAGCTCTACCAAAAAAAAAAAAGATGAAAGTGAGTGTGCTCGGCCAGGTTGACTAGAGAAAAAAACCCAGCAACACTCATCATATATGTATAAGAAGGAGCTTTCTATCGAGAAGCATTATATATCAAGAAAACATCCCAGCCCAGGCAAACTCAAGTTCCTAAGTCCTACACTAGTCCATAAGTTCCTCTTTAGACTCACAAAGCCACATGAAACAATGCCGGATGCAGGAATATCACAGGCCAGTGGGTGCAAAGTCGTGTGGATCCGATGGCTGTGTACACATCACCGGAGCTCTTGCAGCCATCGGGGTCAGGCGGCAAGAATGAAGGCAGAGAGATAGGAAGAGGTTCCCAGGGCCTTCCTGATGACAAGGCCATGCCCACAAGGAGGTACCACCGTGCTGTGACCCGATTGACAAGCTAGACTCCCCTCCTGTCCTTTTAGAAATCTTCAAGTTGACACGAACTTATGTAACTAGCACAGACCACCCCTGATGAACTTAACACCTTTCCACAACTCTTTAACCATAGATAATTTTAAAACAAAACAATCATAAAATCATGGTTGCATCTAACAGTATCAAACTAAAATGCATACTACTCAAAATGTGCCAGCCTCATTGAAATACTATAAGTAAACAAAACAATTTAAATACTAGAAGTAGGCCATTTAAATTCTATCAGTAAACAAAACAAAAATATTCTAGGCCTAACATTGCAATTATGGGAACACCTACATCATCATTCTATAATCCTATCAACATTTCCCCCCACCCATCCACGTTGGTAAGCCACCGTCTTCATGCCTTTATCTTCCACATTCCGGGTGTCCAATGTCTCTACCGCCCCTTCTAGCAAGCCAGTACTCTGAGGATACAAGCATTTTCGTTGATGTGAAGAATCTCATTCTAGTTGGCACCTGCGTGTCTGCGTCCATCGTCAAAGTGAAACCAGGACAGGCCATCCCTAAAGTCAGCAGGAAGATGCACCGATTCACAAGCTCAAAAATCTTTTCTTCATTTGGTCGACTCGTTGTGGGCCACCTCACTTGGCCTCACTCAGGTGCCCATGGGCTGTCTTGACTTTTGACCGAGAGTCCCTGTCACAAATACTCACCCACCTTAGCCCCCTTGTGCTAAGTCATGTCATAGGCTCAGGTTCCCACAGCTCTTTCAACTTGAGACCAGGCAATCTGCTCTTGTTTGCAACTCTAGTCCCTGTGAACTAGGTCCACAGGTGTCCGTGGCCAGATGCTCGATTCATATTTCCCACGAATCATTTCTATGATGCGTTATAGCAATAAAAATAGATAGAAAAGATCGATGTAATCCTAATACAGTCAGATAGTAAACACATTCTGAAAACATTCCAATTGAATCCTTTCTGATCTAGACGATCCCATTCACATGCATTATGGTCTTGGGCCTCTGGTGGCACCAAGCTAGGACCAGGCCTTTGGTCACCCAGTTTGACTAACCAGCATGGCCTCAGAGACGTTCGAAGGGTATTTTTGCCCCCACGCACTCAAAATTTACACCCGTCACATTCATTTTTACAAAGTTTCAGACAGAAATAACCAAATACAACTTCTGGGCATCAGAACCTTCACTTCCCATGTCCTTCTCCTGAGGAGAACAAGTAAGATACAGGACTATATTTGACCTGCAACTAGTCAAAGAGAAAAGACTACCAGAAAGCAGAGGTCAGGCAAGCATCCTCTCTCCGCCTTCATGATTTGTTTCTCTAGTATTCCACTCCCTAGGTACCATTGGTGTAAGGCCAGGTTGACTAGAGAAACAAATGCAGTGAGATTCATATATGTGGAAGAAAAAGCTTTCTATCAAGAAGTAATTGTGAATCAGGAAAACATCCCAACCCAGTCCAACTGAAGTCCATAAGTCTAATACTAGTCCATAAGCCTAATACTAGTTCTTCCCAGACTCGTGAAGCCACATGCACTGTCGCTGAATGCAGGGATGTCGCAGGTTGGTGGGTGCAACGTCTTGTGGATCTAATGGCTGTGCGCACATCTCCAGAGGTCTTGCAGCCATCAGGGTCAGGCAACAGGAAGCTGAAGCCAGAGAGAGAGGAGGAGGTTCCCAGAACTCTCCGTCGTAGGAGGCCACGCACACAACACAAGGAGATACCATTAGGCATAATTGGAAGGCTGCACTCCACCCTGTACGTTGATACATCTTCAAGTTGACATGAGATGATGTGCATTTGTATTCGTACTGGGAAGTAAGATGCTAATAAGATGATGTAGACATCTAAAGAAGACAGAGTAAGTTTTAAAAAAAACAGCTATGAAGTTATTAGTTTCTAGGCTTTGCTAAGTTAATTTCCCATGTAATGTTCAGAAAATATGAATAATAATATTGCTAACTAATGTATAGAATTATTTTATAGAGTGGCATGAACATACTGATAATGAAATTAATGTTAATTACATTGGCGTGGTCACGTGCCCTGGTTGTCTTGGTTCCGTGCCCAGGTGGGCGTGGTCACGTGCGCTGGTTGGTGAGTCGCATGCTCAGGTGGGCGTGGTCACTCGAGCAGGTTGGCGGGTCACGTGCACAAGGGGCGTGGTCACGTGCGCTGGTTGGCGGGTCACGTGCGCAGCAGGGCGTGGTCACGTGCGCTGGCTGGCAGGCCATGTGCGCAGGTGGGCGTGGTCACGTGCGCTGGCTGGTGGGTCACGTGCCCAGGTGGGCGTGGTCACGTGCGCTCGCGCCTGCAGTCACGTGAGCTGTTTGGCACGGTCACGTGCCCAGGCGGGCTCGGTTATGTGCACAGGTGGGCGTGGCCACGTGCGCTGGTTGGCGGGTCACCTGCGCAGGTGGGCGTGGTACGGGCAGGGGTAGTCATGGTCACGTGCGTGCGTGAGCCTGGTCACGTGCGCAGGTGCGTGGAGTCACGTGGGCTCGTAGGGGTCGTCCGTGTGGTGGTGGGCGTGGTCACGTGCGCTCGTTGGCGGGTCACGTGCGCAGGCGGGCACGGTCACCTGCGGATGTGGGTGTGGTCACGTGAGCAAGCGGGCCTGGCCACGCCCCCCTTTTCCCTGAACACTTAATAGTTTATAAATAATTAGTTTCTTTTATCTTACAGTGCCAGCCGTCTCCCCTCACCCACCTTCCCATTGCCCATCTCCCAGCGAGGCGGTTCCTCATAGATCCCCAAGATCGGTTCTCTCTTTCTACACCACCTTGCCTCTCGGTGTCGCCACTCCCACCGCTGGTCCTGAGGGTTTCATCCCTCGTAGGGAGTGACCAAGGCCAAGGTAACTGAGAGCAATTACTGAAACCAGAATGAAGGCTGAACATGGGATAGGTTGTAACTCTTAATGTGAGCAGAAAGCCTCATTTTTCTTTCATGAAGGGTTGGTGAGTTTCAACTGTTGACCCTGTGCTTCACAGTGCAATATGCTAAATCAGCTAATGAAAATTTTATGGTTCATAATGATCTGATCTGCAATTACTTGTTGGAATAGCAAAAAAGAAATAGGATAAAGCTGGAACAGGATGAATTGTGGTTAAAATAACCAAAGCAAAGCAACAAAAAAAATCCCTCCTACTAACTCACAGCCATCTAGTTGATTCAGACTCATAGCGATCTTGTAGAACAGAGCAGGACTTCCCTCGTTTTCCCAGACTGTAAATCTTCAGAGGGACAGAGGTCTCTCTCCATCTTCCCACTGGGATTGAGTGGTGGATTCAAACTGCTGACTGTGGGGTTTGCAGCTCCAATCAGAAAGTATTGCCTAAAAGTTTTAGCCTACTGGGAAAATATTTTAACGTAAAATAAATGAATAAACTTGATAAACAGATAAAAGGAAATATTACAAATAAAACAAGACTGGGGCTCACCAATTTAATCAAAGTGAGCAGCAATTTGAAATACATATCAGGCAAAGACCTTCAGATATTATTCATTAAGGTATGCCGTATGGGAATTTTCACTGAAAATAATTCCATAAGTTACTTTCTATGAACAGTAATGAGTAAGATCTTCTCTGAGAATATAACTTAAGTTATAATGCAATCAAGTGACTTGAAGGAAAATGAAATGTATGTCACCTGGAAATAATTCTCAGAGGATTCTAAGATGGAGAAATCCAAAAATCGGAGCGAGAACCCTCAGAACATTTTTGTTGCATATATATAAATATATTTTATTGATGGGTCATATTACACATCTCATTTGTATGATAGTATAATTACTTTAGCACAAATTGCATCTAATTCCCCTTGCCTAGAGTAGCATATGTCATTTTCAAATAATCCCTTCCTGGGTCAAGTCATCGTCAGATTCACAGAGAGCCTTGTAAAGAGTGATTTTGGGTAGACACATGGAGAGTGCACAGCTTAAACTTTTCTTTCACTAAACAGATAAAGCAAGGTAGGGATATTGTTTTACAAATGTTTCCTTGAAAGAAGTATATCTTTTTGAGCCTGAAATACATTAAATTGATATATTTTGGGAATAATATATAAGGCTAAGCAGAATAAATCTGAAAAGTTAAGTAGCTCTACCAAAAAAAAAAGATGAAAGTGAGTGTGCTCGGCCAGGTTGACTAGAGAAAAAAACCCAGCAACACTCATCATATATGTATAAGAAGGAGCTTTCTATCGAGAAGCATTATATATCAAGAAAACATCCCAGCCCAGGCAAACTCAAGTTCCTAAGTCCTACACTAGTCCATAAGTTCCTCTTTAGACTCACAAAGCCACATGAAACAATGCCGGATGCAGGAATATCACAGGCCAGTGGGTGCAAAGTCGTGTGGATCCGATGGCTGTGTACACATCACCGGAGCTCTTGCAGCCATCGGGGTCAGGCGGCAAGAATGAAGGCAGAGAGATAGGAAGAGGTTCCCAGGGCCTTCCTGATGACAAGGCCATGCCCACAAGGAGGTACCACCGTGCTGTGACCCGAACTTATGTAACTAGCACAGACCACCCCTGATGAACTTAACACCTTTCCACAACTCTTTAACCATAGATAATTTTAAAACAAAACAATCATAAAATCATGGTTGCATCTACCAGTATCAAACTAAAATGCATACTACTCAAAATGTGCCAGCCTCATTGAAATACTATAAGTAAACAAAACAATTTAAATACTAGAAGTAGGCCATTTAAATTCTATCAGTAAACAAAACAAAAATATTCTAGGCCTAACATTGCAATTATGGGAACACCTACATCATCATTCTATAATCCTATCAACATTTCCCCCCACCCATCCACGTTGGTAAGCCACCGTCTTCATGCCTTTATCTTCCACATTCCGGGTGTCCAATGTCTCTACCGCCCCTTCTAGCAAGCCAGTACTCTGAGGATACAAGCATTTTCGTTGATGTGAAGAATCTCATTCTAGTTGGCACCTGCGTGTCTGCGTCCATCGTCAAAGTGAAACCAGGACAGGCCATCCCTAAAGTCAGCAGGAAGATGCACCGATTCACAAGCTCAAAAATCTTTTCTTCATTTGGTCGACTCGTTGTGGGCCACCTCACTTGGCCTCACTCAGGTGCCCATGGGCTGTCTTGACTTTTGACCGAGAGTCCCTGTCACAAATACTCACCCACCTTAGCCCCCTTGTGCTAAGTCATGTCATAGGCTCAGGTTCCCACAGCTCTTTCAACTTGAGACCAGGCAATCTGCTCTTGTTTGCAACTCTAGTCCCTGTGAACTAGGTCCACAGGTGTCCGTGGCCAGATGCTCGATTCATATTTCCCACGAATCATTTCTATGATGCGTTATAGCAATAAAAATAGATAGAAAAGATCGATGTAATCCTAATACAGTCAGATAGTAAACACATTCTGAAAACATTCCAATTGAATCCTTTCTGATCTAGACGATCCCATTCACATGCATTATGGTCTTGGGCCTCTGGTGGCACCAAGCTAGGACCAGGCCTTTGGTCACCCAGTTTGACTAACCAGCATGGCCTCAGAGACGTTCGAAGGGTATTTTTGCCCCCACGCACTCAAAATTTACACCCGTCACATTCATTTTTACAAAGTTTCAGACAGAAATAACCAAATACAACTTCTGGGCATCAGAACCTTCACTTCCCATGTCCTTCTCCTGAGGAGAACAAGTAAGATACAGGGCTATATTTGACCTCCAACTAGTCAAAGAGAAAAGACTACCAGAAAGCAGAGGTCAGGCAAGCATCCTCTCTCCGCCTTCATGATTTGTTTCTCTAGTATTCCACTCCCTAGGTACCATATGGTGTAAGGCCAGGTTGACTAGAGAAACAAATGCAGTGAGATTCATATATGTGGAAGAAAAAGCTTTCTATCAAGAAGTAATTGTGAATCAGGAAAACATCCCAACCCAGTCCAACTGAAGTCCATAAGTCTAATACTAGTCCATAAGCCTAATACTAATTCTTCCCAGACTCGTGAAGCCACATGCACTGTCGCTGAATGCAGGGATGTCGCAGGTTGGTGGGTGCAACGTCTTGTGGATCTAATGGCTGTGCGCACATCTCCAGAGGTCTTGCAGCCATCAGGGTCAGGCAACAGGAAGCTGAAGCCAGAGAGAGAGGAGGAGGTTCCCAGAACTCTCCGTCGTAGGAGGCCACGCACACAACACAAGGAGATACCATTAGGCATAATTGGAAGGCTGCACTCCACCCTGTACGTTGATACATCTTCAAGTTGACATGAGATGATGTGCATTTGTATTCGTACTGGGAAGTAAGATGCTAATAAGATGATGTAGACATCTAAAGAAGACAGAGTAAGTTTTAAAAAAAACAGCTATGAAGTTATTAGTTTCTAGGCTTTGCTAAGTTAATTTCCCATGTAATGTTCAGAAAATATGAATAATAATATTGCTAACTAATGTATAGAATTATTTTATAGAGTGGCATGAACATACTGATAATGAAATTAATGTTAATTATATTGGCGTGGTCACGTGCCCTGGTTGTCTTGGTCCCGTGCGCAGGTGGGCGTGGTCACGTGCGCTGGTTGGCGGGTCACGTGCCCAGGCGGACTTGGTCACGTGAGCTGGTTGGAGGGTCACGTGCACAGGCTGGTGTGGTCACGTGCACTGGTTGGCGGGTCACGTGTCCAGGCGGCATGGTCACGTGCTCTGGTTGGCGGGTCACGTGCTCAGGTGGGCGTGGTCACGTGAGCTGGTTGGCGGGCCACGTGCACAAGCAGGCCTGGTCACGTGCGCTGGTGTGCAGGTCACGTGCACAGGTGGGCGTGGTCACGTGCGCTGGCTGGCGGGTCACGTGCGCAGTAGGGCGTGGTCACGTGCGCTGGCTGGCAGGCCATGTGCGCAGGTGGGCGTGGTCACGTGCGCTCGCGCCTGCAGTCACGTGAGCTGTTTGGCACGGTCACGTGCCCAGGCGGGCTCGGTTATGAGCACAGGTGGGCGTGGCCACGTGTGCTGGTTGGCGGGTCACCTGGGCAGGTGGGCGTGGTAAGGGCAGGGGTAGTCATGGTCACGTGCGCACGTGAGCCTGGTCACGTGCGCAGGTGCGTGGAGTCACGTGCGCTCGTAGGGGTGGGCTGTGTGGGGGTGGGCGTGGTCACGTGCGCTCGTTGGCGGGTCACGTGCTCAGGTGGGCGTGGTCACGTGAGCTGGTTGGCGGGCCACGTGCACAAGCGGGCCTGGTCACGTGCGCTCGTGGGCAGGTCACGTGCACAGGTGGGCGTGGTCACGTGCGCTGGTTGGCGAGTCGCATGCTCAGGTGGGCGTGGTCACGCGAGCAGGTTGGCGGGTCACGTGAACAAGGGGCGTGGTCACGTGCGCTGGTTGGCGGGTCACGTGCGCAGTAGGGCGTGGTCACGTGCGCTGGCTGGCAGGCCATGTGCGCAGGTGGGCGTGGTCACGTGCGCTCGCGCCTGCAGTCACGTGAGCTGTTTGGCACGGTCAAGTGCCCAGGCGGGCTCGGTTATGAGCACAGGTGGGCGTGACCACGTGCGCTGGTTGGCGGGTCACCTGCGCAGGTGGGCGTGGTACGGGCAGGGGTAGTCATGGTCACGTGCGCGCGTGAGCCTGGTCACGTGCGCAGGTGCGTGGAGTCACGTGGGCTCGTAGGGGTCGTCCGTGTGGGGGTGGGCGTGGTCACGTGCGCTCGTTGGCGGGTCACGTGCGCAGGCGGGCACGGTCACCTGCGGATGTGGGTGTGGTCACGTGAGCAAGCGGGCCTGGCCACGCCCCCTTTTCCCTGAACACTTAATAGTTTATAAATAATTATTTTCTTTTATCTTACAGTGCCAGCCGTCTCCCCTCACCCACCTTCCCATTGCCCATCTCCCAGCGAGGCGGTTCCCCATAGATCCCCAAGATCGGTTCTCTCTTTCTACACCACCTTGCCTCTCGGTGTCGCCACTCCCACCGCTGGTCCTGAGGGTTTCATCTGTCGTAGGGAGTGACCAAGGCCAAGGTAACTGAGAGCAATTACTGAAACCAGAATGAAGGCTGAACATGGGATAGGTTGTAACTCTTAATGTGAGCAGAAAGCCTCATTTTTCTTTCATGAAGGGTTGGTGAGTTTCAACTGTTGACCCTGTGCTTCACAGTGCAATATGCTAAATCAGCTAATGAAAATTTTATGGTTCATAATGATCTGATCTGCAATTACTTGTTGGAATAGCAAAAAAGAAATAGGATAAAGCTGGAACAGGATGAATTGTGGTTAAAATAACCAAAGCAAAGCAACAAAAAAAATCCCTCCTACTAACTCACAGCCATCTAGTTGATTCAGACTCATAGCGATCTTGTAGAACAGAGCAGGACCTCCCTCGTTTTCCCAGACTGTAAATCTTCAGAGGGACAGAGGTCTCTCTCCATCTTCCCACTGGGATTGAGTGGTGGATTCAAACTGCTGACTGTGGGGTTTGCAGCTCCAATCAGAAAGTATTGCCTAAAAGTTTTAGCCTACTGGGAAAATATTTTAACGTAAAATAAATGAATAAACTTGATAAACAGATAAAAGGAAATATTACAAATAAAACAAGACTGGGGCTCACCAATTTAATCAAAGTGAGCAGCAATTTGAAATACATATCAGGCAAAGACCTTCAGATATTATTCATTAAGGTATGCCGTATGGGAATTTTCACTGAAAATAATTCCATAAGTTACTTTCTATGAACAGTAATGAGTAAGATCTTCTCTGAGAATATAACTTAAGTTATAATGCAATCAAGTGACTTGACGGAAAATGAAATGTATGTCACCTGGAAATAATTCTCAGAGGATTCTAAGATGGAGAAATCCAAAAATCGGAGCGAGAACCCTCAGAACATTTTTGTTGCATATATATAAATATATTTTATTGATGGGTCATATTACACATCTCATTTGTATGATAGTATAATTACTTTAGCACAAATTGCATCTAATTCCCCTTGCCTAGAGTAGCATATGTCATTTTCAAATAATCCCTTCCTGGGTCAAGTCATCGTCAGATTCACAGAGAGCCTTGTAAAGAGTGATTTTGGGTAGACACATGGAGAGTGCACAGCTTAAACTTTTCTTTCACTAAACAGATAAAGCAAGGTAGGGATATTGTTTTACAAATGTTTCCTTGAAAGAAGTATATCTTTTTGAGCCTGAAATACATTAAATTGATATATTTTGGGAATAATATATAAGGCTAAGCAGAATAAATCTGAAAAGTTAAGTAGCTCTACCAAAAAAAAAAAAGATGAAAGTGAGTGTGCTCGGCCAGGTTGACTAGAGAAAAAAACCCAGCAACACTCATCATATATGTATAAGAAGGAGCTTTCTATCGAGAAGCATTATATATCAAGAAAACATCCCAGCCCAGGCAAACTCAAGTTCCTAAGTCCTACACTAGTCCATAAGTTCCTCTTTAGACTCACAAAGCCACATGAAACAATGCCGGATGCAGGAATATCACAGGCCAGTGGGTGCAAAGTCGTGTGGATCCGATGGCTGTGTACACATCACCGGAGCTCTTGCAGCCATCGGGGTCAGGCGGCAAGAATGAAGGCAGAGAGATAGGAAGAGGTTCCCAGGGCCTTCCTGATGACAAGGCCATGCCCACAAGGAGGTACCACCGTGCTGTGACCCGATTGACAAGCTAGACTCCCCTCCTGTCCTTTTAGAAATCTTCAAGTTGACACGAACTTATGTAACTAGCACAGACCACCCCTGATGAACTTAACACCTTTCCACAACTCTTTAACCATAGATAATTTTAAAACAAAACAATCATAAAATCATGGTTGCATCTAACAGTATCAAACTAAAATGCATACTACTCAAAATGTGCCAGCCTCATTGAAATACTATAAGTAAACAAAACAATTTAAATACTAGAAGTAGGCCATTTAAATTCTATCAGTAAACAAAACAAAAATATTCTAGGCCTAACATTGCAATTATGGGAACACCTACATCATCATTCTATAATCCTATCAACATTTCCCCCCACCCATCCACGTTGGTAAGCCACCGTCTTCATGCCTTTATCTTCCACATTCCGGGTGTCCAATGTCTCTACCGCCCCTTCTAGCAAGCCAGTACTCTGAGGATACAAGCATTTTCGTTGATGTGAAGAATCTCATTCTAGTTGGCACCTGCGTGTCTGCGTCCATCGTCAAAGTGAAACCAGGACAGGCCATCCCTAAAGTCAGCAGGAAGATGCACCGATTCACAAGCTCAAAAATCTTTTCTTCATTTGGTCGACTCGTTGTGGGCCACCTCACTTGGCCTCACTCAGGTGCCCATGGGCTGTCTTGACTTTTGACCGAGAGTCCCTGTCACAAATACTCACCCACCTTAGCCCCCTTGTGCTAAGTCATGTCATAGGCTCAGGTTCCCACAGCTCTTTCAACTTGAGACCAGGCAATCTGCTCTTGTTTGCAACTCTAGTCCCTGTGAACTAGGTCCACAGGTGTCCGTGGCCAGATGCTCGATTCATATTTCCCACGAATCATTTCTATGATGCGTTATAGCAATAAAAATAGATAGAAAAGATCGATGTAATCCTAATACAGTCAGATAGTAAACACATTCTGAAAACATTCCAATTGAATCCTTTCTGATCTAGACGATCCCATTCACATGCATTATGGTCTTGGGCCTCTGGTGGCACCAAGCTAGGACCAGGCCTTTGGTCACCCAGTTTGACTAACCAGCATGGCCTCAGAGACGTTCGAAGGGTATTTTTGCCCCCACGCACTCAAAATTTACACCCGTCACATTCATTTTTACAAAGTTTCAGACAGAAATAACCAAATACAACTTCTGGGCATCAGAACCTTCACTTCCCATGTCCTTCTCCTGAGGAGAACAAGTAAGATACAGGGCTATATTTGACCTCCAACTAGTCAAAGAGAAAAGACTACCAGAAAGCAGAGGTCAGGCAAGCATCCTCTCTCCGCCTTCATGATTTGTTTCTCTAGTATTCCACTCCCTAGGTACCATATGGTGTAAGGCCAGGTTGACTAGAGAAACAAATGCAGTGAGATTCATATATGTGGAAGAAAAAGCTTTCTATCAAGAAGTAATTGTGAATCAGGAAAACATCCCAACCCAGTCCAACTGAAGTCCATAAGTCTAATACTAGTCCATAAGCCTAATACTAATTCTTCCCAGACTCGTGAAGCCACATGCACTGTCGCTGAATGCAGGGATGTCGCAGGTTGGTGGGTGCAACGTCTTGTGGATCTAATGGCTGTGCGCACATCTCCAGAGGTCTTGCAGCCATCAGGGTCAGGCAACAGGAAGCTGAAGCCAGAGAGAGAGGAGGAGGTTCCCAGAACTCTCCGTCGTAGGAGGCCACGCACACAACACAAGGAGATACCATTAGGCATAATTGGAAGGCTGCACTCCACCCTGTACGTTGATACATCTTCAAGTTGACATGAGATGATGTGCATTTGTATTCGTACTGGGAAGTAAGATGCTAATAAGATGATGTAGACATCTAAAGAAGACAGAGTAAGTTTTAAAAAAAACAGCTATGAAGTTATTAGTTTCTAGGCTTTGCTAAGTTAATTTCCCATGTAATGTTCAGAAAATATGAATAATAATATTGCTAACTAATGTATAGAATTATTTTATAGAGTGGCATGAACATACTGATAATGAAATTAATGTTAATTATATTGGCGTGGTCACGTGCCCTGGTTGTCTTGGTCCCGTGCGCAGGTGGGCGTGGTCACGTGCGCTGGTTGGCGGGTCACGTGCCCAGGCGGACTTGGTCACGTGAGCTGGTTGGAGGGTCACGTGCACAGGCTGGTGTGGTCACGTGCACTGGTTGGCGGGTCACGTGTCCAGGCGGCATGGTCACGTGCTCTGGTTGGCGGGTCACGTGCTCAGGTGGGCGTGGTCACGTGAGCTGGTTGGCGGGCCACGTGCACAAGCAGGCCTGGTCACGTGCGCTGGTGTGCAGGTCACGTGCACAGGTGGGCGTGGTCACGTGCGCTGGCTGGCGGGTCACGTGCGCAGTAGGGCGTGGTCACGTGCGCTGGCTGGCAGGCCATGTGCGCAGGTGGGCGTGGTCACGTGCGCTCGCGCCTGCAGTCACGTGAGCTGTTTGGCACGGTCACGTGCCCAGGCGGGCTCGGTTATGAGCACAGGTGGGCGTGGCCACGTGTGCTGGTTGGCGGGTCACCTGGGCAGGTGGGCGTGGTAAGGGCAGGGGTAGTCATGGTCACGTGCGCACGTGAGCCTGGTCACGTGCGCAGGTGCGTGGAGTCACGTGCGCTCGTAGGGGTGGGCTGTGTGGGGGTGGGCGTGGTCACGTGCGCTCGTTGGCGGGTCACGTGCTCAGGTGGGCGTGGTCACGTGAGCTGGTTGGCGGGCCACGTGCACAAGCGGGCCTGGTCACGTGCGCTCGTGGGCAGGTCACGTGCACAGGTGGGCGTGGTCACGTGCGCTGGTTGGCGAGTCGCATGCTCAGGTGGGCGTGGTCACGCGAGCAGGTTGGCGGGTCACGTGAACAAGGGGCGTGGTCACGTGCGCTGGTTGGCGGGTCACGTGCGCAGTAGGGCGTGGTCACGTGCGCTGGCTGGCAGGCCATGTGCGCAGGTGGGCGTGGTCACGTGCGCTCGCGCCTGCAGTCACGTGAGCTGTTTGGCACGGTCAAGTGCCCAGGCGGGCTCGGTTATGAGCACAGGTGGGCGTGACCACGTGCGCTGGTTGGCGGGTCACCTGCGCAGGTGGGCGTGGTACGGGCAGGGGTAGTCATGGTCACGTGCGCGCGTGAGCCTGGTCACGTGCGCAGGTGCGTGGAGTCACGTGGGCTCGTAGGGGTCGTCCGTGTGGGGGTGGGCGTGGTCACGTGCGCTCGTTGGCGGGTCACGTGCGCAGGCGGGCACGGTCACCTGCGGATGTGGGTGTGGTCACGTGAGCAAGCGGGCCTGGCCACGCCCCCTTTTCCCTGAACACTTAATAGTTTATAAATAATTATTTTCTTTTATCTTACAGTGCCAGCCGTCTCCCCTCACCCACCTTCCCATTGCCCATCTCCCAGCGAGGCGGTTCCCCATAGATCCCCAAGATCGGTTCTCTCTTTCTACACCACCTTGCCTCTCGGTGTCGCCACTCCCACCGCTGGTCCTGAGGGTTTCATCTGTCGTAGGGAGTGACCAAGGCCAAGGTAACTGAGAGCAATTACTGAAACCAGAATGAAGGCTGAACATGGGATAGGTTGTAACTCTTAATGTGAGCAGAAAGCCTCATTTTTCTTTCATGAAGGGTTGGTGAGTTTCAACTGTTGACCCTGTGCTTCACAGTGCAATATGCTAAATCAGCTAATGAAAATTTTATGGTTCATAATGATCTGATCTGCAATTACTTGTTGGAATAGCAAAAAAGAAATAGGATAAAGCTGGAACAGGATGAATTGTGGTTAAAATAACCAAAGCAAAGCAACAAAAAAAATCCCTCCTACTAACTCACAGCCATCTAGTTGATTCAGACTCATAGCGATCTTGTAGAACAGAGCAGGACCTCCCTCGTTTTCCCAGACTGTAAATCTTCAGAGGGACAGAGGTCTCTCTCCATCTTCCCACTGGGATTGAGTGGTGGATTCAAACTGCTGACTGTGGGGTTTGCAGCTCCAATCAGAAAGTATTGCCTAAAAGTTTTAGCCTACTGGGAAAATATTTTAACGTAAAATAAATGAATAAACTTGATAAACAGATAAAAGGAAATATTACAAATAAAACAAGACTGGGGCTCACCAATTTAATCAAAGTGAGCAGCAATTTGAAATACATATCAGGCAAAGACCTTCAGATATTATTCATTAAGGTATGCCGTATGGGAATTTTCACTGAAAATAATTCCATAAGTTACTTTCTATGAACAGTAATGAGTAAGATCTTCTCTGAGAATATAACTTAAGTTATAATGCAATCAAGTGACTTGACGGAAAATGAAATGTATGTCACCTGGAAATAATTCTCAGAGGATTCTAAGATGGAGAAATCCAAAAATCGGAGCGAGAACCCTCAGAACATTTTTGTTGCATATATATAAATATATTTTATTGATGGGTCATATTACACATCTCATTTGTATGATAGTATAATTACTTTAGCACAAATTGCATCTAATTCCCCTTGCCTAGAGTAGCATATGTCATTTTCAAATAATCCCTTCCTGGGTCAAGTCATCGTCAGATTCACAGAGAGCCTTGTAAAGAGTGATTTTGGGTAGACACATGGAGAGTGCACAGCTTAAACTTTTCTTTCACTAAACAGATAAAGCAAGGTAGGGATATTGTTTTACAAATGTTTCCTTGAAAGAAGTATATCTTTTTGAGCCTGAAATACATTAAATTGATATATTTTGGGAATAATATATAAGGCTAAGCAGAATAAATCTGAAAAGTTAAGTAGCTCTACCAAAAAAAAAAAAGATGAAAGTGAGTGTGCTCGGCCAGGTTGACTAGAGAAAAAAACCCAGCAACACTCATCATATATGTATAAGAAGGAGCTTTCTATCGAGAAGCATTATATATCAAGAAAACATCCCAGCCCAGGCAAACTCAAGTTCCTAAGTCCTACACTAGTCCATAAGTTCCTCTTTAGACTCACAAAGCCACATGAAACAATGCCGGATGCAGGAATATCACAGGCCAGTGGGTGCAAAGTCGTGTGGATCCGATGGCTGTGTACACATCACCGGAGCTCTTGCAGCCATCGGGGTCAGGCGGCAAGAATGAAGGCAGAGAGATAGGAAGAGGTTCCCAGGGCCTTCCTGATGACAAGGCCATGCCCACAAGGAGGTACCACCGTGCTGTGACCCGATTGACAAGCTAGACTCCCCTCCTGTCCTTTTAGAAATCTTCAAGTTGACACGAACTTATGTAACTAGCACAGACCACCCCTGATGAACTTAACACCTTTCCACAACTCTTTAACCATAGATAATTTTAAAACAAAACAATCATAAAATCATGGTTGCATCTAACAGTATCAAACTAAAATGCATACTACTCAAAATGTGCCAGCCTCATTGAAATACTATAAGTAAACAAAACAATTTAAATACTAGAAGTAGGCCATTTAAATTCTATCAGTAAACAAAACAAAAATATTCTAGGCCTAACATTGCAATTATGGGAACACCTACATCATCATTCTATAATCCTATCAACATTTCCCCCCACCCATCCACGTTGGTAAGCCACCGTCTTCATGCCTTTATCTTCCACATTCCGGGTGTCCAATGTCTCTACCGCCCCTTCTAGCAAGCCAGTACTCTGAGGATACAAGCATTTTCGTTGATGTGAAGAATCTCATTCTAGTTGGCACCTGCGTGTCTGCGTCCATCGTCAAAGTGAAACCAGGACAGGCCATCCCTAAAGTCAGCAGGAAGATGCACCGATTCACAAGCTCAAAAATCTTTTCTTCATTTGGTCGACTCGTTGTGGGCCACCTCACTTGGCCTCACTCAGGTGCCCATGGGCTGTCTTGACTTTTGACCGAGAGTCCCTGTCACAAATACTCACCCACCTTAGCCCCCTTGTGCTAAGTCATGTCATAGGCTCAGGTTCCCACAGCTCTTTCAACTTGAGACCAGGCAATCTGCTCTTGTTTGCAACTCTAGTCCCTGTGAACTAGGTCCACAGGTGTCCGTGGCCAGATGCTCGATTCATATTTCCCACGAATCATTTCTATGATGCGTTATAGCAATAAAAATAGATAGAAAAGATCGATGTAATCCTAATACAGTCAGATAGTAAACACATTCTGAAAACATTCCAATTGAATCCTTTCTGATCTAGACGATCCCATTCACATGCATTATGGTCTTGGGCCTCTGGTGGCACCAAGCTAGGACCAGGCCTTTGGTCACCCAGTTTGACTAACCAGCATGGCCTCAGAGACGTTCGAAGGGTATTTTTGCCCCCACGCACTCAAAATTTACACCCGTCACATTCGTTTTTACAAAGTTTCAGACAGAAATAACCAAATACAACTTCTGGGCATCAGAACCTTCACTTCCCATGTCCTTCTCCTGAGGAGAACAAGTAAGATACAGGGCTATATTTGACCTCCAACTAGTCAAAGAGAAAAGACTACCAGAAAGCAGAGGTCAGGCAAGCATCCTCTCTCCGCCTTCATGATTTGTTTCTCTAGTATTCCACTCCCTAGGTACCATATGGTGTAAGGCCAGGTTGACTAGAGAAACAAATGCAGTGAGATTCATATATGTGGAAGAAAAAGCTTTCTATCAAGAAGTAATTGTGAATCAGGAAAACATCCCAACCCAGTCCAACTGAAGTCCATAAGTCTAATACTAGTCCATAAGCCTAATACTAGTTCTTCCCAGACTCGTGAAGCCACATGCACTGTCGCTGAATGCAGGGATGTCGCAGGTTGGTGGGTGCAACGTCTTGTGGATCTAATGGCTGTGCGCACATCTCCAGAGGTCTTGCAGCCATCAGGGTCAGGCAACAGGAAGCTGAAGCCAGAGAGAGAGGAGGAGGTTCCCAGAACTCTCCGTCATAGGAGGCCACGCACACAACACAAGGAGATACCATTAGGCATAATTGGAAGGCTGCACTCCACCCTGTACGTTGATACATCTTCAAGTTGACATGAGATGATGTGCATTTGTATTCGTACTGGGAAGTAAGATGCTAATAAGATGATGTAGACATCTAAAGAAGACAGAGTAAGTTTTAAAAAAAACAGCTATGAAGTTATTAGTTTCTAGGCTTTGCTAAGTTAATTTCCCATGTAATGTTCAGAAAATATGAATAATAATATTGCTAACTAATGTATAGAATTATTTTATAGAGTGGCATGAACATACTGATAATGAAATTAATGTTAATTACATTGGCGTGGTCACGTGCCCTGGTTGGCTTGGTCCCGTGCGCAGGTGGGCGTGGTCACGTGCGCTGGTTGGCGGGTCACGTGCCCAGGCGGGCTTGGTCACGTGAGCTGGTTGGAGGGTCACGTGCACAGGCTGGTGTGGTCACGTGCACTGGTTGGCGGGTCACGTGTCCAGGCGGCGTGGTCACATGCGCTGGTTGGCGGGTCACGTGCTCAGGTGGGCGTGGTCACGCGATCTGGTTGGCGGGCCACGTGCACAAGCGGGCCTGGTCACGTGCGCTGGTTGGCAGGTCACGTGCACAGGTGGGCGTGGTCACGTGCGCTGGCTGGCGGGTCACGTGCCCAGGTGGGCGTGGTCACGTGCGCTGGTTGGCGAGTCGCATGCTCAGGTGGGCATGGTCACTCGAGCAGGTTGGCGGGTCACGTGCACAAGGGGCGTGGTCACGTGCGCTGGTTGGCGGGTGACGTGCGCAGTAGGGCGTGGTCACGTGCGCTGGCTGGCAGGCCATGTGCGCAGGTGGGCGTGGTCACGTGCGCTCGCGCCTGCAGTCACGTGAGCTGTTTGGCACGGTCAAGTGCCCAGGCGGGCTCGGTTATGAGCACAGGTGGGCGTGACCACGTGCGCTGGTTGGCGGGTCACCTGGGCAGGTGGGCGTGGTAAGGGCAGGGGTAGTCATGGTCACGTGCGCGCGTGAGCCTGGTCACGTGCGCAGGTGCGTGGAGTCACGTGCGCTCGTAGGGGTGGTCCGTGTGGGGGTGGGTGTGATCACGTGCGCTCGTTGGCGGGTCACGTGCGCAGGCGGGCACGGTCACCTGCGGATGTGGGTTTGGTCACGTGAGCATGCGGGCCTGGTCACGCCCCCCTTTTCCCTGAACACTTAATAGTTTATAAATAATTATTTTCTTTTATCTTACAGTGCCCGCCGTCTCCCCTCACCCACCTTCCCATTGCCCATCTCCCAGCGAGGCGGTTCCCCATAGTTCCCCAAGATCGGTTCTCTCTTTCTACACCACCTTGCCTCTCGGTGTCGCCACTCCCACCGCTGGTCCTGAGGGTTTCATCCGTCGTAGGGAGTGACCAAGGCCAAGGTAACTGAGAGCAATTACTGAAACCAGAATGAAGGCTGAACATGGGATAGGTTGTAACTCTTAATGTGAGCAGAAAGCCTCATTTTTCTTTCATGAAGGGTTGGTGAGTTTCAACTGCTGACCCTGTGCTTCACAGTGCAATATGCTAAATCAGCTAATGAAAATTTTATGGTTCATAATGATCTGATCTGCAATTACTTGTTGGAATAGCAAAAAAGAAATAGGATAAAGCTGGAACAGGATGAATTGTGGTTAAAATAACCAAAGCAAAGCAACAAAAAAATCCCTCCTACTAACTCACAGCCATCTAGTTGATTCAGACTCATAGCGATCTTGTAGAACAGAGCAGGACCTCCCTCGTTTTCCCAGACTGTAAATCTTCAGAGGGACAGAGGTCTCTCTCCATCTTCCCACTGGGATTGAGTGGTGGATTCAAACTGCTGACTGTGGGGTTTGCAGCTCCAATCAGAAAGTATTGCCTAAAAGTTTTAGCCTACTGGGAAAATATTTTAACGTAAAATAAATGAATAAACTTGATAAACAGATAAAAGGAAATATTACAAATAAAACAAGACTGGGGCTCACCAATTTAATCAAAGTGAGCAGCAATTTGAAATACATATCAGGCAAAGACCTTCAGATATTATTCATTAAGGTATGCCGTATGGGAATTTTCACTGAAAATAATTCCATAAGTTACTTTCTATGAACAGTAATGAGTAAGATCTTCTCTGAGAATATAACTTAAGTTATAATGCAATCAAGTGACTTGAAGGAAAATGAAATGTATGTCACCTGGAAATAATTCTCAGAGGATTCTAAGATGGAGAAATCCAAAAATCGGAGCGAGAACCCTCAGAACATTTTTGTTGCATATATATAAATATATTTTATTGATGGGTCATATTACACATCTCATTTGTATGATAGTATAATTACTTTAGCACAAATTGCATCTAATTCCCCTTGCCTAGAGTAGCATATGTCATTTTCAAATAATCCCTTCCTGGGTCAAGTCATCGTCAGATTCACAGAGAGCCTTGTAAAGAGTGATTTTGGGTAGACACATGGAGAGTGCACAGCTTAAACTTTTCTTTCACTAAACAGATAAAGCAAGGTAGGGATATTGTTTTACAAATGTTTCTTTGAAAGAAGTATATCTTTCTGAGCCTGAAATACATTAAATTGATATATTTTGGGAATAATATATAAGGCTAAGCAGAATAAATCTGAAAAGTTAAGTAGCTCTACCAAAAAAAAAAAAGATGAAAGTGAGTGTGCTCGGCCAGGTTGACTAGAGAAAAAAACCCAGCAACACTCATCATATATGTATAAGAAGGAGCTTTCTATCGAGAAGCATTATATATCAAGAAAACATCCCAGCCCAGGCAAACTCAAGTTCCTAAGTCCTACACTAGTCCATAAGTTCCTCTTTAGACTCACAAAGCCACATGAAACAATGCCGGATGCAGGAATATCACAGGCCAGTGGGTGCAAAGTCGTGTGGATCCGATGGCTGTGTACACATCACCGGAGCTCTTGCAGCCATCGGGGTCAGGCGGCAAGAATGAAGGCAGAGAGATAGGAAGAGGTTCCCAGGGCCTTCCTGATGACAAGGCCATGCCCACAAGGAGGTACCACCGTGCTGTGACCCGATTGACAAGCTAGACTCCCCTCCTGTCCTTTTAGAAATCTTCAAGTTGACACGAACTTATGTAACTAGCACAGACCACCCCTGATGAACTTAACACCTTTCCACAACTCTTTAACCATAGATAATTTTAAAACAAAACAATCATAAAATCATGGTTGCATCTAACAGTATCAAACTAAAATGCATACTACTCAAAATGTGCCAGCCTCATTGAAATACTATAAGTAAACAAAACAATTTAAATACTAGAAGTAGGCCATTTAAATTCTATCAGTAAACAAAACAAAAATATTCTAGGCCTAACATTGCAATTATGGGAACACCTACATCATCATTCTATAATCCTATCAACATTTCCCCCCACCCATCCACGTTGGTAAGCCACCGTCTTCATGCCTTTATCTTCCACATTCCGGGTGTCCAATGTCTCTACCGCCCCTTCTAGCAAGCCAGTACTCTGAGGATACAAGCATTTTCGTTGATGTGAAGAATCTCGTTCTAGTTGGCACCTGCGTGTCTGCGTCCATCGTCAAAGTGAAACCAGGACAGGCCATCCCTAAAGTCAGCAGGAAGATGCACCGATTCACAAGCTCAAAAATCTTTTCTTCATTTGGTCGACTCGTTGTGGGCCACCTCACTTGGCCTCACTCAGGTCCCCATGGGCTGTCTTGACTTTTGACCGAGAGTCCCTGTCACAAATACTCACCCACCTTAGCCCCCTTGTGCTAAGTCATGTCATAGGCTCAGGTTCCCACAGCTCTTTCAACTTGAGACCAGGCAATCTGCTCTTGTTTGCAACTCTAGTCCCTGTGAACTAGGTCCACAGGTGTCCGTGGCCAGATGCTCGATTCATATTTCCCACGAATCATTTCTATGATGCGTTATAGCAATAAAAATAGATAGAAAAGATCGATGTAATCCTAATACAGTCAGATAGTAAACACATTCTGAAAACATTCCAATTGAATCCTTTCTGATCTAGACGATCCCATTCACATGCATTATGGTCTTGGGCCTCTGGTGGCACCAAGCTAGGACCAGGCCTTTGGTCACCCAGTTTGACTAACCAGCATGGCCTCAGAGACGTTCGAAGGGTATTTTTGCCCCCACGCACTCAAAATTTACACCCGTCACATTCGTTTTTACAAAGGTTCAGACAGAAATAACCAAATACAACTTCTGGGCATCAGAACCTTCACTTCCCATGTCCTTCTCCTGAGGAGAACAAGTAAGATACAGGACTATATTTGACCTCCAACTAGTCAAAGAGAGAAGACTACCAGAAAGCAGAGGTCAGGCAAGCATCCTCTCTCCGCCTTCATGATTTGTTTCTCTAGAATTCCACTCCCTAGGTACCATATGGTGTAAGGCCAGGTTGACTAGAGAAACAAATGCAGTGAGATTCATATATGTGGAAGAAAAAGCTTTCTATCAAGAAGTAATTGTGAATCAGGAAAACATCCCAACCCAGTCCAACTGAAGTCCATAAGTCTAATACTAGTCCATAAGCCTAATACTAGTTCTTCCCAGACTCGTGAAGCCACATGCACTGTCGCTGAATGCAGGGATGTCGCAGGTTGGTGGGTGCAACGTCTTGTGGATCTAATGGCTGTGCGCACATCTCCAGAGGTCTTGCAGCCATCAGGGTCAGGCAACAGGAAGCTGAAGCCAGAGAGAGAGGAGGAGGTTCCCAGAACTCTCCGTCATAGGAGGCCACGCACACAACACAAGGAGATACCATTAGGCATAATTGGAAGGCTGCACTCCACCCTGTACGTTGATACATCTTCAAGTTGACATGAGATGATGTGCATTTGTATTCGTACTGGGAAGTAAGATGCTAATAAGATGATGTAGACATCTAAAGAAGACAGAGTAAGTTTTAAAAAAAACAGCTATGAAGTTATTAGTTTCTAGGCTTTGCTAAGTTAATTTCCCATGTAATGTTCAGAAAATATGAATAATAATATTGCTAACTAATGTATAGAATTATTTTATAGAGTGGCATGAACATACTGATAATGAAATTAATGTTAATTACATTGGCGTGGTCACGTGCCCTGGTTGGCTTGGTCCCATGCTCAGGTGGGCGTGGTCACGTGAGCTGGTTGGGGGGCCACCTGCACAAGCGGGCCTGGTCATGTGCGCTGGTTGGCAGGTCACGTGCACAGGTGGGCGTAGTCACGTGCGCTGGCTGGCGGGTCAAGTGCTCAGGTGGGCGTGGTCACGTGCGCTGGTTGGCAAGTCACGTGCTCAGGTGGGCGTGGTCACGTGAGCAGGTTGGCGGGTCACGTGCACAAGCGGGCGTGGTCACGTGCGCTGGTTGGCGGGTCACGTGCGCAGTAGGGCGTGGTCACGTGCGCTGGCTGGCAGGCCATATGCGCAGGTGGGCGTGTTCACGTGCACTCGCACCAGCAGTCACGTGAGCTGTTTGGCACAGTCACGTGCCCAGGGGGGCTCGGTTATGTGCACAGGTGGGCGTGGCCACGTGCGCTGGTTGGAGGGTCACCTGCGCAGGTGGGCGTGGTACGGGGAGGGGTAGTCATGGTCACGTGCGCGCGTGAGCCTGGTCACGTGCGCAGGTGCGTGGAGTCACGTGCGCTCGTAGGGGTGGTCCGTGTGGGGGTGGGCGTGGTCACGTGCACTCATTGGCGGGTCACGTGCGCAGGCGGGCACGGTCACCTGCGGATGTGGGTGTGGTCACGTGAGCAAGCGGGCCTGGCCACGCCCCCCATTTCCCTGAACACTTAATAGTTTATAAATAATTATTTTCTTTTATCTTACAGTGCCCGCCGTCTCCCCTCACCCACCTTACCATTGCCCATCTCCCAGCGAGGCGGTTTCCCATAGATCCCCAAGATCGGTTCTCTCTTTCTACACCACCTTGCCTCTCGGTGTCGCCACTCCCACCGCTGGTCTTGAGGGTTTCATCCGTTGTAGCGAGTGACCAAGGCCAAGGTAACTGAGAGCAATTACTGAAACCAGAATGAAGGCTGAACATGGGATAGGTTGTAACTCTTAATGTGAGCAGAAAGCCTCATTTTTCTTTCATGAAGGGTTGGTGAGTTTCAACTGCTGACCCTGTGCTTCACAGTGCAATATGCTAAATCAGCTAATGAAAATTTTATGGTTCATAATGATCTGATCTGCAATTACTTGTTGGAATAGCAAAAAAGAAATAGGATAAAGCTGGAACAGGATGAATTGTGGTTAAAATAACCAAAGCAAAGCAACAAAAAAAATCCCTCCTACTAACTCACAGCCATCTAGTTGATTCAGACTCATAGCGATCTTGTAGAACAGAGCAGGACCTCCCTCGTTTTCCCAGACTGTAAATCTTCAGAGGGACAGAGGTCTCTCTCCATCTTCCCACTGGGATTGAGTGGTGGATTCAAACTGCTGACTGTGGGGTTTGCAGCTCCAATCAGAAAGTATTGCCTAAAAGTTTTAGCCTACTGGGAAAATATTTTAACGTAAAATAAATGAATAAACTTGATAAACAGATAAAAGGAAATATTACAAATAAAACAAAACTGGGGCTCACCAATTTAATCAAAGTGAGCAGCAATTTGAAATACATATCAGGCAAAGACCTTCAGATATTATTCATTAAGGTATGCCGTATGGGAATTTTCACTGAAAATAATTCCATAAGTTACTTTCTATGAACAGTAATGAGTAAGATCTTCTCTGAGAATATAACTTAAGTTATAATGCAATCAAGTGACTTGACGGAAAATGAAATGTATGTCACCTGGAAATAATTCTCAGAGGATTCTAAGATGGAGAAATCCAAAAATCGGAGCGAGAACCCTCAGAACATTTTTGTTGCATATATATAAATATATTTTATTGATGGGTCATATTACACATCTCATTTGTATGATAGTATAATTACTTTAGCACAAATTGCATCTAATTCCCCTTGCCTAGAGTAGCATATGTCATTTTCAAATAATCCCTTCCTGGGTCAAGTCATCGTCAGATTCACAGAGAGCCTTGTAAAGAGTGATTTTGGGTAGACACATGGAGAGTGCACAGCTTAAACTTTTCTTTCACTAAACAGATAAAGCAAGGTAGGGATATTGTTTTACAAATGTCCTTGAAAGGAGTATATCTTTTTGAGCCTGAAATACATTAAATTGATATATTTTGGGAATAATATATAAGGCTAAGCAGAATAAATCTGAAAAGTTAAGTAGCTCTACCAAAAAAAAAAGATGAAAGTGCGTGTGCTCGGCCAGGTTGACTAGAGAAAAAAACCCAGCAACACTCATCATATATGTATAAGAAGGAGCTTTCTATCGAGAAGCATTATATATCAAGAAAACATCCCAGCCCAGGCAAACTCAAGTTCCTAAGTCCTACACTAGTCCATAAGTTCCTCTCTAGACTCACAAAGCCACATGAAACAATGCCGGATGCAGGAATATCACAGGCCAGTGGGTGCAAAGTCGTGTGGATCCGATGGCTGTGAACACATCACCGGAGCTCTTGCAGCCATCGGGGTCAGGCGGCAAGAATGAAGGCAGAGAGATAGGAAGAGGTTCCCAGGGCCTTCCTGATGACAAGGCCATGCCCACAAGGAGGTACCACCATGCTGTTACCCGATTGACAAGCTAGACTCCCCTCCTGTCCTTTTAGAAATCTTCAAGTTGACACGAACTTATGTAACTAGCACAGACCACCCCGATGAACTTAACACCTTTCCACAACTCTTCAACCATAGATAATTTTAAAACAAAACAATCATAAAATCATGGTTGCATCTAACAGTTTCAAACTAAAATGCATACTACTCAAAATGTGCCAGCCTCATTGAAATAATATAAGTAAACGTGCGCAGGTGGGCGTGGTCACGTGCGGGGGTAGTCATGGTCACTTGCGCAGGTGAGCCTGGTCACGTGAGCAGGGGCACGGAGTCACGTGAGCCCGTAGGGGTGGTCCCTGTGGGGTGGGCTTGGTCACGTGCACTCGTTGGCGGGTCACGTGCGCAGGCGGGCACCGTCACCTGTGGATGTGGAGTTGGTCAGGTGAGCAAGCCGGCCTGGTCACGCCCCCCTTTTCCCTGAACACTTAATAGTTTATAAATAATTATAAATAATTATTTTCTTTTATCTTACAGTGCCCGCCGTCTCCCCTCACCCACCTTCCCATTGCCCATCTCCCAGCGAGGCGGTTCTCTTTCTACACCACCTTGCCTCTCCGGTGTCGCCACTCCCACCGCTGGTCCTGAGGGTTTCATATGGGGAACCTCCTCTCTGGGAGATGGGCAATGGGGAGGTGGGTGAGCGGAGACGCCGGGCAGTGTAAGATAAGATAAAATAATTCTTGGCCAAGCTCAGCCGCAACCGGGGCCACGCCCACCCGCGACCGGGACCACGCCCGCCTCCGCACGTGACCACGCCGGCTTCTGCACGTGACAGCGCCCACCTGCGCACTTTACCATGCTCGCCTGTGCACCTACCCACAGACATCTGCCACCGTGACCACGCGCACCTGCGTACCTGACCACAGACACAAGCGCACGTGACCACGCCAACCTCCGCTCGTGACCACGCCCGCTTCTGCACGTGACCGCGCCCACCTGCGCACTTTACCATGCTCGCCTGTGCACCTACCCACAGACACCTGCCACCGTGACCACGCCCACCTGCGTACCTGACCACAGACACAAGCGCACCTGACCACGCCAACCTCCGCACGTGACCACGCCCACCTGGAGCCGAGGGACATTAACAGAGAGACTGCAGGCAGATGTCGCAGAAGAACAGGACGATTCACAGCGGAGAAGATCCAGGGAGAGAGTCCGAGGCAACTGGACTCTGCCCCTGCTGCGAGAGAGGTAGTCACTGGGCAGAGGGTGGTCATTCAAAGTTTAGCAATTGAGGCCATTTACCTGGAAGTAACGCCAAGCGCAGAAACGGGCAGCGGGGCGCAGGTAATAGAGGAAGGAGCTTGATACAGACCCCACCCAGCAGAACATGGGAGGCAAGGTGTCTGCCGGCCCGAGCAAAGTTCTTCAAGAGAAGCTGCAGGCATCCCCCAATCTCACAGCAGGAGACCAGACCTAGCCAAACTTGCAGAACCCCAGCCCCTGTTCTGGCTGCTATAACCTTGATAAACCAAGAGAAGGCTCAGGAGCCCTCACAGCAGTTTGCTGATGCTAAAGAACAGGAGCCTCTTATTGAAAGAGGAATACACTTTTTATCAGGAAGTTTTAACCTGAGTACTCAAGAAATTCAAATTGATACTGGAGTCGATCAGAGTTGTGAAGTAAAGCCAAAAGCTGTGATTATATCAGAAATTGTTAAGAGCAGTAATTGGGGTTCGCTACCTAAAAGAACTATAGGATGTCGATTAGGAAAGTCTAATGTAAATCCTCAAGGTGTTCTGGCGGTTGCTGGAATTATTGAACGAGATTATGAAAAAGTTAAGGCAGTGATGAATTCTGATATATCATGGTTTATAAAAGAAGATTGCTTAAGCCAATTTTGGCTTCCTTGCTTTCCTAGAGTAAAATTGTATGTCTATCAGGAAAGAGTACTTGAGAAGTCTGACCACCCTTTTAATCAAGGGGTCTTTGGGAATGCTGTTGTGGGGAAATGACAGCGCTACTCCCCCCCCCCCCACGGAATTAGAGATTGAAGGGAAGATGGTTTTAAACTTTGGATACAGTGTCATTCCTTTAGGGCATTCAGGAGGGCCTAAGACCCTTCCATGAACTTCCTCTAAATCCAGCATGGAAGGAATCAGTGAAGTTAACCAAGAGAGACGATTGCAAGATTGTAAAATCACACAGTGTAAGAAGCCTGAAGGGCAAAGCGGCTTAATTGAGCCTACAACCTTATTGGTAAACTTGGAGAGAGAATAAAATGTCCGTTTGTTAAATTACTTATAGAACAGCTGAACAAAATTTCTTAAGAATTTTTTCAGTCTTTCAAAGTATGGTAAGAAGTTCTCTCAATGTAGCTCTCTTAATTCTCTGAGAGCCTAAAGCCAAGAATCACTTAACAATGGAGGCTATCTAACAAGTAGTTTCACTGGTTCAAGACCTAGCCAGGTACCTGAGACTGCTAGCTATATTTTAAAATTTCATTGTTAAAACAGAAGGGGGAAAAGAGGAATCTCGCGTGTGACAAATTTCATTCAGTGATTTTAACCAAATTTTTTTTCTCCTTACTAAAAGTGCGTGACAAAATGAGGGCAGAGAAACACGTTTTCAATTCTACAGAGAAAATTAATCCTAAGAAATCCGAAGATGATGGAAACCGCGTTTGGGATCCAGGTGCATTCACCTGGAGAAGAGGCTATGCAATTATGTTTTTACAGAAGAAAGCTGTGGGCCTCTCCTTAGAAGGACGCAACCATGTTTGGAGAAAGATGGACAGGGAAGAGATGGAGAAGCCACCCACTATTCATCATAATTCCTTTTTCAGGTTAATGGCTCCCCAGAGAGAGGGGCTATTTGTTTATATTTTTCACAGGCAAAGGAGATAGATTGGTGGATTTCTCTTCTGCCAGCAAGGCCCAGAAGAATGGAGAGAAGCTGATATGTGACGTGACCCTGTCCTGTTACGGAAGTTATCCAAAACGTCAAGGAGACCTGGCAGATTCCTGAGAATGGCGATTGCTGACTGCTGAGATATTTCTTCCATGGCTGACGCTGTCTAAAGGACACCCTGGGACACTATCAAAACTGAACATTATTTGGCTATCATCATGGGTTCACGGTGAGATCTCATCTTTATTTTAATTTACATCTCTCAGATGATTAGTGATCACTGTTAGCATTTTTACATGTGTTTGTGAGCCCCGTGAGTGTCATCTTTGGTGTACTATGTCTTTTGCCCACTTTTGAATTGGATTTTCCCCCTTATTGAGGTGTTACACTATTGTATAGATTTTAGTAATCCGGGCCTTGTTTGTTGTATCTTTGCTCAAGATTTATTCCCAGTACACCGGGCTCTCATTTTACTCTTTGGGTAAAGTCTTAATGTGTGCAACTTATTTTCGTAGGTCTCGGTTATCTATTTTGTCTCCCACTTTGTGCGCTTTCCTTTATATTATATTTGGTAGTCTGTGTATGCTCTGCAATAGAACTGTGAAGGTTTTCCCAGTGTTCTCATTGATGATCCTTATAGCTCTGGGGTTTAAACTCATGACCGTAATCCATCCTGAGTTAATTTGTGTGCCTTGGATTAGGGAGGTGTCCTCTGCTACATGGAGATGGAGATCCAATTTCTCCAGCCCCATTTGTTGAAGAGGCTGTCACGTAACAACTTCATGGATTTGGTCCTTTGTCAAAGATCACTTGCCTGTATTTGGATGGGTTTATTTCTGTGGGCATTTTTTTCGTGGTGCATTAATCTATGCATCTATGATTACACCATTATAAGCCTGTTTTGACTAATGTGGTTGTCATAGGTGTTGAGGTAGGTAGCGTAAGACTTTCTATGTTGTTCTGTCTAAGGAGTTCTTTGCTTATCCTAGGTCTCTCATATCTCCCAATGAAGTCGGTAATTATTTTTTCCATTTCACAAAGAATGACATTGGGATTTGCATCACAATTGCACCGTATTTATAAAAATCTCTGGGTAGCATTGATATTTTCACAATGATAAGTCACCATATCCATGAACATTGGATGCTTTGGCATTTGTGTAGGTCTCTTGGTTTCTTGTAATAAAGTCACCTAGTTTACTTTCGATAGTCATTTGTTTCTTTAATTAGGTTTTTCACTAAGTAATTCATCTTTGTATAACTTTGATAAGTGGTATTGCTTTTTAATAACCTTTTCAGAGCTCTCTTGACTAGTATACAGAAATCCAATATATTTTTACTTATTAATCCCATGGCTTTTCCAAAATACCTCCATTCATTCCAGCCATCTTTTTGGAGAATTCATGTTTCTTTTTATATATGAAATCACATCATCTATAAATAGTTAAGAGTTTTACTTCATGTTTTTTGCCCAATTCTTTTCCCTTGATTTTTTAATGGCTTAATTCTTTTTTTAATTGTTCTGGCTAAGACTTCGAGCCAAAAGAGTAGTGTTAAATAAGAGTAGTGATGTGGACAGTCTTGTTTGGTTCTGGTTCTGAAGGGAAATGTTTTCAATATTTTTCTCTTTGCGCATGATTTTGACCTTTATTTCTTAGTATATCTGGCTTTATGCTTTACTATGTTCATGAATTTCTTTCCATTCTTATTTCCCAGAGTGTGTTTTATAACAGAAACGCCTATTGCATATTTTCAAATGCTTTTTCGGTATTTATTGTTATTATCATGACTTCTTACACATTGTCTTTTTCTTTGGTGTATTACATTAATTATTTTTCAAATGTTGAACCAACATTTTTGTCCCTGATCTGAATCCCACCAGACGATGGTGGAGTTTTTTACATTAAAAAAAAAAAACTCTT
Source organism: Tenrec ecaudatus (assembly GCF_050624435.1). NCBI lineage: Eukaryota > Metazoa > Chordata > Mammalia > Afrosoricida > Tenrecidae > Tenrec > Tenrec ecaudatus. The sequence goes on from NC_134535.1 coordinate 174,384,328, forward strand.
GGATTTTATTTGCCAATATTTTACGGAGAAGTTTAGAGTCTATGTTGATGAGGGATATTGGTCTACAGTGTTCTGTATTTGTGGGGTCTTTGCCTAGTTTCTGGATCAGTGTTACCCTCCATTCATAGAATGTCTTTCAGAGTTTGCTTCCCTTTTCTATATTTGGGAATAGTCTGTGTAGATTTGGTGATAACCCTTCCCTGAATAATTGGTAGAATTCCCCTTTGAAGCCATCTGGTCCTGGGCTTTTCTTGGTTGGAACTTTCTTCATAACCTATTCTATTTAATATTTTGTTATTGAGCTGTTATTTCTCCATATTTTCTGCATCAATTTGGGTGTATTGTGTATCTCAAGATATCAATCCATTTCTTCTACATTTTCAAAACTACTGGGGTAATCCACATTGAAGCCCAAAATCCGTGATTATCATCAGCAAGTGTTTCAGATCCTCCTTACTTTCAGCAAGTCAGTTTTGTCATCTGCATATGGAAGGTTGTTAATAAGCCCTCTTCCAGTCCTGATGCCACATTTTTCTGCATATAAGCCAGCGTCTCTGCTGATTTGCTCAGTATACAGATTAATTAACGATGGTGAGAGGATTCAACCGTGATGTATACCTTTCAAAATTTAATACACAAAATTAACCATGCAGTATTTTCTTGTTCAGTTCAGAAACACACAGCTGTCTCAATTAAGGAAAGCTTCCGCATGACAACAATGAAGTGTTGTGGAATTATCGTTCTTCTCAAAGCTATCTGTAGTTTTTTTTAAATGATCCTTATAATCCCAAGGCTTTGCCAGTAGAATTATGCCTCTAAAAAGCTTTCAATATTGAAACTCGAGGCTTTCACTACTTTTTTCATTTTTTCAGGTTGATAAATGGTGTGCATATTCTTCATGTTGGCCTTTCCGACTCCAGCTATTTGCACATTTCACTCTAGTACTTTATTTTGTCTTCATATGTTGTCCTTTGAAATTTTCTGTTCACCTCTTTTGTGTCATCATTTCTTTTTTTAATCTTTATTTATTTATTTATTACATTTTATTAGGGCCTCATACAACTCTTATCACAATGCATACATATACATACATCAGTTGTATAAAGCACATCCATACATTCTTTGCCCTAATCATTTTCAAAGCATTAGCTCTCCACTGAAGCCCTTTGTATCAGGTCCTCTTTTGTTTCTGCCTCCCTTCCTGCTCCCCCTCCCTCATGAGCCCTTGTTAATTTATAGATTGTTATTTTGTCATATCTTGTCCTATCCGGAGACTCCCTTCCCCCCTTCCCTGCCGCCCCTCTCCCAGGGAGGAGGTCACATGTGGATCCCAGTCATCATTTCCCTCTTCCCAACCCACTAACCCTCCACTCTCCCAACATCTCCCCTCACACCCCTGGTCCTGAAGGTATCATCCACACTGGATTCCCTGTGCCTCCAGCTCCCATATGCACCAGTGTACAATCTTTGCCCCATCCAGTCTTGCAAGGTAGAATTTGGATCATGGTAGTTAGGGGGAGGAAGCATCCAGGATCTGTGGGAAATCTGTGTTCTTCCTCGGTACTACATCACACCCTGACTGACCCATCTCCTCTCCTAAACCCCTCTATGAGGGGATCTCCAATGACCGACAAATGGGCCTTGGGTCTCCACTCTGCACTTCCCCCTTATTCACGATGGCATATATATATGTATATACACACACATATCTATATATATATATATTTTGCATGATGCCTTATACCTGGTCCCTTTGGTACCATGTGATCTAGTTTTCTTTTGAGAATACACAGAACATGTGATGATCTTTGACTCACTATAAAATGTCTCCAGTTTAGATTTACACACGGAACTATAGTTTGGACTCAATGAAAATATAGGATTTTTTCCTGATATTGTTCTGAACATATATTATTTAAACGTAGCTAATCACATTGATCATATGTGACAATATCACTAAATGTACATCATGTGTATTAAAACGTGTAAATGTGAACAATATGAAATATAAATCACAATAGAAAAAGGAATTTTAAATCAGGCAGCAATAAAAGGATATGCTTATTCAAAGAATTAAGATTATATTATGTAATAACATTAATTTCATTATCAGTATGTTCATGCCACTCTATAAAATAATTCTATAGATTAGTTAGCAATATTATTCATATTTTTCTGAACATTACATGGGAAATTAACTTAGCAAAGCCTAGAAACTAATAACTTCATAGCTGTTTTTTTTGAAACTTACTCTGTCTTCTTTAGATGTCTACATCATCTTATTAGTATCTTACTTCCCAGTACGAATACAAATGCACATAATCTCATGTCAACTTGAAGATTTATCAAAGTACAGGGTGCAGTGTAGCCTTCTAATTAGGCCTAATGGTATCTCCTTGTGTGCGTGGCCTCCTGCTACGAAGAGTTCTGGGACCCTCCTCCTCTCTCTCTCTGGCTTCAGCTTCCTGTTGCCTGACCCTGGTGGCTGCAAGACCTCTGGAGAGGTGCACACAGCCATTCGATGCACAAGACTTTGCACCCACCAACCTGCGACATTCCTGCCTTCAGCAACAGTGCATGTGGCTTCATGAGTCTGGAGAAGAACTTATGGACTGGTATCAGACTTATGGACTTCAGTTGGACTGGGTTGGGATGTTTTCCTGATTCACAATTCCTTCTTGATAGAAAGCTTTTTCTTACACCTATATGAATGTCACTGGATTTGTTTCTCTAGTCAACCTGGCCTTACACAATATGGTACCTAGGGAGTGGAACACTAGAGTAACAAATCATGAAGGCGGAGAGAGGATGCGTGCCTGACCTCTGCTTTCTCATAGTCTTTTCTCTTTGACTAGTTGGAGGTCAAATATAGTCCTGTATTTTACTTGTTCTCTTCTGGGAAGGACATGGGAAGTGAAGGTTCTGATGCCCAGAAGTTGTATTTGGTTATTTCTGTCTGAAATTGTAAAAATGAATGTGACAGGTATAATTTTGAGTCCAGGGGTCAAAAATACCCTTCGAACTTCTCTGAGGCCATGCTGGTTAGTCAAACTGGATGACCAAAGGCCTGGTCCTAGCTTGGTGCCACCAGAGGCCTAAGACCATAATGCATGTGAATGGGATAGTTTAGATCAGAAAGGATTCTATTGGAATGTTTTCAGAATGTGTTTAATATCTGACTGTATTAGGATTACATCGACCTTTTCTATTTTTATTGCTATAATGCATAATAGAAATGATTCGTGGGAAATATGACTAGAGCATCTGGCCACTGACACCTGTGGACCTAGTTCACAGGGACTAGAGTTGCAAACAAGAGCAGATTGTCTGGTCTCAAGTTTAAAGAGCTGTGGGAAGCTGAGCCTATGACATGACTTAGCACCAGGGGGCGAAGGTGGGTGAGTATTTGTGACAGGGACTCTTGGTCAAAAGTCAAGACAGCCCATGGGCACCTGAGTGAGGCCAAGTGAGGTGGCCCACAATGAGTTGACCAAATGAAGAAAAGATTTTTGAGCTTGTGAATTGGTGCATCTTCCTTCTGACTTTATGGATGGCCTGTCCTGGTTTGACTTTAACGGTGGATGCACACACGCAGGTGCCAACTAGAATGAGATTCTTCACATCAACGAAAATGCTTGTATCCTCAGATTACTGGGTTGATAGAAGGGGCAGTAGAGACATTGGACACCTGGAATGTGGAAGATAAAGGCATGAAGAAGGTGGCTTACCAACATTGATGGGTGGGGCAAAATGTTGATAGGATTATAGAGTTATGACATAGGTGTTCCCATAATTGCAATGTTAGGCATAGAATATTTTTGTTTTCTTTACTTATAGTATTTAAATGAGGATGGCACATTTTGAGTAGTATGCACTTTAGTTTGATGCTCTTAGATACAAGTATGATTTTATGATTGTTTTGTTTTAAAATTATATATGGTCAAAGGGTTGTGGAAAGGTGTTAAGTTCATAAGGGTGGTCTGTGCTAGTTACATAAGTTCGTGTCAATGTGAAGATTTCTAAAAGGACAGGAGTGGAGTCTAGCTTGTCAATCAGGTCACAGCATGGTGGTACCTCCTTGTGGGCATGGCCTTGTCAGCAGGAAGGCCCTGGGAGCCTCTTCCTATCTCTCTGCCTTCATTCCTGCTGCCTGACCCCGATGGCTGCAAGAGCTCCGGTGATGTGTACACAGCCATCGGATGCACACGACTTTGCACCCACTGGCCTGTGATATTCCTGCATTCGGTATTGTTTCATGTGGCTTTGTGAGTCTAAAGAGGAACTCATGGACTAGTATAGGACTTTTGAACTTGAGTTTGCCTTGGCTCGGATGTTTTCTTGATATGTAATGCTTCTCGATAGAAAGCTCTTTCTTATACCTACATGAGTGTTACTGGGTTTGTTTCTCTAGTCAACCTGGCCTAACACACTCACTTTCATCTTTTTTGTAGAGCTCCTTAACTTTTCCTATTTATTCTGCTTAGCCTTATATATTCTTCCCAAGATATATAAATTTAATGTATTTCAGGCTCAAAAAGATATACTTCTTTCAAGGAAACATTTTTAAAACGATATCCCTACCTCGCTTTATCTGTTTAGTGAAAAAAAAATTAAGCTGTGCGCTCTCCATGTGTCTATCCAAAGTCATTCTTTACAAGGCTCCTTGTGAATTTTACGATTACTTGACCTAGGAAGGGATTATTTGAAAATGACATATGCTACTATATGCAAGGGGAATTCTATGCAATTTATGATAAAGTAATTATACTATCATAGAAATAAGATGTGTAATATGACCCATCAAAAACATATATTTATATATATGCAACAACAAGTTTATGAGGGTTCTCGCTCTGATTTTTGGATTTCTCCATCTTAGAATTCTCTGAATTATTTCCTAGGTGCCATACATTTCATTTTCCTTCAAGTCCGCTCGTGGGGACAGGACCGTCACGCCACCTCTGGACTGTCAGGGATGGCGCAGTCGGCACGGCGGACACAGGTCTGAGGTGCCTCTGCATTTGGAATGGCTGAGGCCGTGCTGTAGTTGTACATTTAACATGTAGCAAAACCACCAAGCTATTTTCCACGGTAAATAAAAAACAAAAACAACAGTAACCCAAACCCTAAACCCATTGCCATCATGTCAGTTCCAACCCAGAGTGGCCCTGTGGACCCTGTGGCACAGGGCAGAGCTGCCCACCTATGGGTTTTCTGAGACTGTGAGTCTGTGTGGAAGTGGACAGCCATGTCTTTCCCCCAGGGAGTGACTCATGGGTTCTGACAGTTGAACTTGAGGTAGCAGGGAGCACCTTAGCCGTGGGACCACTATAAGGGTTCTGGATTTTTTCCCTGTCTGCTGGCAAACACGTTTTATTTCCTATTGTTATTGCTTTTCAGTGATTCCCATTCTATTGTTGATCTTGGAACAAGACCCAGTAACAACCATTCATTCTCCTTAAGTTTACGTACTCGCTGACTCCACGGAAGCGACCTTTTTAGCTTTTCTCTCCCTAAGAATCTTTATGTGTCTGGCCCAGTCAGCACGCACGCTGAACTGTTGCTCTTCCCAACTGTCCCTGCCTCTGTCTGTTGCTAATGACTCCCGAATTCCTTGATGGCACACCTGAGTCTTAACCATGGTCAGGCCCTGCGCGTTAGCCAGGAGGTCAGCCATTCAAACGCACCAGCCAGCACTCGGGAGAAAGCGGAGGCTCTTTGCGCCAGTAAGATTCATCATCTTAGAAACCCTATGTAGAGCCACTGTGAGTTACGACTGACTGAAGGTAGTGGCTCTTTTAATGCTGGGTTTATCGATATTTCTTATAGACCTATCTATCTCAAAGGACATGTTTCCAGTTGACACATGAATGAAACCATACATTTTCTTTTTTAAAAAAGACTTACTTAAAAACAACATAATTATACCATTAACTTATCAAGGAAACGATGTGACGCTCTAGCTCTATATACAATTTATACTGTGTAGCATTATATGGTATTTGAGGTGTTATGTTCCACACACCCTAACGTCCCCTGGGTGGGTCAGTATGGCAGTTTCCACCGCATTGTTTGTCTTTGCATTTGATGTTTGCTCTACAAGAACTTTTTGACTGCACATAGTTATTACTGAAGTAATGTTCTCATGAGTGAAACAAAGTTACTGAGGTTAACGCTCATGTTATGTTCATGTCAAATTGACATGTATCTGTAGAGTTAGGTATACCACACAAAGAATTTCGAGCTTCGAAGACTTAGGAGAAAATAAACCTGGATTTGTATCCATCTCATTAACTGGATAAAAGTCAGTGGTAGGAGGTCAGTGGCAACCATTTCTGTCATTGTCATTGAGAAAATCTGAATGTGTCAAAAGAATGTGTCCTAGAAACCGAGTGTGAAGAGCCAGCAGCTCATTGGTGATGTGGTGCACACCAGGTGTTTGTCCGTTCTAACTAAAGACCTCAGCAGTTCTCCCTAGGCCAGGCATGGCCATTACAGTCACAGGTGTGTAGCTTTGACAAATCCGTCCATTTTTCTCTATTTAGAAAAGCAAGCCTGGTAGCCCAGTTACTAACTCCACGATCTGTAGTTTGCACCCCCAGCCTGTCAGCGGGAGAAAGACACGGCAGCAGCCTCTTCCATCCAGACCAGAGCCCCAGACACCCAGCCTTCGGCTCCACTGCAGAGGCCCTGTGCCAAATCAAGATGCCCACATAGGGCCTGGCTTCCCCCAGCGCAGAATGTGCTGGTTTCCTATGAGCTAGAGCAGGAGGCAGGCCGACACCTTTGGAGAGGGCTACACACGCACGCGATTACTGCAGAGGGGCAGCCTCGAGGGACAGTGACACAGATGCATTGTGTCCAGGTTGCCACTGCTTCCCACGGTGGGGGAGGCTTTTTGTGGCCCCAGTACTGTCCCCATGACATCAGGACTCGGGTCTAAGGCTTGCCCCTCCCAACTGAGGTGGGCGGTGCCACCTTTCACAGTGCGAGCCAGGATCCCATTGGGGGAAATGTAGCCTAAAGAGAGACCGAGATGTGAACAAAAGGCCTTCCCTGACAGGGTGATCATCACCAGGGGATTTATGATCGCAAATGCCAGTGACATTTAAAAATAAATTATAACCCATCCACAGACATGCATGCAGTTCTGTTTCTGAACACTTTTTAATAACATGGAAAAATACTCACGGAATTATCATGTAACAAGAAAAACAAGACGCAACACTGCATATGCCGCAGAGATATCTATAAGGTTTATTTGGACACGAAAACAGAATCAAAGACCCAATTTGCGGAGTTTTAGAAGCAGGTTTTACTGAGAAGCTTGCGGGCGGGTTCAGCAACTCATGGTATTGAGCTATTGAAGCTGCGCACCGGGAAGAAATCCTGGTGGCGTTTTTATGCCCACTGCTGGCAGGCATAGCTGGGGAGGATCTATGCACACAGGTGCTTCAGAAGAGAGAAGGTTGTTAATCTTATCTATATGTCAGGCACGGGTGGAGTGACTATATCTTCAAAAAACATTCTGGCTTTGGGATGAGCTGGTTCCAGGAATTTGGGGTTGAGCAGGGGAGGGCAGTTAGGGGTCAGTCTTGAGAGCTAAGATGGAGGTGCAGAACTCAAAATGGAGTCTGTTGTGCCAAGACCGGACAATATCTATCTTGGGGGGAGGGGCAGGACGTGGAACTAAGTACAGTCCGCAGTCAATGTGGCGAAAGGTGTCCAGTGAGCAGAGACCAAACTGGGGACATAGGAGGACAAAACTTTCCTGTCCTCAGAAGAACCCCCCCCACCGCCCCCACAGCTGCAGAACTTTTGTTTGAAAATATGCAATGCTCAAGATGTAGGAAACCTGAGAGTCGGCCTATAGGGTACTGACTGCTGTCTATTTATTTTACTAGCTTTCCCCCAATTTTTAAATTGGGGGTGAAAAATTATACACCTGTTGTAGGGGATAAAAGGGACCCCACATTCAAAAAGAACTTATGGAGACACACTAAGTCTTAAACAGGACACAGACAAATCATACAGATGAGGGAGACAGTCAGCCCAAGGCCCAAATGGTGGCCAAGATTCCCAGAAACTCGGCTACTTAAATAGGACATGGAGAAACCTGTCCGTCAGTCACGATGGTGGCAGATGAAGACACTGCAGCTGTGGGCAGGAGCAAGCTTGCAGGGAAGGGGCTGCACGGGGACAGTAAACCCCTGCAGATGGATGGCACATGGTTGGTTCAGGACCCTCCACCTAAGGCAGGTAGACTGGGGCTCATGCCTATGTGGCACTCAAACGTGCTGCCATCGAGGAGGAAACACCATCTAATTAATAGCGACCTTATAGAACAGCTAGGACTACCCTGCGGGTTTCCGAGGCTCTAAATCTAAACAGGAGCAGAAAGAAACTCTCGTCTTTCTCCCTAAGAGCAGGTAGTGCGTCTGAACTGCGGACTGTTTAGTTAGCACACTTCGCTGAATTCGTGTCATCCCCAGTCTCATCAAGGACAAACGCCGGCAAGTCCCCTTCCCTGTCACAGGCAGGGCTACAGAAGGAAGGGCGGAGATTTGGGAGAGATTCACTGTTGCAGACTAGAAAAGTTTACATAATTGGGTCAGACCCCCCCCCCCACCCTGATCGGAGGAGTATGACTCTTAGTGCCCAGTTCCCATCAGGGGCACACCAGGCACGTTCCTGAGGGCGAGGCTGCCCCTGAGTGGCCGGCCACGTGCGGCACAGCAAACTCTCTGCGCCTGAGAGCGAAGTGTTTTTACATTGCTTGTTAGAATGAACTCCGTGGCCCTGAGAGGTCAAGGGTCAGAACTTAAGGGAACCTGAACCTAGCGGAGACACAGATGGATTTCCGGCTCCTCCGCCCTTAACCTGCGGCCCGCCACAAACCGAGCGCTTGGAACATCAGCTCTCAGATGCTGCAGCACCGGGGTCCGTGGAAGTGGGAGCCTCCACACCAGGCTTTGAGTCCTGGGAGGTAAGGGGTCCTCACTATGTGGGTGATGTGGGCGGACTGTCACAGGGAAGCCGCTTCACAAGACGGGACCGAGGAAAAGTGAGCCTATTTATGAAGGAATCACAAAACTCTCGCTGCCACTGAGTTGATTCCGACTCACAATGACCCTACAGGACAGGGGAGAGCTGCCCCTGTGGGTCTCCGAAACGGTGACTGTTTACGGAAGTAGAGAGCCCCATCTTTCTTGGGAAGAGTGGCTGGTGCTTTCAAACTGCTGATCTTGTAGTTCGTGGCCCCAGGTGTAACCATTGCACCACCAGGACTCCTAGTACCTAGGAAGACCAACCTGACTGTGTCCACCTGCTTCTTCCAGCTATGAGGGAAACCAAACCCACAGCCAACTAGCAGATCCTAAGTCACAGTGACCCTACGGGACCCAGCAGAACTGGCCCTCGGGGTTTCCAAGGCTAGACTGCTTGACAGGAGCAGACAGCCTCATCTTTCTCCCGAGGAGCAGCTGGTGGGTTCGTACCTGCAACTCTGTGGTCAGCTGCTTAATGTGAGACCCATTGTGACACCAAGGCTCCCTGAGCGATGAATTTGGAACCTTTGGCAGTCAGGACATTGGGCGAAGGGGTCTTCAGGAGCAATCTGGCCCATGTGATAAGCCTTCTGGTTCTGATTGTCCTTTTGGCTTAGAGGTGAGCTTCCCTTCCGACCGCAGGTCTTGTCAGCTGAGTGCTGCCCTGCAGGTGGAGATGGTTGAAGGTTGACTTCTAATTGGAAATAGCAGAGCTGTATCCATTCATAATGAGGACTGAGGGGACTGCAGGATTGAAGCAGGAGGAGAGCAAAGGACGGAGAGCTGCAGCCAAGTGCTTTGGCGCAGCGTGGCCTTGTGCCGGCTCCAAAGACCCAGGCAAGGCACCTGGTCTATGTGGACTCTGTATTCCTCATTTTCAACGCACATAACAGCCGACCACGTTACGTGACTGGCAGAGTGGAGGGTGCCTGTGCTTGGTTTCCCCTGGTGGTTCTCATGGCAAACAAACACCAAAACATACGGCTGTTTCTTAGGGGACTGCAAGGTGCCGAGGGAAGTGGGCTGGTCATCTCCCATGGTTCGACTTTTCCTAAGTCCCTTTTCTCACTGTGCCAAGGGGCTTCAGTGGGGACCCAAGGCAAACACCCCTGTCCCCCTGCCCAGCTTTGTGATCTAGCGCAGGCACATGCTATTTTCTCACAGTGCAGGCTTTCAAGAAGTCCAGATCCAGGGTGCTGGCTCTCAGGGAATGTCCTTGTCCCTTCCCAGCTGTGTCCCCAGGAGTGGTATCCATCTGCTTGCTTGTTATTGTCTGTTCTCAGGACCTTACACAAGATTGCTTTAAACCGCACCTGATACAAATCCTGCCTCCTTACTATGATAAAGGAACCCTACTCTCCAAGCGGACTCACGGCACAGGTTACATAGGATTTGGTAACACTTGCTTTGGGGTACACAGCTCCATCCGGAACACACACACATAGCCTTTAGACGGTGAGTTTCTGTTAATCAGTTGCCAGCTGGGGTGCCCTTTGCTTCATCCCAGCCATTTTGCACCTCCTTCCCCCTCTCTCAACCCCCCCTATACACCCCCTCTGCACGCACGCATGCACACACACCGGTGAACATTTGCCTTATCTGGAGGCAAATAGCTGTGGTCACAACTAGGGGAGAGTGCTGCTGGCATTTAGTGGCCCAGGGCTGCAGAACAGCCCGTGCCACAGAGTGATCCACCGCAGACATCCTCAGTGCCCACTCCAGGTGCGGAACCCGCACCAGACACGGTGTGGGTGGCCCCATGGGAAGGGCAGGGCAGCCTTCACACGCCCTCTCTGGGAGGTAGTCTGGCATCTACACGCCCACACACCTGGGCAAGCGGTGGCCAAAAGTGTAGCAAAAACAACCAGAAAGGACTCTGTGGCATTTTGTCTCCCTGTTTTCCATCTTCAGAAGTTTTTCTTTAAGGTTTTTACAGCTCACCACCACCACACCGAGGGACCTACTTCCCACGGACTGTGGCAAGGCCTTGTCACGTTCATGGTGCCCATCAAGGAGGGCTCCCTTTTCATGGGCGCTCTTCAGATCCCCGGAGCACACAGAAGTGTGCCTACTGGTAGAACCTGCCATCAGTGCTCAGCCAAGACCTGTCCCCTCAGATGCCTGGGTGAGGTGGTCACACTGCCTGCCCTCCCTGGAGTCCCCGAGCGAAGCCGACTGTTTGACCCAAATTACCCGCCAGCCAGGTCTGTAGCGCTCAGCTGAGTGTGGAGCTCGCCTTTCCTCCTGATGGTGAACAGCCACGCCTCCTGTTCCGCCCAGCGAGTCTGCTCTCCCCTTCCCCCCTCAGTGGGCTGCTGCCCTCTGAAGGTCTTGTAGAGCAGGGGGCCTCCTCCACCCAGTGCCAGAAGGGGGCCGTCTGAACCAATGTGAGGCCATTGACCCACAAGGTTCCTTCTAAGTGTACCATGCCCCGGCTAGAGAAAGCCCCTGAGCTGGACGCGTGTTTTGTTTTAGCTGAAAATGGAATCCATAATTACACTGTTTATCTGCTTAGTTTCCCTAATGAGGGCACTGTGGGAGCGCATTTCTGCTGGCTGATCACAAAGGTTTCATCTGGGGGAAGCTGCACGGAGAGAGGAGCTGACTGGCCCCTACCCGTGAAAGGGGGTGCCTTTGCTGAGACGGAAGGCGGGGGGGGGGTTCACCTAGGAGTGATCCACTCAAGTGTCTGCTCGGCATGACAGCGAGCCCCGTTGGTGCTTCTGCTCTGGGACATCGTTGCTAAGGGAAAGTGAAAGAAATGTTGTTGCGTGGACACTCCCCTGAGTGCTCTCCTCCCAAGGCTCTCGCTCCAGGCCTCCCAAACAGCTGTCTGTGGTCAGTCAGGTGGTTTCACAGTGGTGAGGAAGGTGCTGGGCTGGAATGGCCCAGGCCCATGGCAGGCACTGCCACTCAGAGCGCAAGGCAACTCCGGGGCAGTGTCTCCGTCCGTAGCGTGGGGGTCTTGGCTAGGTCTTGCTCTGTGCGTGATGCTGATGACTGACCATGAAAGGCATTTGGTCCACAGTAGGTGCTTCGTGGAGTGAGACCATGGGGGTACATCAGGATGCTAGCTAAAATGTGGGAGATTCAGGTATGTCCAGGGGTGCCTCAGAAACACAGGCTTCCAAACAGCCACTGAAAACCTGATGGAGCAGAGCTCGCATCTGGTTCCCCGGACTCAGAACCAACCTGAAGGCCCCTGGCTGTAAGTGCTTCCTGCGCAAATGGACGTGGTGGTCACGACAGGGACCTTCTGAGCCACTCCAGGAGGAGTATGTCTGCTGTCGCAGCCCCCATTTCCACTCCAGGGTAAAACAGGAATCAGCCCAGCCGAACTCCATGTTCCCCCTGCATCTGTGCTCGCCGAGAGGCAGGCAGTGGATCTGGCACGGCCGTGAGTTGAAGCAGTGCCCACGCTCTTGCTGGCTGCCTTCGTTGTTGGCGTCAAGTCCCATAGATGCACTGGCACGGCCGGCACCGACCTTGCATTTCCCACAGCGCTCCAGACCAAGGAAGGGCTTTGTGGGAAGCCATGCTGTGTAGACGCGAGGTGACCGGCCACAGCTTGATCTGAAAGTTCATGTGTCTTCCCAAAGGACAGCAGGGAGGGCACGGGGTCCTTTCAGTATTCCCTCCTAGCACTGTGATTCAGGGACGGACGTCAGTTCTTCTTTGGCCTTCCTTATTCATTGTCCGAATTTCAGATGTGTGGGGTGATTGAAAAGGCCACTGTTCAGGTCAGGTGCACCTTAGTCCTCAAAGCACCCGAGTCCCTGCTTCTCGACACTTTAAAGAGGTGTTGCACACAAGTTAGGTGTGTCCTCCTCCCCCGAACCATTTTATTAGGAGCAGTATTGTACAATTGCTACCCCAATAAGTTTAAAAGCACGTCCTTCCTTTCTTGAACTCCTTGCTATCAGCACCCTTTTACCCCCACCCCGAGGAACATTTATTAAAATTACTTTTTCTAGAGATTCTTCATTCCTGGGTTTCATATACCAGAACACAGAAAAATGCTTTAAAAATATTCAAAAAGGCTACCCACATGAAAAAATACATAAAAAATAAACTCTAATATGAAAAAAACCCAGAAAATATTGAGAGCCCAATCAAGGCCAGATGTCTCAGAGGGGAGGTCAAATGACAAGGCTTTAACCCTTCAAGTCAGGTTTGACATTTTAATCTACCACAGTCTTCCCTCCAACACTCTGCTTGGTACCCAGTTTATTCCTGTCCCTCCATTAGGGGAGGCTTATTTCCTGTGTAGATCTCAAAAATGTATCTCGGGCTTCCACTGTCATCCACAGCCTTCTGCACACCAGCATCTCAGTGTTGTTGGAACTCTGATCGTAGTCCCTCTCGGGCTCTGGATGGCACAGCTTCTGATCCTCAGGGCACAGATCCTCAGTGCAACGCAGTACGTCCTTTGAGCTCTGCATTGCTGTTGCCTTGCACATGCGTTGTGGATCCATGCGAGAGGAAATCTTGGTCAATCCTGCCTTTGCTCCGCTTATGCTTCAGTCTTGACGGTCTTTGCAGTGCCCTTTGACTTGTTGAGGTGCGATGGTCTATATGTCATCCCACTGCTCCTCAGTCCTCAGGTCTTCTCTCATTAGTGTTCAGGGCGTCACGTCTGTTCTGAAGTGTTCTCAAGAGTGTAGTTTGGATCTATGGACTTGGTTTCCTTCAGCCTGACCTTACACTGATCCACGGTCGGGCCTGGCCACCTTAGTTGGCTGCTGATAGCGAGCTTCCCCATCGTCTCTTCCCCCGGACGTGGTCAATAGGACATCTCTCTGTTCCCTCTGGAGAAGTCCTCATCTATTGTTAAAAGTATATCTTCTAGGAGCAAGTCATTGGTTCTTGCAAAGTCCTGTCACCAACCCAAGCTTCACTTCTATCACCAAGGCCATATTTTCCAACTACTGTCCCTTCCTCCTTGTTTGTAACGCTTGCGTTCCAATCACCAGTACTGATCCGTGCATCCTGATTGCTTGATAAATTTCACACTGAAGATGATGGTAGACGTCTTCACTTTCTGCATTGCTACTTCTAGTAGTTGGTGCTTATGTGTGAGTAATAGTTGTATTGACGGCGTTTCCTTGCATGGGGATAGATATTATCTTGCACAGACAGCACTGTACTTCAAGATAGATCTTGAAATATCCTTTTTGATGGTGAATGCAGTTCCTTTCCTCTTGAATCTTTCATTCCCAGCCTAGTAAGCCATTTGATTTTGTCATTCAAAATGCCATTTCAGCTCCCTAAGTCCTAGAAGGTTGATGTTTATGCATTCTGTGGTGCTATCTGCCTTCCTATTTTCCAGGGGAGAATACTGGGGATTAACTGAAGGCGGCAGATGAGGGATTTGTACTATCAACTTCCCCACTTCAGAACCTTCCTGCTTACCACCATGCTGTCCTGTCTCACCGCGATCAGTATCTTCGCCACTTGAATGTTCGTGACGTTAGTAGAGAGCTCCGGGTGTTGCCTGTGTTTCCTAGCTGAGGTGCACGCGGCGCTCATTAGGTCTGGGCCCAGGACTAATGACTGTGATGTGCCTGGGTCCATGTCGCTCACCGGCACCCCCACCCTCGCCAAAGCCACCGTCCAGAAATGGTATCCAACTCGTAGTGACTGCACCCAGCAGAGTGGAGCTGTTCCTGGGGGTCCTTGAGACCCGACATCTGTATTGTCCTGTACTGTGTTGTCGAGTTATACTGCACCGCACTGTATTGTAGTTTGAGACAGTCAATCATCATGGAAGCAGACAGCCTCATCTTTCTCCTGGGGAAATAACTGCTTCTGCTTTGAATTCTCGGCCTTCGTGGTCACCAGCCCAGACAGAGCTTCACCTGTGGCCCCGCCAGGCCTCCGTAACCTCTGATATATGGATTTTCATGATCCCCAGTTTAAAAATAATCAACTTGTTTTGTTACTTCCTTCCTGGGTGTAATTTATTTCAATCATTTCGTCACAAAGATTTTGCCCAGCACCTACTTACTATGTGTTCCTCCATCAAACTAACCACAAAGCAAGTCACCCAGGGGAGTCCAACCCCACAGCCCCGTGGGACAGGCAGGAACCTCCCCGTGGGGCCCCGAGGCTGTCTGTGATCATCGTGGAAGCAGGCTGCCCGCGGCCTCCGTTGGCCTCCTACAGCACAGCTGTGGGTTTGCACCACTAACCTTGGAGTTAGCAGCAGAGTGTTTGAGCTCCTGGGCCAGCACACCCCAGGCTTTTGACTGTGTGAAAACTGACAAGGTGTGTACACTATGGGACAAAGAGCTTCAGAGTAGTAAGATTCTGTCGGTCCGTGGCTGTGGTTCAAAGGCATTATGTATTTTACTATTTTCCTTCTATCATAAAACCATGCAATTGTATCATGACCTCTGTCTCACCCTAAATAATGTGGTCAAGCTTATATTTTACATATTTATTAAGATATACATCTTCATTGTTGCTAAGCTCTAGGGAGGCTGAGGTCAGAGCCCTGGTGACTGATGCTGTCCCAGAAAGTAGAATTCTTCTGCTGCATAAATGATAGCTATAATGCAAGACCACTGCGTGAGGAATTATAGGTTAGAGCGTAGCTTGGCAGGCACTGTGACATGACTACTGGCCATCCCCAGATTACAAATGAGTTTTTGGGGTTTTTTACTAAGTCTTTTAAAATCCCAAGACACTTTGGAATGGTTCCTATCTAACATCAGTCAAGTGTCTATCATGATCTGCAGTGTACCTTTCTGTGCATAAAAAAACACTTTAAAATAGACAGGCTAAGACCCCTTTGGCCAAATAATACAGTAACAATACTAATGAAATATGGTGATGCCTGCAACAAAGTAACATAACACCTGTTTGTGGATATGAAGCACTGTAGGCACCTCGGGTTTTTAATAGGATTGGCTTGGGGGGTTCTAAGCACAGGTTGTAGGAGAGTCAGGCTGACAGACTTCTGCAACTGCCAGTTAGAAAATTCCATGGGATCCGTCGGGGTTTAGAACCAAACCCAGAGCCTCGGGAGCCTCACTCCATCCTCAGCTCTCTGGGTGGGGCTCACAATCTGGAGTGCGCATGCTGAGTTCTTGATCCCGTTCTCCCCCACCCCCATATCCCCGCAGCCCAGAAGTTGAAGCACACCCTGGAACCTTGCCAAATGGAGTACCCCGCGTTTGTCTGGGAGCTCACCATCAAGGAGACCACCAGGAACATTGCCTGTGAAGCCTGCTCCAAGTAAGGCCCCCCACCCCTCAACACACACATCCCCCCCACGGGCAAGTGGGACACAGGCAGTTGGCTTGCAGACACATGGAAAGCATGGCTGCCCTGTCGTGTGGGCACGTGCTCCTGTAGCTGGGAAGAAGCATCGCTGGGTCTGTGAGATCCTTCCAAGGGTGGCCCCCATTCAACTGCATAAGAGCATTTCCTGGAACGGGGGAGACTTCTCTGTCCAGGTGCTTACTGGTTGGAGAAGTCCCAGTGGATCTTTTCACAAATGGATGGTTGATCGTTTAAAAGCCGGCTCAAGGAATTCTCAGATCACATCCTTAAAACTAACTGGCCTTTGTGTTTTCCCAAATCTGGTAAAACGGTGTTGGTCTCCCGTGTCTCCATGTGCATTTCACCGATGACTACTGATGCCGATGCTATTTTAACAGTTTTATTGATTACTTGGACTTCCTTGCCTCTTTGGTCCCATGAGACTCCTGAGTTGGTTGATTGGGTCTATTTTTTGGTTTGGATATTCCTTGTGTTCTAGATTCCATTTGTTTATAAGTAACACACATGGTGCATGTGTCTTCCTAGTCTTTGGGGGTGTGTCTTCAACTTTTAGAGGCGTCTTTTGTTGAGGAGAGTTTTCTGTGCTCTTATTTATTTTTTTTCCATTCTACAGTTTATTGGGTTCATAACTGGACAAAGTCACACGTGTACAAAATGAAGCTCACACTATCCCAAAGCAGAGTAGGGACTGAGGATTGGGGATCCATTACTGGCCTTTGGGGGAGCTCCGAGGCGAGGGCCAGCCAACCCTCTCACTCCAGAGAGATGTGGGCCACAGGGGACAGGAGGAGAGGGGACCCACCTGGCTTTGGTCACAGAACTGGTTTCAGCCCAGCACTGCGCCAGGACAGATGAAGGGGAGCAGGAGCCCCAGCACCCCCTTGCCCAGGGGGCCCAAGGACCACTCCACCAGTCCCACTCCAACACAGTTGGTCCAGACCAGACTAGGGGCTGGTGCAAAGGGAAGGCAGCAAAGCAGGAGAGGAGACTCGGATGTGTGGTAGCCAGGATGCTGGGCCTGGGGGGCAGGGGGCGGAGGCAGGCTAGCTACCACCGGGTGGCTAGCAGCGGGTCTCATAAATGCCACTGCGGCCAATGTATCGCACCCATTTGATGACATCATGGTCGCTGTAGTTCAGCTTCGGTTCAAACACCTTCAAGTAGTGCACCTTGAGGCCAGAGGGAGCTGTGCTCTTATTTTAATGTAGTCCAATTTATCCCTCTTTGCTTTCATGACTTGGTGTCGTGTTTTTTTTCCCCTTTATAGGAAATGATCATTTTATTGGAGGCTCTTACAACCCTTTTTACAATCTGTACATCGATTGCATCAGGCCTGTGTGTACGTACGTTGCCATCATTCTTTTCTGGACAGTTACTTTCTATTGAGCCCTTGGTATCTGCTCTTTTTTTCCCTCCTGCCCCCCCTCCCTCATGACCCCTTGATAGATTATAAATTATTTTTATTTTCACATCTCACACCAACAGCTGTCTCCCTTCCCCCATGTTTTCTGTTGTTATTCCCCCTGGCGAGGGGTGTATGGTTTTGTGTCAATCATTGTGATAGGTACCACCTTCTCCCATCCTCTCCCCTCTTTCCCCTTACCCTTCTGGTATCTCTATCCCCACTCCTGTTCCTGGATTCCGTGTGTCATGAGCTCCCATCTCTTATCTGGACCTGTGTACATGCTCCGGTCTGGGCTGAATTGAGCAGCAGCACTGGGGTCATGAGAGAGACATTCTCCTATAATGTCCTTCTGAGTGCTTTCAAGCACTGCCTTTCCTGTGCAGGACTCTAATCCCTCTGGAAGTGATGTGTGCGTGTCATCAGGTGGAGTTCCAGTTTAGATCATGTATAATAAACATACCTATAATAGTAAATACAGTGTTTAACTTGAAAATAGTTATTTTCCCAGGATGAATCTCAATGGTACCAGGGAAAGAGAGACACACCACCACCACCACCCTAGCTCTTAGCTACCCTCTATACGGTTTCTGAGACAAAAAGTCTTTACATGAGCAGACAGCCTCGTCTTTCTCCTTGGGAGTGGTGGTGGATTTTGAACCACCAGTCTTGCAGTTAGCAGCAGGATTCTCATATTCATATTCTCTCTCTTTCTCCCTCCCTCCCTCCCTCCTCCTACCCCTCCATATGTACCTTAGATTTGTTTTGCTCATATTATACCATGGGCTTTTGATTTATGTTGAAAATATAAATTTGTGTAATGTCATTTGGTTTTCTTCTTAAGGTTACTTCATTGTACCAAATTAGCCTCGATAGTTTTCCTCATTTTCTATTATCTGTAATATTTTGTATACGATTGAATTATCTGTTTCATATATGTTTACTAAAGCTTACCTATGAAGTTATCGATGATTGATGGGACTTTGTGCATGTAGCTAGACTAATTTCTTTAATGATTTGAATTACTCTTTCTTTTTGAAAATGGCTTTAGCTATGATATTTCTTAGAAAGTTGCTCATTTCCATCTCAGTTTTCAAGTTTATTGGAGTGCATGTGTTAATTACATTCTATTTTGGTTTTAAAACAGTGGTTCTCAACCTTCCTAATGTTGGGAACTTTAATACAGTTCCCCATGTGATGGTGACCCCAACCATAAAATTATTTTTGTTGCTGCTTCATCACTGTCATTTTGCTACTGTTTTGAATTGAGCGACCCCTGTGAAAGGGTCCTTTGGTTGAGACTCACAGGTTGAGAAAACCGCTGGATTAGAAGCTGCTACTGTAGCTGTACTTTGTTCCTGTTTAAATTCTTGGTGGTCCTCATGGATTCCCTCTCCCTCCCTTCCCCCTGCTCTCTTGTGCTCCCAACCCCCTCCCATCTTCACACTGTCAGCTTCTTGTCTGTATGATTACCATGTGTCTGGGGGTTACTCTTTTTTATTTGCTAACTTTTTGAAAAAAAAAAAAAGTTAGCCTGCAGATGTCTATGTGTATGCTTCAGTCTATCCCCATAAAGGGTTTTCATTGTTGTTGACTTCTCACATTTTTCTATTATCATCATGTTCTGATCTGTATTTTTGAAAAGAGTGCTTCAGAATCTCATAACTCGTATCTCTTTATTATTGATCTCTAAAGCAGCATTGTATTCGGCTTAATACCTCCTTTTAGTTTTGTGGAGACTTGCTGTGTTTTCTGTATCCGTGTGTGTGTGTGTGTGTGTGTGTGTGTGTGTGTGTTTAAACAAGCTGCATTCTGTAGTAGCTAGTCCTGGGATCGGTATGTATCCTCTGGGGCAAATCTTCCCATTCACTGTTGGTGTCAAGCTACTTAATATGCCAGTTCCTCACCAGCATTATGGTTGGTTGATTTAGCTCGTCATGTCATGCAGTTCATCTTGCATTTTATATTTTGAAGATGCACTGCCATGTATCTTGTACATACGTAGGAGCATGGGCTCTGTCCCAGTGGAGCAGCCCTCTTTGTCCATGGAATTGGCCCTGGGCCTGTTCCCCCTTTGCTTTGTTTGCTGAGAGAGCAGGAACTGTGGCTCTGCTCTCTGCGGATGTGTCGCCGCCGCCTCTGCGTAGATTCAAATCCACGGTGAGGACTGCTGGAACTCAAATCCCCGCTTCGCAGTCTGCGGGGCATACTCCTTGGAGCGGAATTGCTGGGCCATGCAGTTGTTCGACGTTTCAAAAGGCTGTTTTTGTTAACGTGGTTGCAGTATGTTAAGATTCCATCGCTTCAGAAGAGGGCTCCAATTTCCCCACATTGTCACCAGCACCCCTCCCGCGCGTCCAAAGGAACAGCCGAACTCGTGGTGAGTCCGAACTCGCACATGCCTGATCTTGCTGAGCAATGTCTCTGCACTCCCAGGCCCTTCTTTGGACAAAGTCTACTCAAGTCCCTTGCCCATTTTATAAATTGTTTGACTTTATGTTATTGAGTGGCTAGGATGATTGATTTTTAGCAATTAAACCCGTACACATACAGCTTCCACATAGTTATCAGCTGTAAGTTGCCTTTTCAGTTTATTGATAGCTGTACTGTGTTTTCACCCCACTAAATAATTATTATCGTTGTCAATTTGGCCACCACTGTTTTTAGTGTAGAGTGCTTTAGGGGTGCTTTCCGGAACGGTGGTTAAATTTTCTCCTTCGTCTAGAGCAACGGTCTCAGCCTGTGGGTCGCGACCCCTTTGGGGCTCTAATAATCCTTTCACAGGGGTCCCGATTTATAACAGTGATGAAGTAGGAACGAAAATAATGTGATGGTTGGGGGGGTCACCACCACACGAGGAACTGTATGGAAGGGTCGTGGCATGAGGAAGCTTGAGAACCACGGGTCTAGAGTGTCTTATTTAATATGTACTCGGCATGGGCCGTTTCACTCCGTGGTCTCCCAGAGGTTGTCCTGTGGGGAGAATGTCCCACTGCCTTCTGGCCTTTGACTTTGCATCTTTAAAAGTAGCTTGACTTTTCCTCCTGATGGCGTTTTAGAAATATGCACCGTATCTTCATTGTTCTCAAATTTCCTAAAGTGTCCTTGAAATAAGTTTGTTTTTATGAGTTTATGTACTTTTCTCCTGATTCATTCCTTTCGAGGTGTATTTCAGTTAACTTCCTTCTGCTTACAGAATCCATTAGATTTTTAGTATTGCCGACCTTTTCATCGAATCCACGTAAGCGTTGTTTGCAAAGCTGTGCGTAATTCCGTGCAGCCTGTTCCTCTGAGGCCACTGTCCCTGACTGGGATGCCCTCAGACTGCTCGAGTGGCTTCGAGTCTCGGGGTGCCAAGCTGTGTTTCCCCGTGTGTTCACTTCCGTTCACGGTGGGTTGTTTGCTCCTGTGTTTTGTCCGTTTTGACTGAACTGGTCTGTAATATTGTCATTTCTGTTGGAAAATAATTTGAGTTGCTGGTCACAGTGGATTGGCATCTGGGCTTCTATCAGGCATCTGATTAGTACTGACTGCCTGAGAATAAGTGTCATCAGATACTTGCACCATATAATTACCGTAAACATCTTACCCAACTAGTGTCTAGTTCAGGCTTTAAAGATGGCTCTCTCTGTCCGGAGCTCTCCGTCAGCAGCAGAGTATTAGTCTTTCATGCTTAGCTATGAATGTTCGGGTTGACTTCTAGTGCCCTCTCTACTAAGATTTCTTGGGGGTGGATCTAAACAATTTTGTCTTATGATTTCATCCAGCTTATCAAAGTGTGTAGCCCAGCATGACCTCCAGGGTGGCCGTCTCCTGTGCTGGAACTGTGTGTCCTGGCTGTGGCTACGCCAGCACTGCCGCAGGTGAGGGCTGAAGGGCAGTGCATGCAGGAGCCCTGAGGGCGAGGCATTCAGAATGGGGACCTGAGTCTGCTATTCGGGCAGTGCCGCCTTTGGCAAGGATCTGACGCATGGACGCCCAGCTTCCTCAGTCATTTGGGGCTAGTAATGGTAAACGACTCCTTAGCTGGGGTGAAAATTAAATGAGACAATGTGTGTTATGAATGTGGCGTAACGCCTGGGCCACAGTAAGGAGTCACTAAATGGCCGCATGTTTTACATGCGTACCGTCATATGTATAACAGGTTTTTAACTTCCAGAGACTAACCTGTCAAACGTTTAATGTTCCCATGAAGTAGTCTAACATCACTGCACCACTGCTGAAATCCCCATTGGCTCACAGCACAAAAGACACCTATGAATGATGAGAGCACTGTGAACCATGGTCCGTGGCTCCGGAGTTCTGAGAAGTAGACTCCAATGATTCCATGATGATTAGGGACCTTTTGGCTAGAGTGATGCTATACCCTGGACCATCCTCACTGCGAAGTCCATGAGTTGGCCAATAGCTACTATTGAGTGATAGACGGGTATGTGGCGTGGAGGACAAGTCAAGGTTCTTAGTTCCAGACTAAGTAAAAGCTATCAAGGAATCAAGATGGAGGATTGGGAGGGAAAATTGGATGCTCCCTTACTGGCTCATAATTAGAAACCTGGGGTAAGAGTGAAGATTAATTCAAGCTAAATGACACGAGCATTTCAAACTAAAGAGACGACCATCTTCCATCCGATGGGAGATGGTTACAGTCTCCCCAAGGCCCAGAAACCATTCTGTTTGGGAGAACACACAGACTGAAAGGCCTGCCATGGAGAAGGAGGCGTCTCCACCAGCCACAGAGGCTCAGTGCCATGCAGGGCTGAGGGCTCATGGGAGACGGGAAAGTTGAGCAAGGCCCGGGACAGTTTGCTGGCAGCAGGGAGAACAAGGTAGCGCAGACCCTGAAGAGGGACTCCTGTCAAAGTGTTCTTTCCGGCCACCAACAGCTCAGTCACGTACCAGAGGCAAAAACATCAAAGCCTGCGTGCGGCCCTTGTGTATTTTCTTTGCTTTTCCTGTCATCTTTTTGAAGTGACTCCATAAATCCTACATTCCGCGGGTGGTCTGATTACCAACGGAAAGTTACCCAGCACCACAGATGAGCGAGAGAGGGAGGCAGGTGCCTTCCTCTTTTTGCTTCGCTGGGCTGATGAGATGGTCTGGAACCCAAATTGCGGGGGGGGGGGGGGGGGGGGCTGCGTCCTGTGGAAATATACAAGCATACCCTTGCCCCGCTGTTATTAAAAGGTTGGGCCCTTTCCATTGACCGATAAGTGGGTCTTTCCATTTGACCAGGGCTTTTTCCCAATGTCTTAAAATAGGAGTTTGCCCTTTCTCATCAGAGTTCAAAGAATTTAACACAAAAAGGGCATGATTTAGCACATGATGAGGAGAAATATGTTTGAATTCCCCAGCCATTAATTTCACAATTTGAGTTTTTAAAGTTTGATGAGCTCTTTCCACAATAGCTTGCCCTTGAGGATTATAGGGGATTCCCGTATTATGATTAATGTCAAAAGTAGAACAAAAAAATCTTAATTGCTTTGCCAGTGTAAGCAGGAGCATTATATGTTTTAAGAGCTCTGGGTATGCCAAGATAAGCAAATACATGAAAAGATGTTGAATTATGTCCTTATATGCTTCCCCTGCCTTGCAGAGGCCATAATTACATGAGAATATGTGTCTATACATACATGCACATAAACCAATTTTCCAAATTGTGGGACATGAGTTAAATCCATGTGCCACAAATCAGTGGTCTTACACTTCGGGGGTTCACTCCCATAGGTAAAGAAACCGCATTCGGAGGATACGTTGGACAATCTTTGACTATAGCTCTGGCGGTTTCTCGGGGAAGGTGAAACTGATACCTAAGTGCAGAAGAGTTCTGGTGGTGTATAGCATGGCTTTCTTTAGCTTCCTCAACTGCAGAAAAAATGAGAGGCCTTGTATAAAAATCTGCCAATCTATTACCATCATGTATAGGACCAGGAAATTGGGAATGAGCTCTCACATATCCAATAAAAATGGATGCTTTCTTTGATGAGTTGAAGCCTGTAAATTTCTCAAAAGGGGAAAAAAATTGTGGTCTTATCTCCTGGAAGCGGGGCAGTTTCAATACGAGGAAATAGTTTTACAATATAATATGAGTCCGTGTAAAGATTAAAAGGAAATGCAGATAATCTGTTAAAAGCCTCCAAAACAGCCATCAACTCTACCTTTTGAGCAGATGTTTCTGTGGTTTCAGTACCTATTTTCTCAGAGTCTATAATAGTCACAACTGTGCCGTTAGAAGACCCATTAGTAAGCACTAGAATAGCTGGTCCTGGTAATGGCTGCTTTAAAGTATGCTTTGGAAAAATGACTGGGTGGAGTTTGAGAAAATGCAATGAGGGATTATTAGGAAGATGATGTAATATATTTCAAAAATAAAATACCCTGTTACGGCCACTAGCCAATCATCATCATTTTCCATTAGATAGGTTAACTGTTCAACTGTGTAGGGAATGATAATATTAATAACATCCTTTCCAAAAATGCTTTTTTCACTTTTTTTTCCTGGGTTATTGTGGCCACTAAAGAAGAGTACCCTGGAACCATCCACTTCTGTGAAATCATCCAAACTCCCTATACTTCCCACTAACTGCATAGTGTGCGGGGACGTGGGTCCAGTTTCTTTAACAGCACTTTTAAGTTCTTTAAGTACTTTTAAAGGCAATGGTTCCCATTCAGGATCCCCTTCATCTATAGCATCTGTAATGGGGAAACACCTCAGGAAATCATCCCTTCTCTTGGAGCCTGTTGGACAGCTCCTAAAAACCCTGCTTTAGTGGGAACCATTTTTGGAGCAGCCTTTTTCTTTTTAGTTTCTTCCAAACAAGGGGCAGTAGGTTTTACAAACAAATCCCAATCCTTGTTGTTCTATTTGGCTGCCTTGTTTAGCATCCTTTACTGTTAGATTCAGGGAAGGAAGGCGAGCTCACCTTGGGCGCACAGAATAATCACGACCAGCTGAGATGCAAAAATGGCAACAGGAGCTTATTTGCTAGCTCAAGCTAGGGCTTTCCTCCCGCCGCTGCCCAGCGCAACAGGGATCCAGTGTCCAAAAGGGAAATAGCCCGGAGTTCTTTGTTCTCCGGGCTTTTATAGGGCCAGGGACAAGAGGCGGGACAAGGGGCAGTCCAGGCTTGCTGTTCTTTAAACTTATTGGAGAAAACTTCTGGCACCAGCATTGTCCAGCGGTGATTGGTGAGTAGGTTTGCATGTGCTTTCCTGATTGGTCGGTCACTGGTGGGCTGTCACTCGAACTCTATTGGCTAAGGCGTCATCGGGTGATGCATCCCATTGGTTAGGTCGGATCAGGCGATGTGTTGCATCAGTGACCAGGAACCTGAAACCGAAACTTAGGCTTACCCCAAACTTTGATTTTCATACCGCCTGTTTGAACTTTTACTCTGCTGATTCTAGCAGTTGCACACCTGTGCCCCACATTACCAAAGGGATTTCTTCACGAGCCTCTATTGGTAATAAGTGGTTCTTGCTTGTGGGACTTGGATCTAAACTCTCTCTTAAAAGACTCTATAAAGAAAACATTTTTACAGGAACTTGTTCAGGACCATTTTCTTCATAATACTTTTTCAGGTCTTCTCCCACCTTCTGCCAGGTGTCTAAATCCAAAGTTCCATGCTCAGGAAACCAAGGAGAACACTCCTGGATAAAGGAGAGAAAACTTGCTAAAGTCTTATGGGCCCTAGCCCCCTTCTTTTTTATGGTTTGCTGGATGATGTCAACAAATAACTCTCTTTCACGAGATTGAGTTTCCCATTACTACTCACCCTTTTGTACTTAGCCTTACCTCTGCTAAGGGGTCTGCAACACCCAATCGGTGAGAGTCTAGCCTGACCGAAATCTACTTAATTATCAGGGGGTTCTTACCCGAGGGTCCCTGTTCGGGTGCCACCTGCCGCAGTCCAGCTGCAGCAAGGTCTGGGGTCCCTCAAGGTGGGTCACGGCATCGGCGAGTGGGAGACAGAAACCACATGACTCAAAGGTTGCGGGTGGCTGGTCCAATTTTATTCATGCAAAGCTTCAACTTATATGTTCTTTTTCTTGGCTTAAAGTTTATGGCCTGAGGTCTTACATCAGGAAATTCTCAGGCCACAAGGCCATGACAAGTTAAATAAATCACATCACGATTCTGGGTTAAAAATTAGTACATCTTGAAACCCAAACTTTCTCAACTACAAGGGTGATAGACATAAACCTTCTAACAACAACTGAGCACACTTCATCCAACTAGGGCACATTGTTCTAACTATGAAATCAATAGAGCATTAATACATTTCATTATCAAAAATTACTTGACAGGCTTTAGCTGTTCTTTCTTAGGCTGTTCCTCTAGGGCTTTCATTTCTTGTTCAACTAAGTTCACATAAATTAAACTCCCAAAAGTCTCTCTGTAACAAGGTATGAGTTGCCTCCCAATGGGTAGCTTTGCTTCAGCGGACTTCAAACATCATGGAGGCCCTCTTCTTGCTAACCTTTCCATAAAACTTAAACTACTAAAAGGAACTTGTACACCTTCTTTGTTAACTATTCTTATGCCATTTTTATTATGAGCCCTCATATAAGGTAAATCAGGGTCAGGAACTCTATTTCTCTTTGGGAGGGGGTTAGCATATTCTACCCCCTATGCAGTAACCAATATAAGCAGGGGGGAAAGAAGAAGATAAACTTTTTTAGAGTCTTGCACAAAAGCTTCCAAACGAGCCTCTGAGATTTCCGTGGGTTTCGGTTGCAATAGCTCAGCCTGCTCAAGATCTAATGTAAATTCCTTAAGGGGGATTTCTGGCTTCCAGTTTCTAGTTTTATTATACAGTACACTTTGCACACAGTCAGGACATGGATCTATCAAAGCCATAGGAAGGGGAGTAAGCTCAACCTCTAGGGAATATTCCTCAGTTGACATCAGTTTTTTCCTAAAAGGGGAAGTGATCAAAATTATCAAGAACCAGAGAGCAGCTACAATTATCAATGGTGATATCAGACCAATAATTCCAAAAGGTTCACGGGAGAGACTTCCTTGGGTGGAGCCTTCTTTGAATGCTCCTCCTCCATGCGTGGACTTTGTCAAGGCCCGTGGTTGGAAGTGGTCTCGGCGTAAAATGGTTACATTTTTGTTTCTAGTGTAAAGGACCCGGCTGTGTAATGAGTTATGTGTCAAGGTTGCTCACTGCAAGGTCAGTAGTTCAAACGCACAAGCCTCTCTGTGGAAGAAAAATTTGGTTTTCTGCTCTAGCAAAGATTTCACAACGTTGGAAACCCGAGAGAGCAGTTTCACGCTGTCCTGTTGGGTCACTGTGGGTTCACTGTGAGTCAGAGCATGCTGCAGTGCAAGATTTGATCTACATGACAAAGATAGCCTCATGGAACAGAAGTCATCTCTGTGAGGGCCTGTTTTTGAAGGACCAAGTCCTTTTATCTATCTATCTATCTATCTATCTATCTATCTATCTATATGAAATATATATTTGCTCCATTTTAATAAATAGAACCTACAGAGGTTTATCTGCGTGTGAAGGTATTTATGAATATGCATGTGGCATTTTGCATGAGTTTTGCCATGCTGGAATACAGTACATTTAGGAAGAAAATAATGCTGCTAGGTTATCTTCCTTCCCTCTTTTGGAAGTCTGCATATTTCTCGGTGCAATGGCCAGAACATGTGGAGGCCCCTGGAACGTCAGCCGTGCACCTCTGCTTCACATCTACCGTATATACTCGAATATAAGCCGGCCCGAGTATAAGCCGATGTACCTAATTATTACCTGGGAAACCAGAAAAACTGATTGACTCTAGTATAAGCCTAGGGTGGAAAGTGCAGAAGCTATTGGTGAGTTTCAATAATCAAAACAAATGAAAATAAAATTACTAAAAATTGAGACATCAGTGGGGTAATATATTTAAATATTTATTTTAAATAAAAACATAAGTAAAAGGACAAGTCATTTAACATTAGTAAACCAGCACAGTAAGTGGAAAGTAGGTTAAAAAAAAACAGTAAGGTATCAACAATGATACCTTAAGAGTACTACAACCAAGCTAAATGTAAAGAGTTAAAATCCTTCAAAACTGGATCCCTCATCATCATCTGTATCCCAAAGCAGCGCTTCAGCTGGTGTGAGGTCATCATAGACGCTGTCCTCACTGAGATCGTCGTCATCACCACCACCGTCACTGCTGTCATTTTCATACAGAGCGCAGTCTTCACTGCCATCCAGAGCATTACTAATACTACATTTCTGGAAGGCACGTGGCACTAGGTCTTCTGGAATGTCTTCCCATGCATCTTGAACCCACTTTGCTATTAGTTTTATGTCAGTCTTCATGAGATTTCCTCCTTTTGTTAGTGGAGCTTGACCAGATGACATCCATTCATGCCACATTCTTCGCACATGGTCTTTAAAAGGCTTATTCAAAGATACATCCAGAGGTTGCAGTACAGATGTAAGCTCACCTAGAATAACGGCTAAAGTAACTTCACTAGATTTTGTCAATTGTTTTATGTCATCTGATAGGTGGGCACTGAACAAATCCCAAACAAGTAACGATGGCTTTTTTTTTTTTTTTTAAGGCTGCTCCTGGTCGTCAGCTCCGAATTTCTTCCAGCCATTTTTTTGTTCTTTCTTTATCCATCCAGCCTTTAACATGTGCACGCACAGTAATTCTTGGTGGGAAATTGATCTTTTTAGGCAAGGTCTTTCTTTTAAAAATAATGACAGGATGCAGCTTAGTTCCATTAGCCAAACTTGATAGAACAACTTTAAAGTGTTTTGTTTTTTCATTTCCTGTGGTTTTGAGAAAAATGTGTTCTTCTCCTAAACTTGCCACAGTTCTGTTGCTTGGAAGGTCAACAGTCATGGCAGTTTCATCCACATTCCCAATATCTGCCAGGTCGTAATTATAAATCCTTTTTTGTTTTATTATAAATGACTGGAATGACATAATTTTTTCCTTCAAGGTCTTGTGGTAATTTCTGGGAAATCTTTGTTCTTTGTCTCAAACAGAGTAGGCCAAACCTATTCATGAAGCCGCCGGTACACCATCCTGCTGACACAGCAAATTTTTCAATGCCTGATACTTTATAGTTGTCATCCTTAGCCATTTGTAGAGCACGTATGTGGATTCCCATGCGTGTTATGCAGTAACCATTTTGACGACACTCCATAATCCATTTATGCAATTCACTCTCTAGAGCCCCATAAAAAAGACGTTAAACCATGATGAGCGTTTTTAGCTTTTGGAATCTGTTCCAAGTCAGCCTTCATTTTCTGCCACTCCCTCACTTGCTTTCGTGAACACAGAATTCCCTACTTGCAATATTGTTATTGCTCTCTTCTGCTCTTGACGTGTTAGCCGGGAGGAGTGGGGGGAGTCCATGCGGGCAGGGGATGCAGGATGTGAATTAACACAGAGACCAGAGGGGAGAGGCGGAGCGCAGCCACAGACACACCCTTACCGGTTCAGCTGCCACTATGGGTGCATAGGGTGGGGGTGGGGCGGGGGCGGGTCAGCGGCTGTGGGTTTAGCTCCTGCTTCAGGGCTTTGGTAGCTAAGGACCCGCAGACGAAACCGGGGCCTGAGCCCACTAGGGACAGAT